>NW_020954594.1:13491189-13635790 GCF_900497805.2 Vombatus ursinus
ACATTAAACAGCATGTTCTCTTAAAATGGCTTCATCAGTGGACCAATCACCCCTCAAATTGATCAGTGTACTCAAACATGTCACTTGTTTGATGACTGGAGCTTTAGAAAATATTCCTTACTCTTTTTAATCTGCTGACAAGTTCACTACATACGCTTCACACTGTGCTAAAAAAACATCAGCTATCTCCTTATTTCTTTTAAAAGTGATTTTATCATTTATAACTCATCTTTTCTCCCTTGAAATATGGTACTTAATATTTAGGCAAGAAAATACCAATTTGATGAATTGGGGTAGGTGTTTATATGTGTGTGTTTGCCAAATTTGTCCCCAAAATTAATGCATACAATTCATATTCTCCCCTAGGAGATGGAATGTATAAACATCCACTTTTTGTTGGGGTGATGAATAGGAATACAAATCTACTGTATGTGACAGACCAATTCAAGGAAAATGCATGCGATATCAAAATGTAAGTAAAAAAATAATGCAAATCTTTCTAGAATACCACAATGACTATTGGCACTTCTTCTCTGCTGGAGCTGACAGTAAACCCCCACTTGTATTGACAGACTAGATTCCAAAAAGCACCTGATTACCATCCCCATCAAAGTACTGTAGTAACCCTGAGGGGCCAGTGCTATTTTTAATACTATTATTCACAAGCCCCCATCAGTGTGCTTTCCACCGATTATCAGTCAGTGCTTTCGATTAGCTTTTAGAAATAGGCATTTCCTAAGGTGGCATAGTATGAACAATCATAACAAACCACTCTATGCAAAATGGAGGCGCACCTTCCCCCTGCATAGAAAAAGTCAGGGGAAGAGAGTCTCAAACTTTAACTCCAAAGGTTGTGAGGTACACTTGTAAGCAATACAGGTGACAAAGGTGTATTTCATAAGTCCTGCCACTGGTAGTCCTTTTCTCTCTTTGTAGAGTTTTGCCTTTATGAAGTTCCCTTTAAATGTCTCTCTACTTAACTCCTTTCTAGTGCCCAAAGCCAAAATTATGTCTTCTCCAACAGGGTTTATGTATTACTTGAAACTGCCTTCTCTCTCAGGTGGCTCTTCTCCTAGATCAGTCTAGATCTGTACTGTTTCCCTGTTTCCAGTTCAAGGCTTTGTCTCCAGCTGGTTGCTTCTCTGTAATGACACAGTCAACTAAAATGCAGGTGGTAGGAGAAAAGAAATGGAAAATTCTCTTCTCCTCCCCTTCTAACCCCACCAAGCAGTTCCCTCTCAGGGGCTTAGCTCAAACTAGAATCCTCAGCTCCTAAGCTGAAAGTTTCTACCACTGGATAGACCCTCTGGACTAGAGAACTGCTAGAATTCTTCAGATATTTAAAGTTCATAGTGGCAAGATTAGCTTATTTTAGCCAAACATGCTTTCTTTCTCCCTTCTTGACTCAATCAAAGTGATTTGTACTACAAGATGTCAACAATTTTATTGATACATCATATCTATTGATGTGTATTGATTAATTCTGTAAATCAGTCAAACAAGTGTTCTTCCCTCCTAAAGGTATTGGGATGTAGAACATCCTGGTAATGATGTTTGAGTTTGGAAGTGAAAGGGTGAAATTTTACTCTTACAATATTTTTGGAATTCCATGTTTAATAAATTCCATATAGTACTAAAACCATTTAACAAAGACACAGAATAATAGGAACCAAAGATAGCTTTCCTAAATTCCAGGTACCTTTTATCTTTCCTAAGGATGCTGTAAGGTGGAAATAAAAGGTTTAGCTGGGTTTTTTTAAATTATTATTTCAGGAAAGGAGGTAAGAACTTAAAGAAATAAACCCTGAATATGTGTGCATGTGTATGTATGTATGTATGTATGTATGTATGTATGTATAGAGAGAGAGTTCAAATCCTGCCTCAGACTAGCTGTGTGACATTGGGCAAGTCACTTAATTGCCTGACCTGTAAAATGAGCTGGAGAAGGAAATGGCAAAGCACTCCAGTATCTTTGCCAAGAAAACTCCAAATGGGCTCATGAAGAATCAGACATGACTGAACAACAACATAAAGTTCCTCACAACTTTAAAATTACCCAATTTTAATGTGGTAGAAAAACAATTTATCATTGTTTAAATAGAAAAATGCTCAGTGAACTCCTTCTGAACTCATGTCACACAGGCATATACACACATGTATGCCTTTTAAATGTACATAAAGCCATCATAAGGCTATTTAATAGTCAAAATGTATATGTTTCTTCAGAAGCCTCCATGTTCTAATACATGTGTTGATGTTTCAACTGAATTATTGGAAGGAGAAGGAAGAAAAGAACAAAAGAGGAAGGGAGAAAGATATTTTGGGGAAGAGCAGTAAAAAGCCCTGACAAAAGAAAATTATGGAACACAGAAATAAGAATTCCTTCCCCCCTCTTCTATTAGACAAAGTGTAGAGGAAGCTGGATTTGGAAGCAGGAAGAACTGAATTACACAACTAAAGCCCATGTCCTACCTAAGGGAACCTGAGTCTGAGTTTAGGGGAGAAGAACCAGCACTGGTTCAGAGATAGATGTGTCCAGGGTTGGAAGACGCCTTGTGAGTTTAAGAGGTTCAGAAGTCCTGGATCGAAAGGGATCCAGGAAGAGGCTTCATCAGCAAGGATAACACCATTAGGGAAAGGAGCTCAACCCCTGGCCACATTGGTCAGAATACCTGAATGCTGATAATACAGAAGTGAGGTGAAATGTAGACTGGCTAATCAACAATTCTCAAAACTACCTTATGATGATGTTTAAGTGCCAGTTTTCCATTCTTTAATTACTATATAAGTTATTGAATCCTGTTTTAAGCATTTATTTAAATACATGCTGTTACATACATGTTGAGAATTGTGTGTAAATGTGCATGTGTTTGTGTATATGTATAGGAAATAAATATATGTCCCCAATTGATTTACAGCATATATTGAATATTTTTATATTCTCCACTTTGAGGAGACCAAATTATGAGTTAATTAGTCCATTGAGCAGTTTTGTTTTGTTTTGAGGCACTAGGGTGAGAGTTTAATGAGCTGAAGAATATGAGAAAAGGGAGCTTAATACCTCTTATCAGAGGCCAGAGTTAGTCCAGACTGGTGACACAGTAGAGTGCTAGGCCTAGAGTCAGGAAGACCTGGGTTCATATATGGCCTCAGATACTTATACCTATGTGGCCCTGGACAAGTCACTTACCCTTAGTATGTTTCAGCTTCTTCAACAGTCAAATGGGGCAATAATAGCACCTAACTCACAGGGTTGTTGTGAGAATCAAATGAGAAAATATTGGAAAAAAAAACCACTTAGCATAATGCCTGGCACATAGTAGGTGCTATAAAAATGTTTATTCCTTTCCTTTCCCCTTAGAACCAACAGGCAAAATGAAAATAGAAAGATTCCATTGGTTACCTCCTGATAGAGATCCTAAATCCTGGGTTTTCAACCTTGTATGAATTGACTTTTTAAAAAATATTTTGATAACTGTTTCAATGTAAGTTGCTTCCTTTATAATCCTATCCTATGTATTATATTTTATTTATTTAAAATATTATTCAGCAAGGGGTATATAGTTTTATCTAGGTTGCTAAAGGTGTCCATGACACAAAAATATGTCCATGACACCTCTTTAATTTGATTACACCTAAGGATGTCATTGTAAAAGTTTAGAGCTTCCAGGTCAAAGAAAAAATATCACAAGTAGACAGAAAAAAGAGTTCAAGTACCACGGTCCCATAATCAATATCACACAAGACTAGATTGCAACTACTTTAAAGAGGAGGGAATTTAGGAATACAATATTCCAAAAGATAAAAGGAAAAAGTTTATAACTAATAATAATTTACCCTGAAAAGCTGAGTATAATATAGGAGTAAATAGTCACTTAATAAAATATAAGATGTTCAATCATTCCTGATGAAAAGAACAAAGCTGAATAGGATCTTTAAAACACAAGCAAGAATATTCATCAGAGTCCTGTTGTCTTCAAGAGTCATAAATAAATATAAAGACAAGACATGAGGCAGTTTTATTTTCTGCATTATTGCTTTTAAAAGAGGGAAGAAAATGGAAGAAAAAAAGAATGCACTATAGATAAGTGAGGAAGAAGGGAGAAAGCTATTTCTAACAATTTGAGTACTGGAAAGAATTATAAAAAAGGTGGATGAGCAGCCCTGAAAAGGGCTTGGCAAACCCTCATGCCAGAGGTGCTAGTCCTCCTTGGTCAGACGTTGAAGATGCCAAGGTCATCCACTGCATCCTGAATCATCAGTTTTGACTTTTTGACATCTTGCCACTGGATTTGGATGACTCTAGAAGAGAGAATGAGGCTGTTGACTTTATGCAACTCTGCCTCACTTATATCCAACTCATGTACAAGTTAAGACATCACCCTGTTATATCATTGGTCCTCTTTGAAAACAAAGGAAGAACAAAAGAAAAATAAAGGTAGAATAGAGGGAAGCTGGCATCTCATGAACCTAATTCATATAACATGGGCAAAGAATCTGTTAATATAAATTCATAGACATGAATGGCATAAAAATTCATTAAATACCAAAAAGAAACAAGCAAGGAAAGAAGAAGGGAGGGGAAGTGTGGAGCATTAAAATGAAGGACAAAGTTGGGGAGGGAATAGGGCACAAGCAAAACAAAAACTTCAACTTCAGAGTTTGGATCCATCAGGAAGAGGGAGGAATAAAAGAAGAGAAAGTATAAGAACCAGTGATCAGGGTCTGGGTTGAGTGAAGAGAAGAGGGGCAAAAGAGTAAAATCAGACCATTTTAGTTATAAATTACTAGTGTTAATCACATTGCCTTTCTTTCACTTCCTCCATTGAGGGAGATGTTGAGCAAAGAAAAAGAATATGAAGATATGACAATAACAATCTTAACTATGAATATGAATTGAATGAACTAACTACCACCACCACCACCACCACCACCCAAAAAATGGAGTAACAGAAGAGATGGGAAAGCAGAATCCAATAATTTGTTACTTTAAAGCAACATATGTGAAACACCAATATTCACTGAACTCAAGTCCTATATTTCCAAACTTCTGCTGTATGTCCTATAGATGGTTGAAACTAAACATGTCCCAGACACTACTCATTACTTTCCCTACAAAACTTCCCTCCTAACTGCCCTCCTTCCATTGACATCCTCACCATTATTCCAATTATTCAGGCTCAACACCTCAGTCATCTTTGACTCTTCCTTCTACCTTAATCCCCACCACCAATCATTTGCTGCTCACCTCCTCCATAAGCAGCGATTCTTCCTACTTTCTATTTGTTCTCTTCTAGACACATAATTGTGGTCCAGCTTGTATTATGATTATCTATATATGCATCTCATCCCATTTACTAGATTGCTAACTCCTTGAGGGCAAGGCCTGTGTCATTTCGCAGGTAGACCCCAGTACAGTGACTTGCACTGTGTGTTTGGTGAATTGAATTCATTCAAGTCTATACTTTTAGCACCTGCAGGGTGAGCTTGGATTTCTGCCTACAGTGACATTTATTTAATATTTAATTGGAGAAGACAATTTCATACAAAAGGCAGATGTTTCTTAACACAAGAAGCTAAAAAAAAAAAACACTGATGACTACATTAGAGGGGAAAAAGACTTGATGACTTTATTAGAAGAAATATCTGAATATTACTTACTAGGTCTAACAGTGTTCCGAGATATAAAAAATGTAAATACTGATTTCTTTCCAAAGAAGAAAAATACAAACCAAATCCCCAGATTAAAATTAAAACACTAATGCGAACAACCAAGTTTCAGAGAAAATAAATTTAGGTAAACTTTTCAAAGAATTTTCTAGTGGTCCAGGAAAGTAAACCTACAACAGATTTTTTTGTATTCAAATTTCTCATCTCTCTTGGTTCTAGTGTTGTTTATACTTCTCCCCAGCTTTTCCATGATCTTGAAATTTAATGTATTTGCTCCCAAAATAGTTCATTAATATATCAAGAGCCAACACAGGGAATGAGAAACACAAAGAAAAATTGACAAAATTTTGACAAATTGACAAAATAGAAAAAATTTTTTGAAAAATTGTTAAAAAGTGACAGAGGAAAAGAGATAAGAGATGGAAATCTGTTTTCCTACAATTCCCAAATTAATCATCTTATTCTTTTTTTCCTATCCCATCCACCACAGAAGTATTTAGACAGAGTAGGAGTGAAAATTTGGGCCTTCCCAGAGCTTTAACTATTATCTCAATCTTCTTTTGGCTTACCTTCTTTTTCTAATCCTACAAACTACCAACTCCTCTCCCACCCACAAGATTACGTTTTCCCAGGCCAACTAGAGATATGAGAAGAACGACTTTTCTGTACCCACAATATCACATTCTAAAGATTTTTTCCCAGGAGGCTGGGACCATTAAGTTTGATGAAAAAGACAATAAAAAAGGAGCCATTTGTCAAAGTCAGGAATTTACTTTTGAGTTAGGATTTCACTCAGAGTTTGTAATGGTAAATATTTGAGGAAGTAAATATGTGATCTTAAATAAGCACCTAAATGTTCTCATCTCTAAAATGAAGAATTCAAATAAGAATCACAGTGTAGGGATATTGAATTTATCTTCAAGGTCCATCCCATGGAGCATGTTTGTAATTGCTATTCCTGGTTCCATGTTGGAACTGTGAGACATACTTCTGGCCATGTGGTGACATACTTTGAAATTGTTTTGTATTCTAGAATGAAGAAGCAATCCCTGGAATTGTCTGTTGGTTGCCTCTCACCACCACTGCTGCCGCCACAACATTCTGTACCAGTGGTCGGAGATGGGGTGCTGCATCATTTAAAACAAGAAATATTGTGCTTCTTGCTTAGACTCATGGCAGCTAGTGTTCTGCCTCTAGGCTGCCTGTGAAGGGGGTGTAGAAGATGGACAACTTTCTCAAGTGGACATTTTAATCTCATTAGATTTAGACTACATATTTAGACCTAGAAAGTTGTTTATAAAGTATCCATTACAATCCCATCAAGTTACAGATGAAACAATTGCGGTACAGATCGGTGAAGAAACTTGTCTAAGTTCACATAAGGATTAAGTGGCAGAGCTGAAATTCAAACTCAGGACTTGCGCCTCTAAATCTAGCATTCTTTCCACTGTACCATGCTATCTCAGGCCTTTTACACTCCAATATTTTAAAGAATCAAAAATTTGTTACAAACCAAGACTCATAAGGCTTTAAGACACTCCCACATGAAATAAAACTCTCCCCATTCAGAAACCCCTCACTAATTCCACTTGAGGAAACATTCACCTACTTATCAGGTTCTCCCCTGGGACTTATTCCTTTATTTCCTGGATTTTTGCAGAATTTCAACAAATTATGAAAAATTGAACATATACAAGGGTATAAAAAGCCTACTCAGATTTCTAAAGAAATAAGCTCATTCTTCATTGAGTAATAAAAGTGGTAAGGATTTATAGTTATCTCTCAGAGAAGGCATGGGAGAGGCAGAGGGAATAAAATCAAAATATGGAAGAAAAAGAGAAACTAATGAAAGAATTACAAATTACTCAATCAAAATACCCTGATTGAATACTGAAATGCACTGGGAATCCTCTCATTTATAAAACTAGATCTTAAACAGGGGAAAAATTGCCTTTCAGATCTATGGATAGGGTAAGACTTTATGACCAAATAAAAGGTAGAGATGATAACAGGAAGTAAAATCTATAATTTTGATTACATGAAGTAAAAAAAAAGATTTTGCACAAGCAAAACCAATTCAGCCAAAATTAGAAGGAAAGCAATAAATTAAGGGGGAAATTATAGCATGCTTCTTTGATAAAAGTCTCATTTCTAATATATATATGGAACTGAGCCAAATTTATAAAAATAAAATACATTCCCCAATTGATAAATGGTCAAAGGATATGAATAAATAGTTTTCAGAAGAAGACATCAAAGTTCTCAATAGTCATGAGAAAAAAATGCTGTAAATTACTATTGATTAGAGAAATGCAAGTTAAAATAACTCTGAAATACCACCTCACACCTATCAGATTGGCTAACATGACAGAAAAGGAAAATGACAAATGCTGGAGGGGATGTGGCAGTTTTGGGGTTTGTGAACTAATCCAAGCATTCTGGAGAACGATTTGGAAATATGCCCAAAGGGCTATAAAATTGTGTACATCCCTTGACCCAGCAATTCCACTACTAAGTCAGTATCCCAAAGAGATCAAAGAAAAAAGAAAAAGGACATGTATATACAAAAAATATTTGTGGCAGCTTTGTTGTGGTGGCAAAGAAATTGGAAAAGGAATTGGGGGAATGCCTGTCAATTGGGGAATAGCTGAACAAATTGTAGTATATGATTAAGATGAAATACTATTGTGCTATGAGACATGATATGGGGAGATGGCTCCACAGAAACCTGGAAAGTCCAATATGATGCAAAGTGAAATGTGCAGAACCAGAAGAACACTGTACACAGTAATAGCAATATTGTAATGATATCAACTGTGAAACTGTGAAAGATTTAACTGCTCTTATCGAGAGAACTCCTGATGAAAAATGCTATGCACCTCCAGAGAGAGAACTAATGAACTTGGAGGGCAGATGGAAGAATATTTTTTTCACTTTATTTTTCTTGCTTTCTTTTTGCAACATGGCTTGTATGGAAATATGTTTTGCATGATTTAACATGTATAATTAAAATTATGTTGCTTGCCTTCTCAATGAGTTGGGGAGGGATTGAAGGGAAGGAGAGAATTTGGAATTTTAAAAAAATGTTAAAAAATAAGAAAACTATTCCCTAAAAATTAAGCATGCCAGTAAAGTACTATTTCTCGGGAAAAAATGCTAGCAACCAAAACACTCCCTCAATATGACTCACATCATCCTACTTCTACTGTAGTATGGCTCAGTAAAGTCCAGCACCCCATTCAAGCTGCACACCTAGATACAAACATGGGGATCACAAGTACCCTCTCTTACCCCTTTCCATAGGTAATAGTATTAATATGTCTGTGTGTGTATATATATAATATATATGTATATATAAAGTATATAGGGGTGTATGTGTGTGTCTGTGTGTGTGTATATACACACACATATACATACACAGACACATAGAAACTGAGTAAACAGTATATACACAACAGTATGCTACAGAGAATGCGGTGCTTGGTTCGGATCACAAAGAATTGGGTTCAAATCTAGTCTCTGACATTTACTAATTGAATGACCTTGGGCAAGTCACTTAACTTCTGTATGGCTCAAGAAGTTCCCTAGGATTTATCATCCAAATCATAATAGGAAAATGGTGTTGGTGGGAGGATTTCACACCCTGGGAATTTCTAAGTTGACTAAATCACAGATCCTTCTCATATTCACAGAACTACTATTCTCTTGTCTACCTATTTACTATCTCTTAAAGAACGACACATTCTAAGCATCTTTTAAAAATGTTTAAATAATTTGTGCTTTCATGATCAAAATTTATTAATTCTAAAGAGGAAATTATTTAGGTTTTGTTCTCTGTGAAAGTTAACATAAAGATTTATTTTCTGAGTAACACTTTGGTTTTTCACAAACCCCTAAAGTAGTCCCCCATTTCCATAGTTTGCGAAACTAAAGCAAAATGAACTAAAGGAAGATACAGTTGATTTAATTCAAGAAAATTTTAATAAGAACCTTCTGTCTATAGGAACTAAAGGGGGTAAAAACAAGAGGAACAGGAAGAAAAATTTATATAATAACCACAAATAATAACTTAAAGGGAAATAATTTTGAAAATCCTCAGAAAATTATTTCTATTTGTTATACCAGAGAACTTTTACTCAGAGATGGGGGTGGGGAGAAATGATAGTGAGTAGTGATAGATAAGAAAAAAAATCAATACAAACTTTTTTTAAAAAGGTACTCATCAAAAAAGTATAGGAAAAGACTCAAAGGGAGCAATTTTGTTATTATCTTGTTAAAATATATTTCTATATAAATACATATATATTAAAATCTATATATAATAGAAATTTACAGTTTCTTATATAGTCTTCATTCATATTCTTTGTAAACTGAAAATGTGTGGGTAAGATTAAATTCACAATGGAAAAAAATTTTAAGTGATCCTATTATGTGCAAGATGTCATCACTTAATGAACTAGAAACAATCAAAAAGCTTCCTATGAACTGGGCTCCGTGAAAAGCCAATAGGTATCAGGGGAATAGATTTCTGCCTCATCTAATATCTTTTAAGAAAATCAAAATCAACCTTTCCAACAAAGAAATGGACTCTCCCCATCAAGCAGTGAGTTCTTCACCATGAGAAAGTTTTTAAATAGAAAATGGAGCAACAGGCCATCACTACAAGATGTAGAGGGGCTTCCTATTACCGAATGCATGAATTCTAAGAGCTTTCCAAACTAAGAGTTTATGATTCTCTTAGTATGTCTGTTTTATATTTTATCTTAGCCATGAATTACAAAAGAATCATAGCATCCCAATCACATGCAAATCTTAAGAACAAGCAATATATTTAACTTCCATTAACTTTTGAGGGAGAAGAAGAGGTTGATCTCAAGAGGGATTCTTACAAGGTACATCAACCCAGATTATCTCTGGCAAACACACTCACAAAAATGTTCTTGTTAACTGGGCAACATGTTTTGTAAAGGTGCAGAATGCACTTTGTTTCTATCACTTGTCAAAGTTAGGAATAAATAAAGTACAAACAAACACTCTGTGCCAGGATGAAATGTAGTGTGTGTTTATGAGATACTCCCAGAATTTGACAGTGGCCCTCTGTTAAGTATCCTTAGGCCATAACTATATTGGCCAAATTGTACATGAGATACATGAGATCATTTCAATGTTCATTCTTTCTGTATTAGACTTAGAATACCTTAAAAATGTAACCAGGATCATGATTCTTTTTTAAAAGAGTAGACTCACTGTCTCTAAATTGTACATAAGAGTAGGTCATTATAGGGCACCTAAGTGGCACAGTGGATAGAGCTCCAGCTTTGGAGTCAGGAGGACCTGAGTTCAAATCCGGCCTCAGACACTTGACACTTCTAGCTATGTGACCTTGGGCAAGTCACTTAACCCTGATTGCTTCACCAAAAAGAAAAAAAAATAGCTCATTATACAACAATAGACTTACAGCAGCTCTTTTTTTGTGGTAGTGAAGATCTGGAAACAAAGTAGATGCCTATCAGCTGGAGAGTGTTTAACCAAAATGTAGTATAGGGATGTAATGAAATAAATGATTACTGTGACGATCACAGAGAAGTATGGAAAGACTTACATGATGTTTATCAAGTGTCATCCCAACCAAACTATCGATGGATTATTTTCTACAATCAGATAAAATAGTAACAAAATTCTTTGGAATAACACAAGGTCAAAAATTTCAAAGGTAAAAATGGGAAAAAAAAGTGGGGAGGAAAGGGAGTCTATCAGTACTAGATTTTCAACTCTAAAGTTGAATTAAAATGATAATTATTAATACAATCTAGTACTGATTTTAAAAAATTAAGAGGTTTATCAGTGAAACAAATTCAACATAGCATATATAAGTGAACAAAAATGGCATAATAGTGTTTTATAAAGTCAGAGACTGTAGTTACTGGGGTAAGTACTCACTAGTTGATAAAAACTACTGGGGAAACTGGAAAGTGGTTTGGTAGAAATTAGATATAAATCTAATCTCAGACTGTATACCAAGTATAGTCTATGAATACGTGGCTTAAATGTAATGAATAACATCATAAGCCATTTAGGAAAACAAAGAAAAAGTTATCATTCAAATAAAGATATGAGAAGAGATCATGACTAAACAAGGAACAGAATGGATCACAGAAAACCAAATGGACAATTTTGATTATATAAAATTGAAGGTTTTGCACAAGTAAAGCTAATGTAGTTAAAATTAGGAGAAAAATATTTACAGCAAGGTCCTCTGATAAAAGTTTCATATTAAGTTATATAAGGAACTGATTCAAATTTAAAAGACTAAGAATCTTTCTCCAATAAATAAATAGTGAAAGGATATAAGTCCATTTTCAAAGGAAGAAATAAAGCTAACAACCATATTAAAAATGCTCCAAATGAATAACAATTGGGAAATTTAAATCAAAACAACTCCAAGTTTTCACTTCCCACCCATCATATAGGCAAAAGGTGACAAAAAAAGAAAAATGAAAAATGTTGAAGTGGTAGAAGGAAAATGGGCATACTAATGCCCTGTTGGCAAAGTTCTGAATTGATCTATGAATTCTGGGAAGTTATACGGAACTAAGCCCCAAAAGTTACTAAAACTATGCATACTCTTTGATCTAACTATACTATTACTAGACCTATACCCCCAAAATACCAAAGAAAGAGGGAAAAGACTTATATGTAAAAAAAAAATGTTGTTAGTAGCTCTTGTTTGTAGTAACTCCAAGCAAGAAACTAAAGGGGTTACTGCTGACTGAATAATGGCTAAACAAATTATGGCATATGACTGTAATAACAAAATGTTGTAGAGAAAACTGAGAAGACCTCTGTGAACTGACATAGTGTGAAGTGAACAGAACTGGGAGAATAATTTATGCTACAATAATATTATAAAGAAAAATAATACTGAAAGCCTTTAGAACTCTAAGCAATACAATAATAAACCATGAGTCCAGAGGACTGAAGATGAAACGTGACATCCACCTCTTGCCACAGAGATGATGAATTTAAAATGCAGAATGAGACATGCATTTTTGGACATGGACAATTGAAGGAATTTGTTTTGCTCAGCTAGACTATGCATATTTATTACAAGCATTTTATTTTTTTCATTTTGTTTGTAAATCATTCAGTGGGGAAAGGACAATGGAATGGAAATATAAAAAAATGCTTGTAAAAATGAATTTAAGCACAAAAAAGACATAGGAGTGATGCAAAATACACAACGGACGAAAGAAAAATAAGACAGAACTAAATGTTGCCAAATTATAATGATCAAGCTTGACCACCAAAGAGAGACAAGAAGATATCTCCTTATACTACTTTCCAGGGTAGGGGCTATATGTCTGATACGATGCATATAAAATCACAAGTTTTTAATATGTTGGCAAGTTTTGTTGATTTTTTTTCATTTCTCCTGTTTTTTTCCCTCTTCAGTAAGAGGGATGAATCTGGTGGGGGGTTGGAGGGAAGAGAAGGGATATATGGGAAATGTAGCTGGTCTAAAAACAGAATACTAAAAAAAAAAAAATAGGTAGAATTGAGTAATAAACAGAGAGCTAGATCTAAAACCAAAAGGACCTGGGTTCCAGTCCTGCCTCAGACACATAATCAGCTGTGTGACCCTGGGCAAATCACTTAACCTCTCAGTGCTGTCAGCAACTCTTTAAGACTATATAGTACAGAGAAACCACCTACCTACATCAATAGATGGAGTTTCCTCACTTGGGAGTCCCCTGTGCCAATAAAATCATAGGACTAGTTGATGGCTTAATGGATAGATTGCCATGACTGGAATCAGGAAGACAAGTTCAAATATGGCCTCATACACCAGCAGTGTGGCCCTGGGCAAGTCATTCAAGCTCTGGCCTCAGTTTTCTCATTTGTAAAATGGGGGTAATAATAGTACCTATCTCCCAGGTTTGCTGTGAAATTAAAATGAGATAACAAAAGTAAAGCACTTAACACAGTGCCTAGCACATCATAAGTACCTTATAAATTTTAGCTGCTAGTTTGCTGCTATTAATAACACTTCAGAGAGAGACATAGAGACTGAGACAGAAATACAGAGACAGAGTTTGACTGTGCTGCAGTAGACAGAGTGCTGGGCCTGGAATCAGGAAGACTCCTCCTCCTGAATTCAAATTCAGCTTCAGACTTGGGCAAGTCACTTAACCCTGTCTGCTTCAGTTTCCTCATCTATAAAATGAGCTGGAGAAGGAAATGGCAAACCACTCCAGTATCTTTAACAAGAAAACCTCAAATGGGGTCATGAAGAGTCAGGCACAACTGAAAACTACTGAACAACAACCTCATTATTAACCATATTCTCTCTAAGTCTCAATCTGTAAAACAGGGATAATAATAATGATAATTTCACTGCCTATTCTCAACTGGTTTATTGGAAGGAATGATACTTCATGATTTGTCAACCATTATAGAAACGTGAGCTATTATCATAATGATTAAGAACTTTCTCTGACTTCCTTAAACATGCTCCGTAAATGGAGGACTTCTGGGAATGCTTTCCAAATGTCTGAGGCTTCCAAAAGATCACCATTCCTGCTCCCTACATCCAAGAAAATAGCACCCCAATTCTTATTTACACATAGGCATCCCTGTCTCCGTGCCAGCCACCATCACTGTTAGGTGGTAAACTTTGTGTTAATAGGCAAACTGGAAAGCAAAGCTATGCTGGACTGCTGCATTTCTGACAGTTCTAACAGGGAACTCATACCATCACTACTAGAATTTAAGAGAATTTTTAGGGATGCTACTTCACATGTGGCATCCCGGCTCATTAAAGGGAAGACAGCAACTTCACCAGTGGAAAGATCACTGGATTTGAAGTCAGGGGACATGGATTCAAACACAACCTCTATCATGTAATATCTGCATGACCCTGGGCAAGTCACTTAACCTCTCAGTGCCTGTTTCCTCATTTGTTAAATGGGGGAGAGGGAAGGGGATGAAATGGCTTTCAGTTTCCTTTTTGGCTTTTTAAAACTATGAGATTCTGACCGTAGTTGATTGGTGTAGACATAAATAGTTCATTTAAGGGTCACTTTATAGAACAAAACATGCTCATTGTGGGACAGTAATCTGTGATCTTCCCATTTTGTAAGCTTGGATGTTGTTATATAGGGTTGTTGTTCAGTCATCTTTGCAGTTATGTCTGACTCTCTGTGACCGCATTTGGGATTTTCTTGGCAAAGTTAGTGGAGTGTTTTGCCATTTCCTTCTTCAGTTCATTTTACAGATGAAAAAACTGAGACAAACAGGGTTAAATGACTTGCCCAGGGTCACCCAGCTAATATATGTGTTAGGGCAGATTTGAACTAAGGTCTTCCTGACTCCAGGCCTTGTACTCTATCCACTCTAAAACCTAACGTAAAATTCACCTCTAACATCACCTTGGGAGTTTTCATTACAGAATCCCTGGTACTTTGGATGTAGAATTTAACTTCTTCAATATTTTCCCATCCATCTTTTGTTGAGGATTCAGCCTGCCATGTCTGAAATCAATTCCCTACAGTCTCCAATATTAATATATGCTAGAGGCAGCACCTTGGATGGCTAGATAGCAATCTAAGCTTAAAGTCAGGAAGATGAGGGTTCAAATCCTGCTTCTAGCACTCGTGAGCTATGTCACCCTGGATAGTTCTCAGTGCCTCAGGTAACTGGTGAGCACCCTCTGTGCCTGACCTCTACCTGTGACAGAGCTTTCTGAGCTTGTACTGGTATGATCAGCCACAACCAGGCACACTACATTGACTCTGACATTGTGACACCATTTTGGTCCTCTTTGAGTACAAAGGACAAACAACCACAATAACATGCATCTACTAAGTTACAGCCTGGCTACTGTCTGATTCGAGTTGATAGAGGGAGGTCTCTATGCCGGTGAAATCACAGATCCTTCACATCTTCCACTATGTGAGGAAAACATCCTGCTTTTCCACCAAATAACTATTCTAAGATGCTGCTGTTATGAAGTGTAGATTAGCACAATGCCTGGTATATATTATCTGCTTAATAAATGTTTATTGAATTGAATTTACCATTCAAATAACTTTCTTTTAATTTTTTTTCAAAAGTTTGAAACAAATAACATTAAAACTCCTAATGGTCAAATTTGGGGTATAAAAAATGCCCCCCTAAGTAGAAGTGTTGTAGCTATACATATTTTAGTGTTTTACCTGACTGTGAATTAGATAAATTTCTATTTACTTTCAGGTTTGGGTCTTGGGTTTGCTTTTTTTTCATTTTTTGTTTTTTTTTGTTGTTGTTTTTTGGGGTTTTTTTTGCCAACGCTTTAGTCTTCTCACAAAACCTGTGTTAGGCGATAGTTTTGTAATTTGCAATAATAGTCTTTCTCACTTAAAGTAATCCATTTTAGTTATATTATCCAGATGGACTCAAGCTCAGTAGGTAACTAAGTACAAAAAATGGAGAAGACCGTCCCTCCCCTTCCCAGTCCCCGTCTCCCTTCTCCTCCCCACTACCAACCCCTGGGTACCAGCACACACACACACACACACACACACACACACACACACACACACACACACATACACACACACACACACTGACTTTGCACAATATCTGGCACATAGTGGGCACTATATAATGCTTATTCCTTTCCGCCCCCACCCCTTCGGTACCTTTGCAAGGCTACATTTTGTTTGTGATGGCATTTGCAAAATAAATTTCTAAGACAATCAGTCTGAAATAATACCTCTAAAATTCCATTCTTCCTTGCCAATCTTAAGATACACAAAGTTGATAATTACTTATTAAGCACCTACTGTATGCCAGGTACTCTGCTAAATGTTGGGAATATAAATAAAGGCAAATTACAGTCCCTGTTTTCAAAGAACTCACAGTGTAAACACAACCTTCTTTAAAAAAAAAAAGATACTTTCCTGATTTTTATTAATGCTAAGTGCTTTTCCTCTGTGGATGATCTCTAATGTATCCCTCCCATATCTTGTTTGCACATACTTGTTTGCAAGTTGTCTCCCCCATTAGACTGTAAGCTCCTTGACAGCAAGAATCATCTTTTGCATTTCTTTGTATTCTCAGCACTTAGACAAGGCCTGCACAAGTAAGTCCTTGAGAAATGCTTATTGACTGACAACAAATAGAAAATAAATAATAATAATAATAATGATTAGACTTCACCAGTTCAATTCTTCCATATGTATATATACACAAACACATATGTGTATATGCATATATATATGCATGTGTGTATAAATGTATGTATATATTGTATAAATGTGTATATGGAATCAGACTTGTTATTTCATTGGTATAGGGAACTTCAAGTAAGGGAACATCATCTAATAGAGCATATCAACATTTGTTCTGCAAATTTCAGTGACTTACCCAGGGTTGCTAAGCCAATAAATGATTGAGACAAGATTGAGCCCAGATCTTCTTGATTCCAAGGCTGGCTCTCTATCCACTACCTAATGCTGCCTCTCTTTATTATATTATTATGTAACAACATGTTATGTCACAATTAGTGCTTACATCATGCTTAAAGTTTTGAAAGTGCATTAAGGGCATTATTTCATATTATACACTATCTTATGTGTATAATTAAAGTATATTAAATAATTAATATAAAGTATAATATTATAATAATATAAAGTATATTAATTAATTACAAGCCAAATATTTAAGTTAAAGCCTGTTCTGCACAGAAATAGTAAAAAAAATTGATGAACCAAATTGAACCAAGAATATTTAAAGATCTCAAAATCATAAGCAAAAGGTTCTCTCATCGCCAAGCTCTCACAACTTCTTTGGTTGACTTCTCTGATAATAAAGATTGCAACTCATCCATTCCTTCCCATCCAGTGTGACTTTTGTCCACGTTCTTCCCTAAATTTACCACACATGGTGCAGCATGGCCTTCGTCTTTTCATCCCACTTTCATGGATATCATGGAACACTTAAGCTATTTGCGTGTCATCTTTTCTTCCCTGAATCAAATACCAAACAGCTCTTACCCAGTCATTTATCTGGATGAAAAATTACCTCAATTATGTAAAGTCTGGGATTATTAGTTCTTTTCTCTACTAACTAGGTAAGAGCAGGAAACAGCAAACTCAGTAGAATTAACAATAGAATTAAAGCATTTTCACATCATCAGTGTTTACTGCTCTTATCCTCACACATGGACGCACACACACACACACACACACACAGACACAATCATCCCCCAGGAAAACAAGGGGAGGAAGGATGACATGAAACCCTTTCTGATCTCTCCTTTCCTATGTATTTATCAAATTCTAAATACTATTATATTTTCCATACATACTTCATGTTTTCCTATTTCTCTACTAGATTTTAAGCTTATTGAGAGCAGGTATTTAGCAATATGCTTTTACTAAAATCCTCTTTTATGCCAGTGAAGTTGTGGAAGGGTCTACTAAACCAAAAAGGCTTTAAATATGGACCCAGTGATGGACTGTCTGAAGAGTGTCTGCCTAGATTTAGAAAAAGTCTTCACCAGGTCAGCTGCATAATGATACCTTCTTTACCCCCAGCAACTCCTGTGCAGAAGAAAGGGTAGAGGAAATAGCTACACTGTCAAAATCAAGACTCTTTGAATAACTGAATCAGTACTTCTCAAACTTTTTAGTCCCATGGGCACTTTACACTCTTAAAAATAATTGAGAACCCCAAAGAGCTTTTGAACATGTAGATTATGTTGCCACATTAGAAATTAAAATTGATAAAATGTTTAAGTATTTATTATAAATGTATTTAAAACAACATTGCATGTTAACATGAGAGACACTTTATGAAAAATAATTGTATTTTCTGAAAAGAAATAGTGAGAAAAGTGGCATAGTTTTACATCTTTTTACGAATTTCTTTAATATCTAGCTTCAGAGATGGCAGTTGGATTCTCGTAGTTGTTTCCTCATTCAATCTGTAGTGATATGTTGTGTTTTTCGAAGTATGTAAAGAAAATCCGGCCTCATACAGATATATAGTAGGAAAAGGGAGAGTCATCTTAATAGGCAAATAACAGTCAGACATTAACCCTGTATTATCATGAAAACAGTTCTAAAATCATGGACCCCCTGAAAAGGCTTCAAGGACACTCAGGTATCCAGGCCCACATTTTGAAAACTCCTTGCATTGAAGTATCCCTAACACCTAGAACAGTATGGTACAAAGGGTAAATTAACATTATGTTCCTTAATTGTTTGTTAAAGTAAATTGACCTATAACTGAAACATGTTCCTTTCCTCTAGGGCAAGCTCTTAGCTTCATAATAAATAAGGAAATATAATAAAAAGCTGTATCAAGGAAAGAATACTAGCTTAGAAATCAGGAGATCTGGGCTAGAATCCCAAGGGCTACTCACTACTTGGGTGGCCTCAGCCTATCCTTTTTTTTGTCTGTGCTTCCAGTTATGTAAAATGAAGACATTGGACTAGATCAGTGGTATCAAAGACCTAACAGGCTACATATTGGGCACCATACTCCTGAGTATGGCCTGGACCAAATTAAAATGTAATTGGGAAATATTAAATAAAATTTTTAAAAATGCAATAAAACACAAATAGTGTTAATATATGGTTTTCTAAGTCAATATGTGTAAGCTGAAATCCTTATGTATAGTTTAGTGGCCCACTCTCTATTTGACATTAAAATAACACCTTAAAATGAATTCAGGAGTGACAGAAACAACAAAAGGACAGGATAAAACAGTTTTCCAGCCCAAAACAACTTAGAAGGTCATCAGGAATGATCTGTCTCGTTGTGGTGAGAGTAGAGTGTGGTCCAGTACAGGCAATGCTTAGAACAAGCAGCAGCAAGCCCATAGCCTTAGCATAAAGCCAGCAGAAAGGCTGCTTTGAGGATGACTGAATCAGCCCCAGCAGTTTGCAGAGTTCTCAGCTCAAAGATGGTAAGGAGGTAAGACAACTGGTCAGAAGGAAATTTCAGGACACCTTTTGCTGGCACTCAGGGCAGGACTCTGTGGCATTGTCCATATATAGTTCCCTATCTCAGCCCCAGGGCGAGGAAGAACATTAGCACATTAGAGTTTGCAGCCACAAGGGATGGGGGGGGAGGGCCCTGGTCACAGTTACAGGGTAGAAAAGAGTGCTTGTGGTAACTCAGATCAGAGCATAGGCCAGGAAAACAGTGATCAAATCTCTCCTTAAATCATTCCTCCTTGGAAGAACTGAAAATTTGCAGATCTCCAGATATAGCTCTGTAAACAGCAGCATGAAAAACTTGAAGTTTAGGACAGTGACCCCTTTACCCTAGAATCAGATAGCCCAAACTTAACATAAAGCTAAAAATCAAGAAATGGACTGGAAAAATGAGCAAACAACAAAAAAGAACTTGAGCATTGAAAGTTACTATTGTGACAGGGAACATCAAAACACAAACTCAAAAGAAAAAACAATGTCAAAACTGCTACATCCAAACCTCCCCCCCCAAAAAAAATAAAAATGTGAATTGATGTTAAACTCAAAAATACTTCCTAGAAGAGCTAAAAAAAGAATTTTAAAAATGAAGTAACAGAAATAGAGGAAAAATTGGGGGGGGGAGAAATGAGAGTGGTACAAGAAAATCATGAAGAAAGAGTCAAGAGCTTGGGAAAGGAGGTACCAAAAAATACCAAAGAAAATAATACCTTAAAAAACAGAATTGGCCAAATGGTAAAAGAGGAACAAAGATCCACTGAGGAGCAAAAACTTCTTCAAAAGTAAAATTGGCCAAATGGAAAAGGAGGTACAAAAGCTCAATGAAGAAAATCATTCCTTAAAAATTAGAATGGGGCAACTGAAAGTTAATGATTACATGAGACATCAAGAAACAATAAAACAAATTCAAAAGAATGAAAAAATAGAAGAAAATGTGAACTATCTCATTAGAAAAGCAACTGGCCTGGGGAAAAATCTAGGAGAGATAATTTAAGAATTATTGGACTACCTGAAAGCCATGACAAAAAAAAGAGCTTAGACATCATCTTTCAAGAAACTGTAAAAGAAAACTGCTCTGATATTCTACAACCAGAGAGTAAAATAAAAGTTGAAAAAATCTACCAATCATCTCCTGAACAATATCCAAAAATGAAAACTCCCAGGAGTATTATATCCAAATTGCACAGCTCCCAGGTCAAGGAGAAAATATTACAAGCATCCAGGGAAAAAAATTCAAATATTATAGAGCCACAGTCAGGATAACACAAGATTTAGTAACTTCTACATTAAAGGATCTGAAAGCTTGAAATATGATGTTCTGGAGGGCAAAAGGAGCTAAGGTACAACCAAGAATCACCTACCCAGCAAAAATGAGTATAATCCTTCAGGAGGAAAATGGATATTTAATGAAATGGAAGAGTTTCAAGCATTCCTGATGAAAAGACCAGAGAAAATTTGACTTTCAAATATAAGACTCAAGCACAAAAAGTAAGTTTCTCTAATAAAGCCTCATTTCTCAAATATATAAAGAACTGAGTCAATTTTATAAGAATATAAGTCATTCCCCAATTAATAATGGTCAAAGGACATAAACAGTTATCAGACGAAGCTGTCTATAGTCATATTTTTAAAAATGCTCTAAATCAGTATTGATTGGAGAAATTCAAAGTAAAACAATACTGAGGTATCCCCTCACACCTATCATATTGGCTAATATAACAAAAGAAAAATGACAAATATTGGAGGGAATGTGGGGGGAAAATAAGACACTAATGAATTGTTGTTGAAGTTATTAACTGACTCGCCTGTTCTGGAAAACAATTTTGGAACTATGCCCAAAGGGCTATAAAACCATCCATACTCTTTGACCCTGCAATACCACTACTAAGTCTATACCCCAAAGAGATTAAAAACAAAAATGAAAAAGATAACTATGTACAAAAATATTTGTAGTAGCTTTTTTGTAGTGGCAAAGAATTGGAAATTAGGGACATACCCATCAATTGGGGACACACCCATCAATTGGGGAATGGCTGAACAAGTTGTGGTATATGATAGTGATGGAATACTATTGTGCTATAAGAAATGATGAACAGAATGCTCTGAGAAAAACCTGGAAAGACTTACATGAACTGATGCACAGTAAAATGACCTGAACCAGAATAGTGTATACATTAACAGCAATACTATATGATGACCAATTGTGAATGACTTAGCTATTTTCAGCAATACATAGGTTCTGAAGGACCTATGATGAAAAATACAATCCACTTCCAGAGGTGGATGCAGATCTGAATGCAGATCAAAGCATACTTTTTTAAACTTTATTTTTCTTGTTTGTTTGGCTTTTTGGTCTGTGTTTCTTTTTACAACATGACTAATATAGAAATGTTTTGCATGACTGCACACATATAACCTATATTGAATTGCTTGCCTTCACAATGAGGGGGGAAGGGAGGAAGGGAGAGAAGAATTTGGGACTCAAAATTTTTAAAAACAAATGCTAAAGGTAGTTTTTACATATAATTGGGAAAAATAAAATATTTTAAAGGAAAGAAAGTTTAAAAAACTATATAGGGTCCACATATATGAATATCATAAATCTCATAATCTTTACAACTAAAAATAACCTTAGTCCAAATACCTCATTTTTTTTGTTTTTTGGGGGCTTTTTTGCATAAGGAAAATTGAAAGAAGTTAAGTGACTTATTCACATAGGCAGTTGTAGCAAATCCAGGACTCAAATTAGGCAACTAGGTTGTTTAGCATTTCCTATTGTGGCTGAGTCTTCTTGCTACTTTTCGTTCACAAATACAACAGTAAACATAAGTTGTGAGGAGGATATTGGCTGCCAAGGAGACAAATGTATTTTGGAACACTGAGTCTCCTGACTTTAAGAATTCCTTAACCTATAGCTTTAATTCATTCGCATGAATAGTAGTTTTGCCTTGCAACTTGAGAGACTGGGGCTTTTTGCTATATGATAAAGTGTGATAGAACAGGAAGTGATATTCCAGTCTGTTATATATACACATTTCATTTTTATGCTACTTTTTAGAAAATACGTGATAAGTGATAAGTAGAAGCAGAGCAGGTATTTATAATTACTCATGAGTCATTTGCACTCATGTAATTTAATAGCCACATATCTTTAATATTTATAACACATGCTGAAAGGATTTAACATATGTAGTGATCTTCACCAAGTAGCTCTCTACTCTTCCTGAATACAAAAATCTGAATTTTGTCACCATTTATGCAACCTGCTAAAAATCAAGCTACTAATTCACGTGAATGAGTTTTTCCTCTAAAATTTTAATTAAAACACAACTGCTTTGCACACTTCAAACTGTAATATCCTGCATATGTACAGAGGGGGGAAGGGAAGGACTATTCAGTAAGATGCTTTCTCCCATCTGAGGACTCTATGCAATTTGCTCCCTACATGTGACAAAATCATTCAGAAGCTCAATTAATAGTACCTGTACTAAGTCTGCAATAATGACCATAGACCTTTCTAATTCAGGGGACAGGCCCCAACGTGTCAAAACAAACAAAGAGGATTTAAAGAAATGTTAAGGTACATGGGGATTATAACACAGAATTTGTCTAGAGCAGAGTGAAATTTTCATTTTGTAACCTCTTACTTTCTTGAAAGGTGTTAGACTTTTCCCTCTAAGCTCTAACACCAGAATAACAAGAGGATCCCCTATTGACTTAAGGTTTAAGGGGAAACTGTTTTCAAAAGTATTCCTTCTTTAAAGAAGCAACAGAAATAGGAAATTAAACAAAAAAAAAACTGAGAAATGACTTATGGTTTCTGTAAACTCTATTTATTCATTTGCAGGATATTTATAATATGAGTTGAGCTAATAGCAAGTAATTCTTTTTGTCTAGATTATTTTCAACCCCCAAAAAAGCTTTTCAATAGGATGTAGACCCTTAGGATGCTTTACTTATTTAGAAGGCACTTTTCAACATGTTTTGACATTTTCCACTTTTAAAATACCTAATAAAGGTATTTCTTATAGCAGCTAAAATTTCCCCTGGTTACAAAATAAAAGTGGCCCTAGGAATATGGTGCGATGAATTACTTTACACTCTAGAGGCTTAAAAATCACATCCTTTGTTTCTCTGAAACATTTGTTTGGGGCAACTTTTCAGCTGTGTCATTTTTTGTACAGTAAATCATTATAATACTATATGTTCTTTCACCATACACTTTTTTAATACTTGCCAAGAGTTCATCAATAATTATGGGCTATTAGAAAGCATACAAGTAAAGATTTTTCCAAATCCATTTTTCAAAACAGGAGTGTGCATTTTCCTGAAGGGATGAAAGAGGGAAATGTTTGATTAACTGACACTCAGAAATCATTCCTAAGCAATCTGTTAGGATTTTTCTTTCCCTTGCAATGTTTTCTGTTCTGTGCTATCAAGAACTATGAATCATAATTTCTGGCAGCCAAAACCAAAGGAGGTGAAAGGCTCTATTAACATCCTAAAAATATGCATGTCCTAATACTATCGAAGATGTATGGTAAGCATTGCTCTTAAAACAGTTCTTCTCAGAGATGTTTCAGATTTTCCCAGCCAAGGAAAATGACATTAGCTAAAACCTTGCCAGGAATATTTGCTTATTTTAGTCGTCTTTGACAATGCAGTCCATAGCCCCAAAAGACTGTTCCTCTATACCACATCAGTTATCCTTTCAGATTCTGGATTTGTTATGATAGCTTCTTAATATTCCACATCATGTACGCAATCTATTTATGAGAGGGAAAATATGTATAGTGAGATGAGAAAGAGTCATTTCTAGAAACAGGGGGCTTTGCCCTTTTTCTCTTCTTGAGAGCATAGTTAAAATAATTTCAACCTGAGACTGGAGTCCTAGAGAACTGTTGTAGATTGAAGACAGCCTGTGTCGTCTTCCTAGAGCAGTGGATTCCAGGCTTCTGAGAAACAGGCTCAAGTGATGCTAGCATATTTCTAGTATTTAGCAGTACTTAGCAAAATCTGACCTGATTTACATTTTCTCACTGCAAGTATCCACAGCTTACCAGAGGATTCCAGGAAGAACTTTCTGCAAGAAAACAATAACTGGCACCTTGTTTAGCTGACTCTAGGTAAAAAAAGGAATGGGAAGCTTCGTGCAAGGAGGTCAGATTTGTCAGAATTGGGTCTTGTCATTCTGCTGTTATACCTTTGAGGCCAAGGCCTGACACTTTTCAGGAAAATGAAAGGCAACAAAAATGAAAATTTTCCTGGTCTACTGTAGAAGATAGAAGTCATTACATTAATTCCCCAGCTGCTAGTGCCCACCTCCCTCTGAAAATTACTTTCACTTTATTTTTTATTTACTCTCTATATACTTGTATATGTGTATAGTCTGCTACTACTGAATGTAAGCTCCCTGAGGTCAGGGACTTCTTGAGGGTTTTTGGATTTTTATCCCCGGGGGCTATCTCCAATCTGTCCTAATCTATATCTTGCCACTTGATCCAAATGGTTGTGGAGGAGAAAGTGAGGCTGGTGACTTTGCAAGCCAATTCACCTGCAAGTCATGGTGTCACCTCCCTGATGTCATAGTCCTCTTCGAGAACGAAAGGCAAACAACATTTGTATCCCCAGCACCTAGAAGAATGCTTGGCACACAGTGGGCACTGAAATAAATGCTTGCTGATGGACTGAAACATAGTATCTGTGCATTTTATTCTTCCATAATGTCAAACAACTTGCATAAATACTGAGAACCGCCTTTTCCAGAATTGTTAACTACTAGGTCATTCTCTGCTTCCAAAAAATAAAACACACTTCAAAAAAGACAAAAACTGAAATGTTTGCTGGGCTGAGTGAATGACCTAAGGAAGTATCCAAGAGATAAGGAAGAAAATCATTCAGCTCTCAACTATTGTGGAGTTAAGTGCCACAGGAGAAATCATATCATCCACAGCCTTTCATTAGTTAAGTTTACTTTCCCCTACTTTAAGGCCAAGACAAGAAATGGTGAGTTGCCAAACACCAAAGGGTCAAGAGGGTTTCTTTGGAAAACTGGACACAGAAAATTCAGTAACAAAACATGCAGCTGTATGTACGACTAGGAGTCAGGAACCCTGGGTTCTTGTCCTATTTCTAATACAAACAACTATGTCTTTATCTTTGTGCAAGTCTAATAACTTCTCAGAGTCTCAGTCTCCCCATCTGTAAAATGAAGGGATTAGATTAAATAATCTAGCTCTAAAATATGATGATAGTGGCAAGGGTCCTGAATTTATGTAATAGGATATAGATACAATACTACCATTAATCAGCTTTTTCATTTATCTGTGTGAATTTGGGTAAATCACATAACCTTTCTACAACTTCAGTCTTCAGATCTGACAAGTGATAGGTTAGTATACATGACCTCTGGGATCCCATCCAGTTCTAAATCTCTGGTCCCATGGTCTCTTAAGTTCTAGTGCAGTTCTCAAAGTCTCTGATTCTCTAATTCTGTAACTCTGCATAGAAGATTTACTATCTATTCAAAAATATATCAGTTACTTCACTTCTTTCTCTCCAAAGTTTGAATAGAAAATCAGGTGTGGAGGATTCTTGCTTAGAAAGGAAACAGTGTTTAGCAACTAGCACAGAACCACACTCAGAGTAGACATTCAGCAATCAACAAATAGAAAAAGGGATCACCAAATCAATTTGCTGAACATCTTGTTTTGCTTTAGAAATGGGGGTGCTATGAGAGGACTGCAATAAAGTGGAGATGTAGGTGACTTCTATTACTTTTTTATGCTGTTCTTTGAAAATGGTGACCTTGGAAAGTTTCCATGTTTTTCTCTGTAATATTTATGCAACAGTGGCAGGAGATCTGTAATATTAGCATAAGCCCTGGGAGAACAAAGATTAGCCTAGCATAGGGGGAAGTCCCTTTAGAGAGCAGTCAAGACCTTATGAAGTGCTTTCCTAATAGCAGCTCTCTGAGGCGGGCAAAACAAGCATTAATAGTCCCATTATACAGATAAAGAAACTGAGGTTCACTCTATCAGATTGCACACTGTCTTGGGGAGGGAAGTGGGTAAGGAGGAGGAGAAAATTTAAAACTCAAAAACTTATGGAAGTGAATGTTGAAAACTAAAAATAAATTAATGTAAAAAAAAGTAACTGAGGCTCAAATTGGCTAAATGACCTCTTGCCCAATAATACCTTGCCCAAGATCCAGAGTGAGAATTTAAACAGAAATATCTCCTGATTCTAAGGTCTAGTACTCTTCATTATACCACTGGTTGTCAAACTTTTTAGTCTCAGGATCCCGTTATACACTTAAAAATTATTGAGGTCCCCCAATAAGCTTTTGTTTATGTGCGTTAACTCTATCTTTATTTACCAGATTAAGAATTAAAACATCTTAGTATTATTATGAAAATTAGTTTTGACTTTCCATAACTTCCTTTTTTTTCTCTTGGTGAGGCAATGGGATGAAGTAACTTGCCCAGGGTCACACAGTTAGTAAATGTCAAGTGTCTGAGGTCAGATTTGAACTCAGGTCTTCCTATCCAGGGCCAGTGTGCTATCCACTGCACCATCTAGCTGCCCCAGACCTTTCATAACTTCTGAAAGGGGGTACGCAAACATTTCTAGAACCAATGAATTACACCATACAGTCTCACAGCATAGGATTTAGAGCCAGACGGGATCATAAGAGATCACCTAGTCTAACCTATACATTTTACAGGTGAAAAAATTTCTTCCTGAAAGGTTTAAGTGACTTGACTAAGGCTAATTTGTGGCAGAAGAAAGATTTTAATGTATGCCTCCCTGACTCCATCCACTGGCTTGCTGCATCTCATTCAAAGTTAAGTTTTGTTTTGTTAATTAACAAAAAGGGGGGATCCTTTTCAAAGTAGTTTTTGCTAAAGGTCTTTGACCGAGGCCAACCTGAAAAATGGTTAGGAGTATCTAGAAAGGCAAGTAAATAAAGCATTCAATTGCATGTGAATTTCAAATACCTAAAGGGAAGGGGAAAGCTCTGGCATTTGTTGGGGGGAGGAAATTACTCCCTTCTGATTGTAAAAGAACTATTATGGATGGTTCTGGAAGCCTAGGTGCGTGCATGGGAGTAGTTGCGATTTCTATCTTCTGTCTTTTATAAAGCCATTCAATTGAGTTCATACCATGTGGAGCAAAAAGTCAATTTATCCTTCATGCAAAGGACAGAGAGGTACTCATTAGGAGAGCTGACTTGGAGTGAGAAGAGAACTAAACATTTCTTCTCTGTTAAGTTGTAAACAGGTATTCAAAAATTGGTTTTATTGGGGAAGGAGTGGGGCCCATATGAAGGAAGGCTTATAAGAGCTTTTGACCCTGAAGTCCTAATGCTTCTGAGTCAAGAACTAGAAATATACCCTAATAAACTTTTGACTAAGATTGAGAGTAAATTTGAAGGTCAGGCACTACTTAGATCTAAATACAAAGTTGTAAATTCTGGGAATTCTGGAAGCGTTGCACGTTGGCCAAGGTTGGGAAACCTGAAAGAGGCAAATGTATATAGAATGACATCACCTTTTAGAGGCCAGCCACAGAAAAGAGAACAAGGTGGTACCACTTCAAAGAGATACTCACTGGGAAATCGACTGCCAGGTTAGGGCATATTTTTCCTTCATTGCATTTCAGGTAGCATCCCTATAAGCCAAACTTATTTAGATGAAGTCACTTTTGGAGGAGGGAAAGCCTCCCTTTGTCCCTAATAATAACTAGCTTTTATGTAGATTTTCAAAGTACTTTAAATATGTTACTTCATTTTATCTTCACAGTAATCCTGTGAGGTAGATGGTATTATCCCTATTTTACAGATGAGAAAAGTGAGGTACAGAGAGATGGAGGACTTGCCCAGGGTCATCCAACTAGTGAGTGGTTGAGAACAGATTTGAATACAGGTTTTCTGATTCTAAGTTCAGTACTCTATCACTATACCTCTAGCTGCCCAGGGCCCCAGCAACCCTACATACACCCCCACTAAAAGAGACAGAAGGAAAGGAGGTGGGAGGGAGCCATGGAAACACCATTCTTGGATCTGGGAATGCCTCAGGAATGTGCAGTAGACAGGGCAGGTTACTGCCTCTGTAAAGGAGTTATTTGAGAGTGGTGGCTGACCAGTGTGAGAGTCAGGGCAATTGCTGTGGATAGGGGTGGGAAGGGGAAGATGACTGAAGACAGTGGTTAGCACTGGCCATTAGCATATGGGAGGTTGGATCCCTCGGTGTGAGCTCTAAATCCTCAGTTCTACTGGAATGAGAAACCATGATTAGTTTAAGTAGAAATGTTAACTATTGGGTAAAAAAAAAAAACAAAAAAAAGTTGTTGTACTGAAGTGGTAGGTACACCGGAAAGAGGAGTGGTTCTATTGTTAAAGGACCAGGGTTCAAATCTCACCCCAGTTGTTTATTAAGGGTGTGACTTAGCCAAGTTAGTTTCCTTGGTCTTCAGTCCCTTCATCTTTAAGATGAAAGGGCTAAACTAGATGACCTCTGAGGTCCTATACCACCCTTGATCTTAGATGGATTTTTGATTTTTCCTGACATGTGACTTCATCATTGGACCAGAGGAAACTCTGTTAATGGCACTCCCTATATTAACACATATGAACTAGAATTTCCCCTGTAGAAATTCTATTTGGAGACCTCCTCATAGATGTATGTTATCCTGATGTTATGCTAGTGAAGTAAAAGTTCTGTCGGGAACTACGCCAAACAGGCAAGGTTTGAGTTACAGATGGAAGATGATATATTTGCTTTCCAAGGAACAACCTAGCTAAAGTGGAAGGGCTCATCTCCAAAAGATTGGCCATTGAGGCAATGAATGTTTTCAGCCATATTAGTCCATAAAGATAGTCTACCAGGACATAATCAGTCAGTCAATAAACATTTGTTAAGTCAGTATTATGTGCCAGACACTGTGCTAAGTACTCAAAATGCAAAGAAAGGCAGAAGACAGCCCCTGGCCCCAAGGAGCTCACAATCAATTAGGGAAAAATGACACACAAAATGAAGCTGAAAAGGGGAGAAAACATAGAGGGTATGTATCCACAGAGCAGAGAACCCTTGCTAATAAAATCACAGAGGTTACACTCATTGCTCCCAAATCTGGCCTGTGTAAAATGTGAGTGCAGCTTTAGCTGTCGCTCTTTTTCAATACATATGTGTATATGGTGATTCTGATATAGGTTATCCTTATAAATGGGATGCATTTCTAAAATTATATATGCGCATGCACACACACACACACACAGTATATGCCCTTCTCCCATTCAATTGGATCTTTTTTTGCAACAAGTGAAAATGGATCTACACACATCGTTGGAAATGGATGACGGTTTTACATAAAGGTGACTTTGTTCCTTCTTGTTGGTCTTTTTGACCACAGTACCACATTACACTATTGTTTTCGAGAAACATTGTAAATTAACTCCAAAATCCTTTTCCTGAATCAGAAATGACAGCTCACCATTACCATACACAAAGTTAGGATTTTTTCCCCCACAGATGCATTAACCTGACATTTGCCCACAATGAAACTCTTTTACAACTTCTCACATAGTCAAGTGAAATATTCTAGCAACTTTAACCCAATCATTTGTGGATTCCACTAACTAGAAGACCCTCACTATCTTCTACAAAATTGGGCATCTGCCAGCTCATGTGCCAAAAATATCATTTATCAGAAATTGTCAAATTTGTAAAAGTCCTCAAATGATATAAATCCTGGTTTTGATCCTTTACTGTGCTTCTCTATCCAGAGGCATTCCTGTTTATCCCTGCCCTTTGGTCCCTAACTTTAAGATATTTCTCGATCCAAAATAAAATGCTCCTCCAAATCCCACGATGACTCAGTGGTGACTCAACTGAGAAAACAATAACACTTCAATGTGGAATCTTGTCAAGGATTGTTGGACAATCTGAATAGATTAATTTTCAAAAATTTATTTCAACTCACCTTGCCATCTTACAAATTCCATGGAAAGAAGTGGGGAAAAAATTTTTAAAGTAGCTAAGCATATATTTCTTGTTTAAAAGGACCATCTGTCTTTTGTATTTGCCAAAAAATGCCATACTGCATATGAATCTATTCTGTTTCTCCATCCTTTTTCCTCTTCTGTGTGCCTGTCTGCATTAATTTGTCCTCGTTAGAATAGAAACTTCATGTGGTCATGGAACACGATTGATTCAAAAATGTCCATCAGAGTATCACACACTGAGCACTAGGTCAGGCAGTCCTGAGTTCAAATCTGGCCTCATACACTAATTAACTATGTGACCCTTAGCAAGTCACTTAACCACTATCTGTCCCAGGTTCAGAAACCATAAAATTAGCATACCTCACAGGGTCCTTGTGAGTATCAAATAAAGCAATATTTGTAAAGTGCTTAGCACAGCACCTGGAAGATAGCAGGCACTTCATGAAGGCCCTTTCCCTCCTTCTTAATAAATATTATGTTTGCCACATATTACCTATATTGATGCTTTCAGATAAAAGCCATGTTTCAGCATTTGTGCCTGTCCCAATTGCTTTCATCTCACCCCTTTCCTTTGCATTTGGGGAAAGAGCGTGAATGAATAAAGGTATGGTCACTGAGCAGGAAGAGACTATCCCACATTGGCCTCTGTGTTCCTCTGGTTCTATGTGGTTTGAGGTTCATCCCCAAAAATGAGAAGAAGCCAAGAGACTGTATCTTTAGTTAGAGGGACATACTTCTTTCATTCTGTTTTTTTATTTTTTTTTTTAGGCAATTGGGGTGAAGTGACTTGCCCAGGGTCACACAGCTAGTAAGTGTCAAGTGTTTGGTCTGAGGCCGGATTTGAACTCAGGTCCTCCTGACTTCAGGACCGGCGCTCTATCCACTGTGCCACCTAGCTGCCCAGGACATACTTCTTTCAAGCTCTTCTCAGTATTCTATGAAAGCCTTTGATGTTCTGGTTTTAAAAAGTTGCAACAAAGGGCAGTTACCTAAGATGAGGCCATTTCCCTACAGTTAGGGAAAATGGATTACATAGATTTGACATGCATGGATGTAGGTTATTAGAAAGATATTAGCAAATGTAAACTGAACAAAATTAGGAATAAACATGTATTCATTTTAACTGTTGGCTCTTTTAAACATGTTTTAAGCTGATCTAATGAGCAGGTAAATTTTATTTAATTGGTGAAAGCATTAATAAAAAAAATCTGTCCTAACCCTAACCCCAACTCTAACCCTAAAAAGACATATCACTTTACCCGGTTTCCAATAATAGATTTAAAAAAAAAATTACTGGCTGATTTGATCATTTAAACAATTTTACCTAGGGTCAATGCTAAACAAAATTGTGAAACAGATTGTCTTTCATTAGCATTTCTCTCCCTGTCTGCCCTATTCAAAGCTCTCTCCCCTATCAACAGCTGTTTTTTTGGATGTCTCCTCCCCCGCTTCCAGAATGTTCCACCAAACTAGGACTTCTTTTCTGTGTTTGGTACCTTCATGCTATAGCCTTCCTGTGAAAATCAACACTTTGCTTGCAACCAATAAAATTTATTTGTCTTGTATCTCATTCATTTAGAGAAGGTCCTATGTGTGTCCTATAAGATCTTGATCAACTATCAGGGGTTGGCAGGGAAATACCCCCTTCAAAGGCCCAAGAGAGCAAAGCTATCAAAGGGTTTTGGCACAGATCACTGCCCATCCTAAATTGGCCCCCAGCCATCTCTCTTGCTGACCGCCATATGTCTTCCTGCTTTGATTCTGTACCTGTTTTGTGATTACAAAACCCTATGTTTCTCATTGCTCTGGATTCATTCATCCCAGATTCTGTCTGCATACTTGCCATGGTTTTATGACTCTTCTGTATGTTTTGGAAGTTCTTTCCTGTTTGTTCCCACTCACTTTTTCAGATAAGGACCCCCTACTCCCACACCAGCATTTGTACCTAAATATTCTCTTTCTGCCCATATCCCTTCCAAATACAGCAAATAGTAGTCCATTCAACAGGGGGGAAGGGGCAGGAGAGGCTTGTGCTATCCTCTGCTACCACCATAAAACCTCAGAGGCCTCTCACTCCTCTTATTTGCTTGGCTTATTGCTAATTTTGTCCATTTGGTATTTCTTCTTCAGGTTATGACATCTTCCATTATAAAAAGTTAATATAATCAACTAATCTAGCCTCTAGGCCAATGGCCATAGGCTAGAATACCATGCCTAGGTAACAATTACGCATTTTAACAGTGATCTTATAGAAAAAAACAAATCTATTCCAATCTTTATTATCTAACCTATAAAAGTATCTAATGAGGAAGAAGTCTACCAGGGCAAGATAGCACAGAAAGTATTTTGGGACAGGCCAGGTCCTTCATCTCAAATAGCACATTGGTTACCTATTTTGTTTACATGAAGGGCCTATGACAATTTCTCTTTGGGAATAAACCTTGGGCAAAGTCTGCATAAACAAAGTGAATTAAACCACTGTGAAAAATCACAGGATCACAGACTTCAGAGGGAGAAGCAACCTTAGAGATTATTATTTAGTCCAACTCTCTTGTATTGAGGAGGCTCAGAGTATTTGAGTGCTTTTCTCAAGGTCATGCAAATGCTACATGACAGAGCTAGGATTTTAACCCAGGTCTTTGGACTTCAAATCTGACGTTCATTCCAATATTTTCTCAATTCTTCATTACCCACTGATTAGAGGATGCTAAGAAAATCTTGGTACAACAAAGCAGACAAAAATTCCTATCCAATTAAGCCTAAAAATGGAAAGTTTTAGCTCAAAGTTTGAGTCTCTATAGCTGCTCAATCAAGAGTCCTTAGATTTTATTCTCCTTCAAGCATTTTTGCAGGCCAAAATTCATTTAAATTCCATAGGATTTCCAAATTTCCCAGTAAAAGACAAATGCATCATAAGTTGATGTTTTAATTACTCATGAGTGGGATTGATGCAGAGCCCTGAGTGTACTTAGCAGGTTTTGTTTTTCAAGAAAGCCTTCCTTTTGGTTGACATTGGAAGTCATATTAGGAACTATAGCACCAGTGCAGCAATTATCCCAAATTCGGTCTGGGAGGGTAAAAGTGCTCAGTAGAGAGCAGTTGCCCTTGTGAGGATGGAAGAAGTAAAGAAAGGAGAATTGGTTGCATATTAGATCTGTGCAACTCTGGGGAGCACGCAAGCTTCTGACAGACAAAAAGTGGCAAAAGAACCACGTAGTGAAAAACCTAGCGTCTACCCTGGTGCAGCAGGCTATGTGGGGTAAAGAGTGAGAGAAACATCCAAGTTACTAACAAATATTTTCTCTTCTTTCTCAGGAGAAAGTATAAACATATTGAGGCCACACATGTTTTAATTTATTCCAATACTTTCACTAATTAAATAGTTTGGGAAACGCCCTTTTTAAAAGTTGCTGCATTTCAGCCTCCACTTGGGATTTAAATGCTAATTGCTTTGAAGACTGGCATTTGAGGAAACTGATCATATGAAGGTGATGCTGCATAAATGCCCATTGATCATAAGGACAGTAACTTCCTTAGAAGCAATGTGGGGTAATATACAAACACATGAAGTCTAGTGCCATATATTTAGAAAACACCACTCATTCCAAATACTCCCTTAATGTGTGAAAATGAAAAAAAAAAAACATTCTATGATGTGATATAAAAATGTACCAAATGTATTTCTCCACATTTGCGGGAACCTGTGGATTAGCCTTCCCACAAGAGCTATCCCAAGGCAGGAAAAATCATTTCCTCCTACTTTTCCCACGAATTCTGTTGCAATTTGTAGGACATTATGGGAAATTTGCCACAATATGTGGGACACTTTGGTCCCTCACTGGGATTTTGCAGTCATGCACTACAATAGTTTGAAGCACGAATCAAGATATTCATTTCATATGGTGAAATCTAAGCAGGATGCTTCATGTGGGGACGAGGAGCTTGCTTCTCTCAACCAAACTCATTAGAAATGACAGTATAGCACATTCACATAGTCAGCCTGTGGACTAGAGAGGCATAACCATTAGCTACAGATATCCCTGCTGATTTAACAGTGCTGGATTATTGCAACATCACATATCTGCACTACGGGGGAGGAGAACCAGCTGTAGAACCCAGCCAAAAATGGGTTCTCCTCGTAGAACAGAGCAGAAACTCTGTTAAGTTCTATTTGGCCGGGCCACAACAGAAGTTCTGAGCTTCGACGTGTTTTTTATTTTATTCCCCTGGTAGATCTAGAAGTAGGGAAAGAATTACTTTCAAACAAATATCATTATTGTTTACATAGCTGAGGCTTCCATTTAGTTAGGGGAAATAAAACATTTTAAAAATTAAATTTCCTTTAAAAACAATGGTATAATGGGGGGAGTTGTTCTGTTAAGCAGAAAAATGCAGAAACCTAATTTTTGGAAAACCCAAACTAGAGAAGGAAAAGGCTTCAGGAGTTTCAAAAAACCATAACTTCTGAGTTTTCCCTTCAAATCTTGACAAGCATATTTTTCTTGTAAAACATATACCAAAGAATTTATGAAAATGTAGTAATGTTCCAACTTACACATCTAAAAGCAAGCACATAGGGGATACTCAGTAAATGCTCTGTCCTGGTACTGGAGCTCCCAAAGACTGAGAGATTGTGACTAAAAGACAGAAATGACCAGTCTCCTACAGGTGTAACGGTTGATTCACAGCGCTACTCACTCAATCTAATTATTCATTTAATACATGTTTTATTATAATTTGGAAGCATTTTAATTTTAGAAGAAATTCTACACTTCACTATGTATTGTATTCATATTTAAATATTCATATATAAAAGAAACCCTAAACAAAATATCATTTTGCATACATTCTATATATTCTTCCTGTAGGTATTTCACATAGTCTTCTGTGTACTATGGGCTCCTGCATGCATAAAGACAGCATAGACATATAAGCAGAATAAAACATATTACAGTATGTAGCATGCAATGTGAAATATTTATACTAGTTACAAAGGACCTTGTAACTGATGAGTGAAAGAGAAATTGGTTACTTAAAGCTATTCCTAATCTCAAAATGTTTCTGGTTGTACTATTTGTGCACCTACATATAGAAATAATGCAAGAAATGAGTGAACAAATTGGTCATTAGAGAGGATCAGGCCAATTTATTAATCCCCAAATGATCAGTCAATCCTGACATAATATACAGACATGGCCATGGTTCCAGAGGAATTAGCAGTAAAAGAACATTTTTTGAAGGCCCATCTACTTTTTCCACAATATTCACTTCCTGATTATCTCCTCTAGATGTTAAAGAGCTAATCAAATACTAATTTGGAATTTTTTAATTCTGATATTTCGTGGCTAAAGACCAAACATTGAGTAATATTTGCAGCATGGAAGAAAAATTAGAAAAAAACAAACAAACAAACATGATTTATCCCTCTGTTTAGGCTCCAATACCTGAATCTAGTTTTTTATTTAACTAAAAGGTTATACCTTGATAAGAGGTCATTAGGGACTATTAATAAATGAAACTGTGCTTGGATTTCCTCCAAAGAGGTCAAAACCCCATACAACTGCTTGTTTCATCATAAGATCATTAGCCATTTAAGTTGTAAATTGCTATACAATTATGGTTACATCAACTACAAAGCAAATTTGCTTACATAACAATTACTACTAAACCATTAAAAGGCAACATCCCCTTAATAGTTCTAGTGGTGGAAAAAGATTTCAGGACTCTAGGCTCTCCCTCGTAACATCTACTCTTAGAATCCCCTGCTTCCTTTAAGATGTCACCCAAGTGCTACCTCCTATAGGAATCCTTTTTCAATCCTCTCTCTTTCCCAGCTGCTATTGCCTTCTCTCAGATGACCTCCTCTCTACTCTATATTTATTTATATGTATGAGTTTATATATATATATATACATACATATATATATGCTGTATATATATATATATGTATACACATATATGCTGTCTTTCCCATTACAATATAAATCCCTCGAGAGAAGTAACTATTTCTGTATTTTCTTTGTATCCTTAGCACTTAGCATAGTACCTGGAATACAGTAAGAACTTAATAAATGCTCATAGATTTATTGATTGTCTTTTGCATTCTATCTTTCTAAGAAATGAGACATCGAAAAACTGAGTAGTTATCTAAAAAGTCTGATTGTCATAGAGAAGTCTAGACCATCCACAGAGTTGTGTTTTTCCCCCTTCAATAGAAATGTTTTTGTCTTAATCATCTAGAAAATTTCCGATACTCTCCATTCCAAACTGTTTATACTTTTACATCTTCAGAATGATGTCAGGCCAAAACATTTCCCTTCAAGAGCATAAGTAATAATCAGATAACTCCTAAGGGATGTGTGTTCCAGGTAAAGAAAAAAAAAAGCCTGAATAAAGAGAGCATTTCTGGGACTTTCCCACCCTCTCAATATTACTTCAGCGTAAAACATTTTACACTTTTGTCTTTATTCTCTCATTTGGATGCCTTTGTTCCTTCAGAGGGGTCTTAATCAGAAAATAGCCATCAAACACTCTGAAATTTTAGTGATCACGGGTATGCATTGCGCTTAACATATTTACTAGCCAGAAGACACTAGTTGACTGAGATCACAGAATGTGTCATTCATAAACAGACATCTCCATTCAGAGCTCACCATGGTCAATATTAACAACTTATGTTGTATGAAGCTCTCAAAGAACAAACAATTACTATGACTGAAACCATATAACCTTCTAATATTCCTCCATTGTTATTTGTCAGAACAAGTGACGTTGTATTTCTGATTTGCTTGTCAATCCAATTATACCAGACTGTAACTGTTTTGTTATATGCAAAAGTATTTGGAAAGCCTCTAAGAAACCTTAACAATGATGATTGCTGTGCTTACAACTAGATCTATAGCCAATTACATAAAATGCAATTTTATATCATCATCCTAGGTTGTTTATTACATAATAATCCAAGGTTGTTTCAAGACAATATTGTTAATCAGCAGTGAGTAGAATTTAACAAAAAAAATTCTGCCCTTTCGTTCTTTTCTATCTCTTACTGGCCTTCAAAATGCAAATGATGTCCAGAAAGCTGTCATTGGTTTATTTAAACTCTCAGAAAGTTGGTTTCTTACAGACTAAAACATCCAGCCGGCTGGAGATGTTAGTGTCTTCCTGCAGTGTCTGAGCACTAAAAATTTGGCCTCCTGCTTTCTTGTGCTGAAGCAAAGAGTTCAACTTTTCAAACACATGAAAACAACAGTAAAGCCAGAAACCGGCCTGCTTAGTACAGAGTCAGATCATACTACCCTGTCGTTCTCCCCAGCTATTCAATTTTGGTGACTCATATGTGAACTAAGCCTTGTCGGCACAACAGCAGCCAATTTAAAATGTCTCTAACAAATATATTTTCTTCTTATTGTTATTTCCAAGTAGCAAGTTGTAAAAGTGTAATTATACAGCAGAATATAGTAACACAGAACAAAATGAAGAAACAAAAATCAAGGATTACTTCCTTTGCCACAAAATTTACATGCCCACACCCATCATTCTTCACACATTTTCCAGCACAGCTACCATAAGGTGAGGCTGAGTAAATGCTCACAAACTGAAACCATGACTTCTTAATATAAAGTAGATTATACTAATCACTAAGCCATCCAGGTATAAGCAAAGGTAATCCTAACCCAGGTCAATAAGACATGTGAATAGTATTGTTTGTGTGTAATTTTTTCTGACCTCTGTATTTGTGAGATATTAATTATTCAACATAAATTCCTTATCTGTCAACTAAATTTTGAAAACATATAATTTATTGTATATTCTATTTTGATAAGTCCTGTGAAGATGACAGCTGATCCTGTTTTAAGAAACTTGTCACTCTGTCTCAACAGAAGTCATGCAATACTGAAACCTAATGATGGTTTTTACAACTGTTTTCCAGCATATTTTTACATTGCATGCATTTTCACTTACAGCAAAACCCATGAATCTAGTACTTAACAAGACAGAAAATTAATAATTCAGCTGAACATGTTTAACCAGGTAATGTAATAACATGCTAACTCACTGGCTGAATGAGTTTTATTTTGCTTTCTAGATAGGACTTTGAAGCCATCGGTTTCTGTGACCAAGCCAACATAATATAATAACAAGACCACAAAAAGGTACAATAGGAAAAGCGCAGACTGGGTACCTGATTCAATGCTGAGTTGAGAAAGGAAGGGAGGGGAGGGACAACATAAATGCTAAACTGACACTCCATCCTTAACTGGTTCCAACATACCTAGTGATTGCAGACCATATGGTATATACCATACTGATCTGAGATCACTGCAACACATAAGAACAGCAGAAAAAAAAGTGAGGAATTAAGTGTTAGCCTTCACTTTGAGTTTCCATGCTTTCGAGGATTTGTGTAAGAGTATTATTTAAGAGTTGTTAATTTCCTTTTATAACAGTTCCCCCTGCCCTTAAGAAAAACAAAAAAAAAGGAAGAAGTTCCTCAGAGAAGTGTAAAGGAGACGGCCAGATAAATTGGAAGGCTTCTAAAGATGTGTAAATACACATTTATGGACTTTTTGAAATTCAGATTATGCAAATGCTCATCAAGGACTCTAAAACACATATCGTTGATCCAACTACAATAATTGTAGATTTGGGGTTTTTCCTGTTAGTGCACAGACGGGACTTTTTAAGTACTGCTATTTACCTGGCAGGTTGTAACATGTCCACAGGAACAATTATGCTCAGTTGTATAAATAGACATTAGATCATTTTCTGTTTTAAAATCTGCATTTTTTTAAAGGCATGCATGGAAAAATCCTCTTGCTAAGTTATTCCTCTATAGAGGCAGAAGTAAAACTAGGATTTAAAAATCAGAAGCAACTTCAGCATTCCACTGCCTTATTCAGGGTTAACAGACCTCCAAAAAGCTGGGCTGGAAAATTCCTATGATAGCAGACCACAGGAGACATCTCTTTTGGCAGTGACTGGCCACTGCTATTACCTCCCCTTTCTAAAAAAAAAAAAAAAAGGTATAAAAAGTGCAGGTGATCCCACAAGTCATTGGTAAAAAATAACCAGAGTCCCTCTGAGGGAGTTTGACTCTCTTACACTTACCCTGTAAGTTTTAGGCCACAAAATTTTACTCAGGTCATGTAATTCTGAAATATGGACATAGTTATGTATTAATACAAACCCTTAAAACTAATACCCTTATAGAACAATTCAATGGCTGTCAAAAGAATAATGCATTTTATGTAATTAATTGAGGAGGTGAGAGAGATAATATGATTTCATTGCCTTAGAACAACTTGGATGAAGAACGAGGCCTTATCTTGCAGATATGTGAAACTTGGCTTGTTCCCTTTAATGCATAGAATAAATTAAATTAAATTTTAAAATAAAGACATTTCATCCTAAAAATCTCTATTTTACATCTTATGCAGTAATAGCATATGAGATATTATATGAATGTTTTAATATGAAGATATTTTGCAATTCTAAGTAATGTGTGTCACCTTTCACTGCAATAATTTAATTAAGGATATGAGTTTTAATGCATTCTTTCTAGTTTACTTTCTTCTTAGGCAATCAGTACATTCCTTAGTTCCCCAAACTCATTCATTTAATACATGTTTTATTATAATTTGGAAGCATTTTAATTTTAAAAGAAATTTTACACTTCACTATGTATTGTATTCATATTTAAATATTCATATATAAAAGAAACCCTAAACAAAATATCATTTTGTGTACATTCTATATATTCTTCCTGTAGATATTTCACATAGTCTTCTGTATACTATGGGACCCTGCATGCATAAAGACAGCATAGACATATAAGCAGAATAAAACATATTACAGTATGTAGCATGCGATGTGAAATATTTACACTAGTTACAAAGGACCTTGTAACTGATGAGTGAAAGAGAAATTGGTTACTTAAAGCTACTCCTAATCTCAAAATGTTTCTGGTTGTATTATTTGTGCACCTCCATACGGAAATAACGCAAGAAATGAGTGAACAAATTTAGACTCCCTTCTCTTAAAAGTAGCTGTTTTGAATGGAACCCAAACTTTTGGTTCATAAGGGAGACTATCCTGAATGAAAACATGGTTTCCTGATTCGCTGGTGGAGGAAGAACCTTCAAAACTTTATTACATGAGCTCAGAAGTTTCTGAATATTACATGAATCTTCGTAAGTAATATTGTGATGCAGGAAGCATACTAGAAACAGGTATCTATGAATGAAATTTCCCTTATGCTACTTTTTTTAAATGAAGAGGGAAAGTGTTTAACAAAAAAAATATCAAACACAAATCATTTTTTAACTAGCTAGTGATAGTAAATGAACTCGAAAAAGGAGTAGTATTGGCTCTTCTCTCCAATGGGGTATACATCTTTTAAATGTCATTACTTGAATAGGACACACATGTCAAATCTCTGTATCAGAATTATTTTCACTAGGTCAGTACCATGGTCCAAAACATAAAACTACAGTGATCTTTTCTTTCCACTGATGCCCTAAAACCAAGCAGCTACAACCTAGATGTGTCACCCCTTGAGAATGAGAATAAAATCAAACCAATCAGTCACCCTGAGAATTTCCTAAGTATCTAGCCTGCTATTTCTCTTACCATTGCACAAGATACAGAAACACATCTAGGTTCCAATTAATGCAAGTGGTGAAGCCCATTACGTGGTTACATTGTTGAAATTCTCACTGCCGATTTCCATTGGTCTGGAACCAATTATCATATTTTACAAAATTATACCATAAATAGTGCAAATTCAAGTATATACTACCACTTCATGGGATTCATATTATTCACATACTATGCAATAGTAACATATATATAATTTGTTTGTAGAGTTCATATTAAATTGATTTCTGTAAAGTCCTAAGATTATAGATCTTATAGCTCTCCTAGACCAATATCGTTTTATTGATGAAGACACTGAGATCCAGAGGGAATAAATGATTTACCCAGGATCACACAGGGAGTTAGTGGCAAAACTAAGATTCACACCCAAGTCCTCATGACATAACCACTCCATCTCCATTTCTTTCATATCTTTTTTCCTCTTTCTGGCCTCTTAAGGTGCCTTAAGGGAGATTGTTCTACAAAATTCTATCCTAATCCCTCTTCTGTTCTCTTCTTTTTCTAATAGTTCTCGCTATAATCTCATTCATTACCATAGCTTCATCTGTCACTTCTATACAGATGAATTATACATTTGTGTGAATGTGTATACCCATACATACACACACACACACACACACACACACACACACACACACACACACACAAACTTCTGATTTCCCCAAATGGGCAGCCCAGCAAAGGTTCTAGTATTTCTGATTTAAAACATTCTCCACAAACTTATGTTCTTCCAAAAATGATAGCGAGTAGGTTAGCATTCTATCACTATTATCATGAGGACACGTTTCTAGGCTATAGGATGTACACAAAGTCCTAGTAGAATCTTCAAATTTTCTATTAACTTGTGTTGTAGAGATGATAGAAAGAATCTGTAATCTGTCTAGTAAGAATGGTGAATCTTCTTTTAACAGCCAGCAATGGACCTAAGTTTTGTTTAACAAAGGGCCTAGTCTATATTCTCATTAAACAGTGGCAATTTTTATTTGTCATGGGATCTGAAATAATATTATAATGTGTACAACTCTGGAATAGATGTGGTCATTTTAAACTGAAATAAATTTGCTTTAAAAAAAACCTTTGATGCATGAAGATATTCATTTCATTTCTTAGTCTTTCCTTATTAGCTAAATCTTTGTGTTTTTCTTCAGTTTCATGTTTGCCCCTCGTATATACTACTCACTTCTGTTTCCTTTTGAAGGAATGACTCAACTGCTTCACCTTCAAAGTTCAATTTTTTTAATTAATTATCAGGCTCAGCTTTGCAACATATGTTATGCAAACGAATATTTGTTTTTCAGAATAATATATTCCATTTTTAAAAATGCTTTTCCTTGGAAAGAAAGACAAATTTTTTTGTCCTTGACTGCCTGCAATATTTGTTCTTTGTTGTTGCAATTCTGAAATTTTATGACTCTCTAGGAAAGTTAAATTTTGAATTACTTTTTTGTTGGCAATCTATGAATCCGTCTCAATCTACATTTTGCTCTCTGCTTCCAATATCACCAGGCAATTTTCCTCTATTATTTCCAGAATTTTAGCATTCAAATTTTTTTCCAATGTGTTTTAATGGAAAACTATACTTTTTAGAGTCTCTTCATATCCTATCTTCAACTATTCATATTTTAAAGCTCTTATGCACTCTTCCAAACCTGTTGTCTTGTGCCTTTGTCCTTCCTCTGTATTTTTTAGTTCTCAATCTCTCTCTCTCTGTCTCTGTCTCTGTCTCTCTCTCCCTCTGTCTCTCTCTCTCTCTCTCTCTCTCACACACACACACACACACACACACACAAACTTCTTCTGATTTCACTATATATAGCAATAGCATTACCATTCACCAAAGTTCCACATGTCCAAAATCTTGGTATTATCTTTGACTTCTTATCATCTCTAATAAGCTAATGAATTCTGTCAATTCTACCATGACAATATTTTTCATATCAGTCCCCTTTATCTGTTTTTACTACTCTTAATCGCATTACTAACTGCCCCTACTATCAAAATACCCTCCTAAATAGTGCTTCCAATTTCCTTTCTTCCACTTCCCACCTCACTGTGAACTAATTTTCTTATGCATTAATTTGGTCACATCACTCTGCTGCTCAAAAATCTTTAGTGGTCCTGCACAATACTAAGGTAGAAGAGGTCTGCCATCCTCAATACCACCAACACCAGCCAACACACAAGTGCTACCAATAGGCAGGTTAGCCCAAGAGTCTTAAGGATAAAAGTACCCCCACCCAGAGCACCAATCCTACAATCATCTTTGGGGAGCAAATCTTGTAAAGGTGAGATCTGTTGATTGTTTTCTGCAGGTACCGTAGTGCCTCCTTCTCAGCAGCCACAACCCCTGAAGATCTAGAAAAGAAAATCTTTACTACTAAAACCCTTCACACTACTAACAAATGGTACAACAGCAGAAATACAAATAGTTTGATCAATGGAAATGAATTAAGGAATATTCATTACCATGTGCTTTGCCACTGCACTCTAAGGATAACTATAGGGCTCTCCCATCTGACTTGCTGTTAAAAAAATCTGATGTATTGTCTCCCCCCACTCCAACACAAGCTCCCTGAAAGCAGGGTCAGTGTCTTGCTTTTCTATTTGTATCCACAGTGCTTAGCACAGTGCTTTTCACATAGTAAGTGCTGAAGAAATGATTTTTCATTCATTCATTTCATTCATTCATTTGTTCATTCATTCATACTAAATTAAATTTAAACTCCTTTGCCTAGCATTCAATATTTTCCATTGTCTGGTGTTTCCTTGCTTTTGTAGCCTAGCTGGCCTTTACTGTGTCTGTTTGAGTACTCTACACTGCAACAAATACCTTTACTCATTTTTTTTTTATAAAGGAAATGACGTCTATGCCCTTCTTTGCCCTTTGAATTCCTATCCAAACTTCTTAGCCCAAATCTAATAATACTCACCTCTTCCATGAAGCCTTCTTTCATCCCTCAACTTCAGTAGCAATATCCTTTCCCTTTCAAACCTAAAATGGCCCTTTGTTCGCATTTACCCAAAGTACTTTGCATGTTTTATTTTGTATTATAGTTATCTGCTCTATTTTATGTCCTTATCAGACTCTGGTATACTTAAGAACAAGGATCATCTAGTCTTATTTAAACTTTCTCCAGCAAGTACACAAAGCCCTGAATAAAATAGACATTTAATAGACGTTTATTAAATTGAATTGGCAAGAAAGTTATATACAAATAATGCCCAGATGGAGGGAAAGATTTAAGGCAAGCACATAAACTAGAAAGTTATTGAAGTATTCCAAATGTGAGGTGATGGGGTAATCTGCACCATTGTAATAACAATTGGAAGGGACAAAGGAAGACTACAGACATTTTTAAAGAAGAAATGACAAGACTCTGTAACAGAAGGAAAACATGGTGGAGAGGAAAGAGTGCTAGATCTGGAATCAGGAGAGATCCAGGTTAGAATTTTGACTGATAGTTACAAGCTTTGTAACCCAGGGAAAAGGTCATGTAGCCTATAAGCCTCAGTCTATTCATCTGTAAAATGAGGAGGATAACACCTGTAATTACTTACAAGGTTGTTCTGAGGTTCAAATGAAAGAACGTATGTGAAGTATTTCGTAAAGCTGAAAGTAGTACTTATGTAAAAACAAAGAGAGTGGATGAGTAGGCCTCACATACGTAGTAAGGCCCCATGTATAGCAAGGACACTGTCCTGGTGTGACTCAAAGGGAGGCAGAATAGGAATCTCTTGCCTTTTCTCCCCCTTACTCCCACCCTTCTCCAAGGGAGACTTTCACTCTTGCCAAGAGAGGAAGCAGAAGGCTACTACTCTGCACTTCTCTAGGGGAGGAGTTACTAGGCTAGAAACATCTCTACAGAACAAACGTGGATTTAGTCAAAATGCCTCACTTAAGGATCTAGAAGGCCACATGTGGCCTCAAGTTCCCACCCCTGGCCTAGGGGATATGATCAGGTCCATCTAGCTTCTGATCACTTCGCCATTTTGTGGAGAGGAGAGACCCCAAGCTCTATATCCAAGGCTTGACCCCCTTGTTCACCTAATACCAGTTACACAATGAATACAAATAGAAAATAGCAAAGAAACCCATTTATCCAAATGATAGCAAAACAGAAATCAGAATATATATGTAATCTTTCTCCCTTTGGGAGTGAGGTAACTCAGCTCAATCAAGAAAGAGGGTCCTGGATCTCACCCAAGGAGAAATCCCCTGAAGTCTCTAGAGTAGCAAGCTAGGGATAGGGACATGATGGAAGCTGCCTACTCCTCTTATGTCTTCAATAGAGTCATTTCCTTCATCAAACTGAAGTGGGGTTGGCCTCTCCCATCTTCTCTTTTGAAGGTTGAAGCTGACTTACATTCAAAAAACAAATAAAAAAGATTGAAGTTTGACCAGTCCCAAAGGGGAGAATGCTGAGAACTGAAGCTCTGGTCTCTCAACAGCTCCACTGTGCCCCTCATGCAGGCCAGGGCATTTAACTCCACTGACAAGGTGAGGGTACCATGTCAATGGGTGTTGGGACAAGGGTTATACATAAATGCTAGCTGTTACTATTCTGAGGTTTCTAACCATAGAATCTTAAAGAACTGATCAATCAGTGCTCATTTATTGAGAGCCTATTCTGTCCCAGGTATTGTGCTAGGCACTAGGAATACAACTACAATAAATGAAAAAGTGGTAGGCACTTAGAGAAGATCATAAATTCATCTGGGAACGTGTAAAGTTTGAGATGATAGTGTAATAGCCAAGCAGGGAAGCCCTGCAAGCAATCAGAAACATGTGATTTGAGCACAAGGGCATAGTAGAACTAGGAAGGTGTGGAATCAGGGAAGGCAAGCAAAGAGAGAATTTCACCAAGGAATGAGTTGTTAAGAATATCAAATGTCACAAAAAGCTGAAGGGTAATGACTGTGGCTATTTTAACAGAAAAAAATGGCCAAAACATTTAACATAGATTACTAAAAGAGAAGAATGTTGTATATTTCCTATCCTTAGCCAGAACTATATTTAATAGCCTTCTTATGATGGTTACAATATTTCTGCTGCAAAAAACTAATATGAATCACATATGATTGAGTTTATATTTTTCATTACATATATATCATGTACACATATTTATATGTATAAACATATTTGTGTATATATGTAACCTGTGTGAGTATACGTGATATGTGTTAGGAGAGATATAGGATAATAGCTAGTGGAGATGGATAAATCAAGGGAGGGCTTTTTGAGGATGGAGGAGACACTGGTGCATTTGGAGATAACAGGGAAGCAGTTAGTAGGTGGAAAGGATAAAGATTAGTGAGGGAAAGTGTATAAGGAATAATCTTCTGGTGAAGATGGAATGGAATGGGATCATTGTGTGTATGTAAAATGATTTACCATGGCAAAGGGAAGGGCCACATCTTCATGTGAAGCAGGAGTGAAAAAGGAGATGGTGGAGGAAGGCATCAGAGTGATGAGATAAGGAGGATGAGAGGAGAGAGCCCTTGGCAAATGACCTCATTTTTTCAATGAAATATGAGACAAGCTCTCATTTGAGAAAGTGGGGAGGTGAGCCATGGGAGATTACTTCATACGCTGAATATCTTTTTTGTCATTTTTCAAACCAATAGTTATGAAGCTAACAAGAGTTTGGTAAGTTGCAACTCCAGGAACATCTGGACACCAACAGTGTCTAATATTGATTTGTCTCCAGTTCAAGGACTTCAGGTACTCTTGCTAAGCAGAGTCTTGTGTGTTCTTTATGAAAACATAGCACCAGAAGATACTGGTGCTTTCTGTCAGGCCCAATCTCTACACAGATAACTCTTTTACTTTATGTTAAGGACCCTAAGAGCAGCCTGGCATGGTGGACAGTTTGTTGGGCTTGCAGTTAGAAAGACTTGAGTTCAAATCTCACTCTGTCATTTAATAGGCTGTGTTATCCAAAGCGAGTATTTCACCCTTGACATGCCTCAAGCAACTCCTTAGAACTTGGTTACTGAGGCAAATACAGGTTGGGATCTTTCATTGTTCCTGATATTGACAAGCAACAACAACAACAACAACAACAACAACAGATCTTTTGAGCATCTGAGTATATTAAGGGACATAAGAATATATGAATTTCAACACATCCATCAATATCTGGGACCTACAGACCAATATCCTTAGATATCTAGTTCAAATTCTCAGTCAATGTATCAGAAGTCAATAAAACTACACAGAAATAAACCTTAAAGAACCCAGAGATATAAACATTCATTGTGGAAACCTCCCCTTTATGAAATAGACTGTTTTAAAGCTTACAAATAACATACTTTATCTCATCTGACCCCAGGGCACTTGCCTGTTTAGTCAAGTTTTATTATCTCCATTTTGCAGATGAGAAAACTGAGGCTCCAGGAGATCAAATAACTTGCCCAACTCTACACAGTTAATAAGCGACAGAACTGGAAGGTGAACTTGGGTCTTCTGAATCCAAGTAGGTTGCCCTGTGTTAAGAAACCCATACTCAGGGGACAGCTAGGTGGCACAGTGGATAGAGAACTGGCAATGAGGAGGACCTGAGTTCAAATCCGGCCTCAGACACATAATACTTACTAGCTGTGTGACCCTGAGCAAGTCATTTAACCCCATTGCCTACCTAAAAATAAAACAAAACAAAAAAAAAAAAAGACACACACATACACACAACCCATACCCAAATGCAGGCAGGCCAAATCAAGTTAATTCCCAGATAAAACAGCCCTTTATTATAGAGACATAGATAGGTATTGTGGTACATTGGAACGTGGGACCTTTCAGAAGACCTAGGTTCGAATTCTGGCTTTGCCCCTTATTTGCTAGGGGGTCTTGGGCAAGTCATTTCAACTCTCAGAGCCTTGGCATCCTCATTTGTAAAGTGAAAGCATTGTATTAGTTGCTCTCTAAGGGCCCTTCCTGCCTTTAAATTTATGATCCCATCATCTTTCTAAAACATTTTTTTCCTCAAATAAAGACTGTTTTGTCCCTAGGTGACATCCTTTATGGCAAGAGATAATTGTTTTTTTTTTTTCTCTTACAAAAGCTTGAATTCTGTACAGGCTGTCAAATATATAGGGATTTGGAGGTAAAGAAGATATCTTCCAGGGCATATTGTTATGCAAATTTTATTAGTTTTATTTAGCTTTGAATGCTAATTCTTTATCCCTTTACCTCTTTACCCAATAGGACCTAAGCAACAAGGTATTGGTGACTTGTAGGCATAACGTGAAACATATCAGTTGACAGTGGCTATGGCATATCCTCTCCTTTTTCAATCAGAATGCCTCTCTGTGCCGCACAGATCTATAGCTGGAAGGGATCTTAGAGGTCATCTAATCCAACCCTCTAATTTTCCACATGAGTAAACTGAAGCTGAGAGAGGTTAAGTTGCTCAAAATTACATATTATATTTGTATCTAAGAAGCAATATCAATTATCACTCATTACATGCAGAAATAAAATATGTAGTAAGAAAAGATAATTAAAATAATAGATTATTGTTGATTTCTAAGTCATGGTTAGGGGGAAAAATAGTTCATATCTCTGAAAGAGGGGTATTCCAATCTCCTGTGTCAATAATTAAAGAGGACCTGGCCTTCTTGTTGGAATCAAACAAATGTATGAACTAGGTGTGAACAAAGCCTAGACACCTCTATCAATGAATGAACCAATCAAGGGCATTAGACTACATGAGAGAAGTCTTTGACCAATATGAAAGGAGTAAAATCCATTATATAAAATGGAGTGACACTGAGTAGGAGGTGTATTGAAATTGTCTGAGAAGACGTAATCCCTCCTGTGGGTCCTTGGGTCCTTTACAAAATAACAAACCAGTTTGTAATGTAGAAATCTAATGAAGAGCCAAGTGAGAGTTGTTTCCCCCAAATCTTGAGAGGGAATAATTTGGAGCAGGAGTGAAGAGAAGGAGAAGAACCTCTGTCCCCTCTGTACCACCCTAACCAAAGGAGGACCTTGTGAACATCAAAAGGTAGGAGAATTTGGACTTCTCATTAGTGTCTTAGCAATGTTATGGAATAGCAATACCAGGGCATAGTTTGTGACAGAGGCTAAGGACAAATTAACTGCATTTCTTTGGGTGGCTTCATCATGCCCTCAGGGACCCCAGCATTCTGTAAGATCATATTAGTGCTGGTTCTAATACCTCATCAGCACACTTTTCCCAACTGTCCCTCTGATTGGAGAGTAGAATGTGGAACTCTTCTCAAAGTTTCCATTTAAGAAAGGCATGCAGAGGGGCAGCTAAGTGGCGTAGTGGATAGAGCACCAGCCCTGGATTCAGGAAGACCTGAGTTCAAATCTGACCTCAGACACATAACACTTACTAGCTGTGTGACGAGTGACCCTGGGCAAGTCACTTAAGCCCATTGCCTAACCAAAAAAAAAAAAGGGGGGTATGCAGGCAAACCACTTCTTCTTCATTTCCCAATAGGATGGACTCCCTTGGACTTCTTCATCACATAATCCCTTCCCTCTGACCTTTTGAGCCTCCTTTTGTATTCTCCCATTAGACTGCAAGTGCCTGACTTCTTAGTCACGTGAGTAACAAGATGGACTAGACATCTTCTCTGATCTCCATGGCTTCTCAAACTTCTCCAAAAAAAAAATTATGTGCCAGTAGTAAAGCAACTGCAGTTGTCTCTATAGTCTAGGGCACCTAGAATTCAAAAGAGAATTTTTCTTAAATGAACTGACCCCTGAGTCACTCTGTGAGCTTTCCCCACCTCCTACAAGGCTGCAATAGATGACACAAGGATTCCTTGTACAACTTGCAACAAAACCCCACACCACACCACAGTCCTCCTTCCCTCTTTCCAGTACCATGGAGAACCCAGCTCCAGGTTGTAGAAGTTTGCTTAGACAGCCAGCACTGGAGCAGACAAACCTATAGCACCACCACCACAAAGTTCTGGGCTTTTGGTGCTGGGGCAGACACCTCTATAGGACCAATGTTGCAAAACCCTAAATTTCCATTCCTAGGTAGGACAACTCTGTAGCATCAATGCAATAGTTCTCCAAACTATGGAACAGCGGCAGCAGGACAGGACACCAGGATCGAACAGTGTTTTGGGATAATTGTGCAACACTCCACTAAGCCTGAGGGGCAAAGCTCAGCATCCATCTGGGTCCATCCAAAAGTAATTTGGGACTAAGATCTAGGCTGGTGAACCATAGATGAACAAAAACAGAGACATAAGCTAGTGTATAACTAGGTTGGTGCCCAGTGTGGGAGGAGGTTGAGATGCTTTGACATTCAGACCCCTGGGAAAACTACAGAGAAGACAGATTCAAAAATTGAGGAATAGGGAAAAATTAGAGAGAAAGAAAAAAGACTACAATTACCAAATATCTTAGGGGAAAAAAATTCAAAGATCTTAAACATAAGCATATAAATCAACTGTGAAAATTTTAACAACAGAAGGAAATATGGCCTCAAGATTGAATAAATGAGTTTGGGCATCTGTGAATAAATACTACAAAACAAAGTAAAATGATTCAGCAAGACAGAGAATCTTATGAAATGTAAGGAGAATGTAGAACCACAATATACTGTTCTTGAGTGGCTCAAAAAAGAAATGAGAATTATGAGAATAGAATTTATGGCCTTCACAGCAAAATCAATGGGCAGAATAGAAAAACTACAATCTGTGATGACAAGTCTCACAAAAGAAACCAAGGAGAGAACAATAGATTGAGAGTGAAATATATAGAAGTGAAAGAATCTAGAAAAAAAAGCAAAAAGCAATAACATTAAAAGAAAATATGTTCACTAGGCAAGCAATACATTCTGATTTCAAAGACAGTATGTATAGAATCAATCTAAGGATCATAGGTCTCCTAGAAGAACATAACAGGACAAAAATCCTTAACACCATAATTCAGGAAATAAAAGAAGGGAGCTATGCAGAACTTCTCAACACAGAAAATTAAATACCAATTGAAAGAATTCATAGATCACCTCCAGAAAGGAAAAAAAAAACAAACAAACAAGACTGCAAACTGTAAGACACATGGCAGTTAAATTAATGATTCACTTCAGAAGGAACAAGTTCTGCAAGATATCAGTAGAAAGACTTTCAAAATCAAAGGAAAGGAAATTGAATAACACAAGACTATTCTGCAATGACCAGAAAACATAGGAGGGAATGGAATAATGTGTTTTGAAGTATAATGGAGCTCAGCATGGATGCTGCTCAGCATGACCAAGCCTGCAAATCTTAGCTTAACCATAAGTGAAAAAAAAAAATCCAATAGTAAAGAGACTTTCAAAACATTTTTAGAAAGAGAACCAGAGCTAAAAGATTATTCACTTCTTAAACACCTTGAACAACAGAAATATAGGAGGGGAGAATAATGCATTAGCCAAGGTACATTAGCCACAGCAACGGAAACAAAGAAATAGCAAAGAACCCAGTAAAAGACTTCTCTCTAAATGTATACAAGGCAGTGGTGAAGAAAGAAGTCTGGTGGAGACAGCAATGAAGATGCAGGCCTGGGACATTATGGACAGAACTAGTATTACCCTGCCTACAAGTCAACCAATGATTTTTTTTTAATTGTTTTTCTAGTGTGACTATATTAAAAAGTCGGAGAACACATAAAAGGGAAGGAGAGAGCAGGGGGAAAGGGAAGAATGTGTGATATGCAAGGGTCAAATAAATAGGATAGCAATAAGGGTGGTCTCAGAAAGAGAAAAACCTATAAGTGAGTGGGTGAGAAGGAGGAGGGAATGATTGAAAAGAGAGTGGAGTAAAGGAAGGAGGCCTTGCTTTAGTTCTGAAAGTTCCAGTGATGAATGTCTCTATGGGGTAAAGAGAGGGAGATGGGAACCTTGCACTGTATGTGACCTGGAGAATTTTGGTTCTTGAAAAATCCATTCTTCCTAAGGAGAGGGGAGGAGTTGGAACCCCTCAAACAACTAGCACCTGGGAGAGTGGGAGAGCATAGATCATGGAGATGTCCAGGCAAATGGAGGAAAAGGCAGCCAGAGGAGGGTATAGATCACTGGTGTATAATCAGGGATGTGGTATGAGACATGTATGAGACAGCATCTTCCCTGACACCGCCACTAATTAGGATTGTTGTAGGAGTAAGGCACAATTGAAAAGAAAATGAGCAAGGCAAGTTTTAAAAGGCAGTAGCAGAAACTGCCTAGTGGAAGAGCCTAGAATGAATACCTTGAAGTTTTGATCACATGGAGAATACAGAAAATAGAGACAGATCAAATTACAGGGTCATGAATCAGAGAATGAGGGTTTAAGAGCAGACAGGAAAAGAGGGGAAAAAAATGAAGGGAGTGAGACAAATCTTTTTTGGAAAGTGGCACAAAAATGAAATTTAAAAAACTAATGAATACAACCAGTTGAAGAGTAGGAAAGGAGGGAGAATCTATTGGACTGAGAGGAAAAAGAGGGGAGGAATTATTTAACCAGATAAAAGCAGGAAAGAAAAGGAACTAATAAGCAAAACTGCAAAAGGAAAGGAGTAACAAACAAGAGGAAAGGATCAAGAGTGAGAGGAAAAGTCAGTGATAGTAGAGCTACTTTAAAAAAAGATTAAAGTAACTAAAGGAACATAGTACTATGATTATAGCAGAAGAGAGGGGAAATTATAACTTTAAAAAATATTACGGAGAGAGGACCCATAGACCAAAAAATCATTGTCAGATAAAGAGGGCAGGGGCTGTTTCTTTTTCATATTTATATCATCAGAGCTTAGCTCAAAGCCTGGCACATAGTAGGTATTTAATGAAGGTCTATGAATTCTGACTCTGACTAACAAACTAGACACAATGAAAAAAGACAGTTTTAAAGTTAGAAAAGTACACCATGCCTGAGGAGATCTTCATGAGCAGTGAAGGGGAACCAGGAACTATGAATTACCCTTTTGCCACTGATCCTACGATTCTATGATCCTCAAAACAGTCTTGTGAGACAGGTAGGATTGAGATTATAATCTTCATTTCACAGATGAGGTTATTGAGATGTTCAGAGTTGAAACAACTTACTCTTGGTCAAATGGCTGATAAAGGGTGGATTTGGGACACAAAACCCATGTCTTCTCATGGTGAGTTCAATGTGTTTTCCTCTATACCATGCTGCCTTTGGAGTTCAATCATAGAGTAACTAATTGTGCAGTCTATTCCAGTGACTTTTCTAATACTCATCACCTCAAATGTCTAAGAATTCCTACTTGTCAAATATCTAATCAACCTAGTTGCATATTGAATCTGCTATGTGATAGAACTCTTCATATGTACTATTTGGGAATATTCTAGCCTTCTCCCACCCCAGTTGATAGTGCTGTCTCCCTCCTCATTTTTGCTTATTTATATATAAGTAGAACCTCTCCTCCCTCTGGGAAAATATAATAACAATAATAATGACTTGCCCTCTCCTGGAAATATAAGAATAAAAATGAACTTCTTTTCTTCCAGGAAAATATAATAATGATGATAAGAAGGAGAAGAAACATCCCTTCCCTAGGAAAACGTAATAATTAATAATAATAATAATGAACCTCCCCCGGGAAAATGGAAGAAGAAGGAAGAGGAAGAACCTCTCCTCCTCCTAGGAAAATGTAAGCTCCTTGAAGGTAGGATTCATTTTTATTTTTTAATCTTTAAATCACCAGCTCAGAGCTTTCCCTAGATTAAGCATTTAATAAACATTTGTTGAATCAAAATGATTAAAGTCCAGGTTTATACCACAGAACTCATTCTTCCTATGATCTAATCAAGATTTTATTAAAAATATAGTCAGAAGTATAATACAAGTTCATTAATGATTCTTCATTTTAGGGGTGCAACACGGAAAAGAAAAATACTCAATTTCATTTTTATAAAAACTTTACTATCAAGCAACAGCAATATAAGATCAGAAAGATATCTTAAACATACAAATAAAGTGCAATTAATTTCAAAATATAATTCCAAGAACAAGGCCAAAACTATGCCTGTTGCAAGATATCATGTAGTGAGCTGGCACTATGTCCTTAGGACGAAGGTTAATCCTAAATACAAAACATGAGCCCTATTATTAGCATTTTCTATTCCTAATCCTGTTAAATTTCTACTCTCATAAAGGCCTGGAGATTCATAGACCCAGTACACAGGTCAGATGGTTTTCATATGCCAGAGTGTTTCCATTTCAAACTCTGTTGGGGGGGGAGAAAGACAACAATCAAAAATGTGATCAACTTATCCTAATTTTTTATCAAAATAAAAACATTTGCTGAGGAAGGGAAGTGAGTGGGGAATATGCTGGAATTTCACCTTTGTCACACTACTTTAAATCAAGTCAGAGACCAGTCATTTAGCTTTCAGAGGTACAACAGCAACATGGCTGATAATTTTAGCTGAATTCTTAGTCACGACAGTCCCTTTTGTACAATCCTGACATTTGTAGCAGAAATCTACTGTGTATGTTAGAATCTTGTCATCAGGGGCTTTAACAAGCTTAAGTATTCCATCTCCAAGAATGTACTTTAGCAAAAAGGTTGAATGATGTCACATGTCCTTCAACTAGATAGAAAAAGAGAATCCATCCAGTTTATAGAGCTCATAAGTTTTGAACTTTCTTAGTCAGGTATGGTCCACTAAGCAAATCAGTGGAGATATCAGCTTCATCAAAGTACACACAAAATGAAAATAATGCATTTGTCTGAAAAAGAGGCATATGACAAGAGCATAGATGTTTCCAAGAAAGAATAGCTTCTGAACAAAGGACCTGCCTTGCACATGTTACACTAGAGAAGGAAAAGCTAAAACTAGAGTGAGTGCAGAAGCTTTGATCTATGTGATAAGAGTTCAGTGGTCCCTTTGTTCTATTTTTTTTTAAATCACTGTATAATTTGAAAAGGTAAACTAGAGATTCACATCTTCCCCTCCTCCATCCCTAGACCTTCACCATGGCTAATCAAATATTCTTGTTCTATATAATGACTTTTCACATGGATAGTATGAGCTAATCTACCCTGATTTTGTTCTTTCTCCCAAAACTCAAGCTCATTCTTCCCCCCAAAAAATGCCATTGTATCAGTTCCCAATCGTGGATGGTGGCAGCCAAAGTAAAATCAAGTTTCTCTAACTGTGAAATTATTTATTAAATATTCTCTTTATGAACTAATATCTTTTGAATTTTTTAAAGATTTTGTAAGTAATGCATGGTTTGGAAAAATCCAAACCTGCTACATTGAATAGAAAGTGCTATCCTCTATGGTACTAAAGACCGGAACTGAGATCACTTTCAAATTAAAGGACCTATAAAACATCTGTAGTGCTCTGATAATTTTAAATCACTTTCCACTGCCTAAGTCCAGATTCCCTATCACTTTCAAGCTGAAACACTTATGATAAATTTGAAGGACTCTAATCATTTCGAATCATTGTGTACTGCACATGCCCAGAACCTTGATCACTTCCAAATTCAAGGGCATATAAAAATTTGAAGAGCTTCAATTATTTTAAATCACCATGTGCAGCATATAGAGTGATTTTAAATTGTTGTAGTGCCTCACATTTTTTTAAGCACTTCAGTTTGGAATGGAGTCAAGCTGCATTCCAGCATAGCAGTTCAAGGAGGCATATTGGACTGATTTGAAATCGTAACACTCATCAAAACTAGAAATTTATACTCCCCTCCCACCCACCTCCAAAAAGTGAGGATAGGGCAAAAAAAAATTTTTTTGCAAAGGTTTTAGAACAAATCTACCTTTCTTTCTCCAGTTAGAAAGAAGTAAGGCAAGAACTGAGGTATCTACTAGACTAGGCCAGAGACAAAAGATCCAAAAGGGTTTAAAAAGTGAGGAATAGTTTTCCTTAAAGTCCTAGCACAATGAGATGAAAGAAACACAGCCAAGGAAGTGAAAGAAGTCTCTGAAGGCACAGCAGGCAAATTCATCCACTCCTACAAGCTGAATTTTAATGGAAGTGGCATTTCAGTGATCATGTTTTTCCTTGCCTCAATTTGCCCAGTAAAGGATAATTTTATGATTTCCTGTCTTCTGAAGCATGATTATTTCACATTATGTTTTACCAACTGATGGTGTTTGCTTCCCTCCCCCCCCTCCACACTGCCTCCCTAAGCTTCTTTTTTTCTATATTCTCTTTGTTTGGTGGTGGGAGAGGGTGAACACGGACATTTTGCCCAATGTGGAAACTGGGAGGTATTAGGTTAGTTTTGAAGAACTTAATCTTTACAGGACATAAATATTATATCAAGACAATCACACTATTTAGGATGGCCTTTCTCAAGCATTTTCCATCTCCTCATCTTGTTCTGCAATAAATAAAAACTAGACCCCTACCATCACATATACACATGCCCTGGAAAGAACCAAAACAAAACAACAACAACAAAAATGGCTATTTTTGTTGCCTTTGGGCTTTCACGTATATTTGGCCTGGCACTGCCCAGAAAGCAGGGCATTCTCCATAATTCTGCTTCAGTGAAAACATACTGTCCTGTAGTTAGTAGGAAAAAGGGGGGAAAAGAGCCCGAAGGCACTGGAATAATTAAGCGAATGCAGTGACAGCTGTGGCAGGTCCCGGGCAGGACTGGCTCCACTGAGCTGAATTAATGACATCAACAGCCCAGCATCTCCATTAACATTTGATCATTAATTATTACCCTCTGACAGTAAGATCTGAAACCTCCTTATGAGTAGTCTCTTATTAATCTACCTTACCTGCTCTAAAAAGTGGGCATCTCTCACACTTCAGTAGAAGTAATCTTGCCTTTTTCCCCCATACTGTACCTTTTTTTTTCCTTTAAAAATCAGCAACTATTTTCATTGCCAGGGCAAACAGAGATGGCCACCAGGTTATTAAGTCTCCTTGGAATGAATGACTGGATTTCACTTTCTCAGACGAAGCATTTTCATTTCCAAGAGAAAATAAACATACCTGGTTATATCACAAAGGCTATTTTGTTATCTAGTTTGAGTGTGGTTAGAGGAAGGCAAGGGGGCACCATGGCGTTCAATCTCCTGAAAGGGCCTCCCAGGACAACACATGAGTAAATCAGTCACAATGTCCTCTTACCTTGTAATGCCTGGGACAAACCAGCATGTGAATTGTCAGATGGCAGTTGGAATGCATCCTTTTACAACAGCTTATTTCAGATTCCAATTATTGGAGATATGATCAGTGTGTTAAACTGCCTTCTCAATTCTACAGACACTTAATGTTTCCTTGGCTCAAAATCCTAAGAAAACATATAATAAGTACATATTTTTTAAAAGGAAAACAGCAGTGAAAAATGCATCCAGTATTCATTCCAGGGCCTTCTTCTTATCCTTTGAATTCATGTTATTTTCACTTTGAAATGAGGAATAATTAGAATACATATTTTGGGGAAATCAAGTAACAGATTATATTGATTGTCTAAATGTTCTTGGTGAACCTTCAAGTCTACCTTAGCACTTTGAACTATAAAAGTTGTTTATAAACAGGAAAATGTTAGGGAAGTGAGTAATGCATAGTTGGAAGATAAATGTGGGGTTTGTCAGCAGAGTGATATGGCCAAGTAAGGCCTAACTTTCTCACAGTCTCCTCCCACCCGAGTTACTCTTAGAACCCTTATCATAGGAGAGGTTTGCTGGCTAAGACTGGCTCTCTGACATGAGATGTAAGGTCTCTGAAATGCTGACATTCTCTCATGTGAAAAGAACCCCAAGACAAGACACCTTTACCTAAACCACCAATTACAGAAAAGCAGGGTGATAGAGTGGAAAGAACACTAGATCCAGAGGACCTGGGTTCAAATTTTGGCTGTGCTGCTTACTAGCTATCTTACCATGACATGGTATGGGCAAATGATTTCCTTTTTTTAGGTTTCAATTTCCTTATCTATAAAAGAAGGAAATTGGATTAGATTATCTCTAAATTCCTCCCAGCTCAAACTCCTATGATCCAATAAGCCTTTAAGATGGAATAATGTGCATGCAAGTCCCTCTATAAGGTAAAGGGATGAGGACTGAACCTGGAATTTCATTGGTACATGGAACTTGTGGGTAACTCCCTCTGTAAATGTAGGTTGGTGCCTTCTCTGCAAATTACCATTTTAAAGAGTTGCCTAGAGAAGAAGTTTCAAACTCAAATAGAAACTGGGCCACTGAATTGTATGTGAAGATGTCTACAGTTGCTTATTGACTTAGAAAACTATTTAATAACATATCTATATTCTATTGTATTTTTATTAATTTTGTTAAATATTTTCCAATTATGTTTTGATCTGGTTCTGAAAGGAGTATTGCCCTGTGCTTATTTGACACCCTTAGCCTAGAGTACCCATAGATTAAGTAATTTGCCCAAGGTCAGGGTCAGACTGTGTCATAGGTAGGATGTAAACCTAGGTCTTCCTGGATCCAAGGCTGACTCTATCTGCTATGTTGCAACTGCCTCTATAAAACACTATATAAATATGTTATCATTATCAAAAACCAAATTGAAGTACAGCATATGAATTTGCTGATTTTTGTTTCCCTGCTGCAAATATTAACCTGTATTCACTTTCTAGCCATAACACAGATATGGCAGAGCTTAAGAGCATGGTCACTGCTGCCAATGACCAAACACAGAACCAGAAAATCACAAAGCCTTTTGGAAAGGTAGTTTCACGTATCAGACAAGGCAGGTTTTGCAGCATCATACCTGATCAAAGATGTGGTCGATCCACTCTGCTGTGGTTTCACTAAGATAGATATCTAATAGCTGAGCGTTTATGGGTCCCTATAGCTAAGTCAGTAAGCTAAGTCACAGTCAGCTGAGTGATACAGTGGACAGAGCTCATAACTTGGAGTCAAGAAGTCATGAGTTTGAATCCTACTTCAAACCACTTATTCACCGTGTGACCCTGGACAAGTCATTTAACATCTTTCAGTCTAAGCGTTTATAAAATGGGAATAAATAACAGCATCTACTTCTTTGGGCTGATGTCAGTCAGTCAATAAGGACTTACTAAACACTTAACTATGTGTCAGGCACTATGTTAAGATCTAGGGATACAAAAAGGGGTAAATATCAAATAACACACAAAAAGTGCTTTGCAAATCCTAAAATGTTATATAAATGCTACCTATTATTATTACCATTGTCACTAGCTGGTGTGAGCAGATCACAACAAACCCAACCAATGTTTCCATTGGACTCACTATGCCTAAGGCCTTTAAACCTAAAATAGAAACACACTGATTTCCTCTAGGACAATTATCCTGATTCTTCAGAAAGCATTCCTGTCATTAATTAAGGTCAGATATACTTAACCCATAATACTAATATACTGTCATTCCAATAAGTCAACCCTTCTCACCTTATTTGGGAACAGATCCCTAGCCTCAGATCCTTACTTGGTGCAATGGATTAACCTTTCTGAACATTCACTATACTCAGCTCCCTTGACCTAGTGGTATCCTGACCAGTCGCCACCTTAGAGATGAGGTCAACTGATAACATAAAAACATGCATACAGCAATATTAACAAAATGAAAGTGAGATCACAGAGGCTGGAAAGTCACGGAGATAGAGACAGAGCATGAAACCACAAATTGGCTGATATGTAAAAGAGAGAATTTGAATGGCTCAAAGGGAGAAAAGTATGGATTCCTATCTACCACATCCTTTTATTTTCTCTAGTATCATTAATATATATTTAGTCAATCTCCAGTAGCAATCCCCTCTTGGCCACCACCAGGAGAGATGTCCAAAAGTATTACTCTCATTCTTCCTTGCCTGCTGAAATATCCTGTTCTATGCTAATGTTAATCCCTGTCTTATTCAATCAATCCCCTTCTGACTGTCTATTGGGCTGTGCTTCAACTAATTACACTCAATTTTTACCTGACCATGATCCCTCAATCTTTCTCCACCCTATATTCTTCTAATCAAAAGTCATCCCTCTATCTTCCCTATGCATCTACGCCTCAGTCCACTAGCTTACAGAAATGAACTTTATTTGATAGATTTTAAACAAGTGGTTCTGACTCACTAAGACAGTTAGAGAAAAATCACTCAACTTTTCCAAACTTCACGTCCTCTATGAAATAGGGGACAACAATAACACTGTGTTCAACCCAAAGCACTTATAACATAGTTGGAGACCCTTGGATGAAAAGATGCATATAAACATAAAATATTACAGTGATATCCTCATGACACATCCAAATAAATAGATTACCCATAAGCTTTCCTACAGGAAAGATTAGAGACATCAAAATTTTAAAGAGTCATGCACTTTGGTGCCTTATTAAAGATTTCCTTGAATTTTATTCGTCTTATGCTAGATTCACAATGAGTCTTTAAAGAATTAAAATTTTGCATTTTGATTGCTTTTTTAAAATTATTTAGGAAAAGATTACAGAGAAGATATTGTTTGACATTGAATTTCTGTTAACCATGTCTTCCAATGAAGCATAGTTGTACACATTGTTTTAGAGCTAACATAATGAGAAATATTTTCAAAGAGGGCTGTGTTTCAAGCCAGATGGTTTATCTGCCGAAACAATTCTCCCAGTAGAGAAGTAGGAGCTGCACAGTTGCAGTAGTGTTCAGAAGCCTAGTGCAGTAGATTCATTTGGCACCCACATTTAGAAGTCAAACAAAAGTGTGGCTTGTGTGAATTTCAGACTCAGACATTCATAAGTGAAAAAGAGTTTTCTGTCATTGTACATTATGCTTTATTGTAAAGGGAGTAACATGTTTATATCACAGACCCAATGTACAAATATCATACCCTTTTCCAGATATATGTATTAGTAATTTCCCTTAAACCATGTAAGGCAGTTGGTTCAGAAACTTGTACAGTCTTGTTAGAAAAATGTATTTCCTATTATTCATGCTGCCATGTAAATTTCAAATCTATCTTCCGGATTTAAAAGAAATAAATGAACATGTGTCCATGAGTCCAGAGACCATTGCTGAAACTAAAAGGACTTCATACAAGAATGAAATGTTCAAGTTAAGGTTTAAAGCAATAGGCCCTTTTGTTCTAGCATGGTTAAAGGAAAACTCCTTTAATGGCTTAGCAACACACAAAAAGTATGGGGCAGGGACAACATCGTATGGATACTAGAGCATCCCCCTGATCCCTCTTCCCTTTTATACTAGGGTCAAGATGAACACTTCCAAACTAGAAGCATTATCTCAACAGAACTGAAATTGATATGTTCAGACTAGAGTAGTTCCCCCAATCACTGACAATATATACATTGGGATCTAAATCCCCAAAGCAGGACTGTGGAAGAGACAGAGAAGGAATCCAATCAAGGATGTCCCAAGGAAGCCTTAGACATGATGGCCTTCAGACTATAATAGGAAAAAGGAGTCCACAGTGGCCTACAACATCTGGGTACATACTTAGGACAGCCCAAGACAGCTCTTGGGTCAACTTGGGCCCCATGGCAGGTTCCCATTCAGAGCTGTTCAAGTGTTTTTTAATAGTGGGTAGAAGGATCCTGCTCCATCCCTGAAATCACAGGAAACGAAACACCCATTGGTTAAGAAAATAGAAGCTTCTAACTTGGAATGTTGCAAGTAAAGAAGTTTACAGCTGTGAGGTGTGGAGGAAACAAAAGGAAGGGAAGGGTGATCCAGGGCAAAAGAAGAGCACCGAAGGAAAAGGTACCCTACGCATAAGGAGGAGACATGACTGTTGAATAGATAGCTTTCTGGACATGTACACAGGTCAACCTGTACAAGGTGGTCTTTGCCACTCTCATGAGATGGGTTGTTTCTGCCTTCTTAAGTGGCTCCAGAACGGCTTACCTCTTGTTTTTCCCGGGTCACTTTAAGAAATGGCCTAAGGCTTCAAATTTGCTATCTTTCAAAAGACTTCATAAATGCTCCTATCTAACCTGGTTTTCTTGGCTGTCTGTGTTATATGAATGCCCATTTCTCCAGCATGCCACTACTATTCACATTTTAAAAATAAAACTGTAGAAGTAGAGAATTCCAGGAGGGGTTACCATCTTCCGAAACTTCTCAAGCATCCAGAGGGATGGGAAAATCCCTGAGATTCCAGAGATTAAAAACACACACATGGGAGGTTCTAAATAAAGAAATTCCTGGGTATGTTGGGCAAGTTGGCACCAGTGTTACAGTCCTTAGTCTCATGGACTTCACTTTTGAGTGAGCAATTGTGTGTGTGTGTGTGTGTGTGTGTGTTTTAAAGAGAATTAGGGAAACCAAGTGTCCCTTTTCTTCTCATGAATATCTTAGAAAGATCTGATTCTCTGCTGTTCCATTTATTTCCTATACCTTGGTTTCCTCTACCTTGGTATTTTTGCATTTAAACAAGCAACCTGAATTCCAGGTCAAATTTGTAAAATTGCAATATGGAAACATGTGTCTTTTAAGGGGAAAAAAGTGAGCAGTCTGATCTGCACAAAGTAGGCTATGGCTAATCACCTGCTTACTGCATATACACACACAGTGTATAGGGATTGGTTTTGTTTTGTTTGCTTTTTTAGAGACCACATGGAAGAGTGGATAGATTGCTAGACTTGGAATCAGGCACACATAGTTTCAAATTCTGTCTCTGACACTAGTTCAGTGGCCCTGTGCAAGTCACTTAATCTCTTTCAGCCCGTTTCCTCAATGGCATGTGGACAAGTTTAAGGAATTCAGAGCAGCATGGGACCAGTATGAACTTATAAACTAACATAGACCTGGCACAATATATACAAGGAATACAAAAATGTAAATGGAAAAGGGGCATAAAAGAACTCTATAAGTTCCAGTAAGGGATCATCAGCGAGGCCACTGAACTCCTGATGGTAATGGCAAATCTTTGCTCAAGAGAGCACATGATAAAATATATTTCCTTTCCATCTGTGAACTCACAGGTATACTAGAAAATGATTGCAATATTAAAACAAACAGGACCATTGAAACTTTAAGAATTAAAGTGCCTCATTATGTTGGTAAAGAGAAATCACAAGTAGCTATTGTCAACAAAGATGGGATTATCTTTTCTGAATTCTCAGTTTAGCTGGAGAAGCAGGAGAATCATGGGAGGAGGCTAAGAGGAGGGCTGGCTTCAGTGTTCATGGATCCAGCCAATACGCGACCATTATCTTTATTCCCAGACACTATAATGACTATAGATCTGATTTTCTCTGGCTAAATGAACATTGATATCCAATCTAAACAAATGTTGGAATTGTGTGCCAAGAGGAAAGTCTTTATCAACTTTAGAACATATTATGGAATATATATGTATTTTATCATATATATGTATGTTACAGAATATATTTTTGTATGTATATATTCTGTTATATATACATATGTGTTCTATAGACACATATAACAGGTTCTTGTATATACATATGTGTATATATATATATACATATAAGTATATTATATTGTTTTCTATGAGCCAAACTTTAAAAGCCAAATACCTATCAAATACCTATGTCCCTCTGAAGAAAAACCTAGTATTTTCACATATTTGCCTCTTTCCCCTTATCCCCACTCTGACCTCTGACCATAATCTGTATATGCTGCTTTTTAATCTTTTTGAGTTACTTCTCCTGGCATGACATTTAATGAGGGCATTGGATACATTCAAACTGGCAGCATCATATAATTCTCCAAAGCAGCTGCTTTGGAGAATTTATTTCCCAATTTTTTCTTAGAAAAGTTTTGTCATTTGCCAGTAAGCTGATCATATTATGTCACAGTCCAGGTTCTTAGGCCCTATGACATTCATAACATAACTTTTGTAAATATGTGGTAAAGGATCTGCTGCTAGAGTGTTTTTTTTTAAGTACCAGGTCAGTTATTCGCTGCATCAAAATATTTCTGCGTAATTAATGCCATGTATCTTTAAATACCTCCATGTCCTAAATACCTGGAAATCTGCCAAATGCTTCAGCACATCACTAGGATTTTCCTGTCTGACTTTTATTTATATGACATAAATGGCATTTTATATAACTTTAAATGTGTTTTTGGAGGAAATATCAGAGTGTGTATTTTTTTTTGCCTTGTATCATGGTAGCTTATAATATCAAAATTGTGTGTGTGTGTGTGTGTGTGTGTGTGTGTGTGTGTGTGTGTGAAAAGACAGGCAGGTTGAATACAATTCAAATATTTGTTGCATCAAGAGCAAACTGGATATTTCCAGAAAGTGAACAAATTGAATTATTCATGAGGCCATGGCTAAGTCAATACACACATATCTCTATCTGAAACCAGATCCTGTTTAATAGTTTGCATGGTAACAATATAAAGCACAATTAAGATTTATAAATATTATGTGCAAACAGAAAATAAAAGAGGGATAATTTGGTGAATTCATGTATCTGTAATGTGCATACCCTGAGATACTTTCATATTTGTGAAATGTATATAATTAAATAAAAGAGAAAACTTTGTTTCAATAATATAAAAACTCTAAAGAATACTAAGAATCAGGAGACAGTCAAGAAAATGAAGAAAAGTCATTTCAGCTAACTACTGGAGTAAACTAGCCAAAAAAGGTATATTGTAAAAACCCCAAAGTTTTTCTTTTAAAGGCATGAAATAAATATTATTTCCTTATATATAAAAGATTAAATTATTGCCTGCCTTCTCAAAATAGTACATTATCTATCATAGCTCAACCGGGGATGGTGCTTCAAATGTCCCCTAGGTAATTATCTTTTGAGAAAACCTTAAACTCTCAGTTAAATATCTTGAGGGAGCCTAACCTACTCAGTGAAAGAGGCAGTAAAATCCTAAAAGAGATTTGACCTAATCCTAGGACATTGAAAATCTCTAAAAATTTGAGTTGGTTGGAGTACTCTGGAAGGGAACTGAAATCGGAGCCCCCAGAAGTCCTAAAGTAATGATGTTCCCAATCTAATACTGTGTTCACCTTAGAACAGACCCCAACCCCCAACCAGCTTTAGATCCAACCCAACATCTCAAGAGCCTTTGACCAGACCTATAGCAGCCTTGTGCCGATTCGTCGAGATCTCTCTAATTCTGATACCTCGTATTTCCCTGGTTTGGCCATGTATCCTTCACATCCTGCCCATGGAGATCTAGGCCACTGCATGCTGGAGATGCAAAAGCTTCCAGGTGGTCTATGTTTGTTATGATTGTGCCTGGCCTCTAAATAAAAGAAAATTTACAATCCCTTACCTCCCCTACATCAGTGCCAGCTTTTAAATAAAATGTCTAGAATAGATTTATCACCAATGAAAACTGCCAGATTGGCAGCCTAATTTACCTACCAAGCAGGCAACATCAGGAAAAGCCACATCAACCTAATCCTGTACCTGAAATATGTTCTCAAAGGCATTTCAGGCTCCACTATTATTTAACCTCTAGATGTGTGTGTGTGTGTGTGTGTGTGTGTGTGTGTGTGTAAAAACAAAGAGCCTACTTATTCTTTCCTTAGTGACTTCACAAAAACAATTCAGAATCATTTCACAACACTCAAAGTGGCCATGAGCCCTACTCACCTGGCTTGAATGGCAAATAGTGAAGTAGGGCTGAAAGTCTCTGTCTCTGTCTCTGTCTCTGTCTCTGTCTCTGTCTCTGTCTCTCTCTCTCTCTCTCTGTCTCTGTCTCTGTCTCTGTCTCTCTCTCTCTCTCTCTCTCTCTCTGTCTCTCTCTGTCTCTCTCTCTCTCCTCCTCTCTCTGTCATTCCCCCTACCCCCATCTAATCTCTAAGGGATGAATGTCATGTCTTCTCCAGAGAGAAAACACCTGTTTTCATGATTCTCAAGGGGCTTGTCTAGGGCTCATTTCCTTCATCACCTAACAGATACCAGACCCTGTGCAGAAAGGTGTGGCTTTCAAAACATGATTTCAGTGTTTGCCATTGTTCAACCCCTCCCCTTCAGTCCTACTGATCCACCTCTGCCATCCTGAAACAATGTTTTCCTACTTTTTTTTTTTTAATAAAACATCCCACTTTTCAGTAGCTATAACAGGAGAAACAGGGGCATTTCTAATGAAGCACAAACGGTTAAAACAACAACAACCACCTTAGCACCGTCTCTACCTACTTCTTTAAGATTACAGACAGGCTAATCCAACAATGAAACCTCTTCCAACGTCTTACTTAAGATGCCCAAAGTGACTAGTTATCAAGTCAACAAGAAGTAATCTTTCCTTGCTCCCTGAAAAGCTCCTGTGTCACTATACCTAAAATCCTCTACCTTTCTATTTCATCAACCTCTGTCTTCATGTATTATTTAATAAACTGTTTGGAGCATGCCTAATTACAAACATTTGTTATATATTCCAACCCTAGAAATGTGTGAGAAGATGTTAAATTGTTTCCTACCTAAAGTTTTAATGAGAGTATAATACCTCCGGCCCATATGCTTCAAGAACGTTATCCTTAATTATGTAACATGGGTACTTTACTGATATCTGTTAACTGCTCAAGCAGCTGTGGTTTTCTGCTTTTTTGCGCTGCTCAGGAGAAGCAGTGAGTTCAGCTTCCCCTTTTGGGGGGTTGCAAAATCCATGCCCCAAACAGGTGTGTGCAATCATGAACCACAGTGATGAGCCTAAACTGCTGCCTTTCTAAAAATTCCACCAGCCGGTGACACGAGCTGGTCAAGGTTACACAACCTTGTTTTCCACCGGTTATTTTGATGATTCATTCCCCTTAGGGAGGTGAATTTCTGCCCGTCGTTCACATGCTCCTGTTTCTGATATTAGAGGGATTGGTTCCTTGTTTTCAATTTTTTTTCTCCTCTCTGATTCTGGCTCTTTTGGAAGGTGTTTGGGAGAGAAGAGAAAGAAAGGAAACTTTTCTGCCCTTTCTCTAACCTGGGCTCAGAGAGAGCACCTGAAGCAGGTATACCTTTAACCTAAGAACACACACATACACGTGTCAGAATTTAGACATCCAAATCTTGTTAGGGAAATAAGCCCTACCTGGAAACCAGGGGATCTGGTTTGTGGTCCTGGCTCTGCCACTAACCAACTGTTTGATTTAGGGCAGGTCATTTTTATCTATGTGAACCTCGAAGGGGATTGTACCAAGTCACCTAGTGAACTGCAATTTGGTGGTGATTTCTGCACCATTTCTTAGAGCATTTTCAGAGCTACCAGTATATGAGTCTACATATTCAAGTAGTCAAAGAGAGGCAAAGTCAGAGACTCACTTGGGTGTTAAGAGTTGACCACACATGCGCGCGTGCGCGCACACACACACACACACACACACACACACATACACAAATACACAAGAGTTCATTTCACATTGCTCAAAGGAGATGATAATTTCTGGTTACTGAGTATTCTGCACTTAAACCTGTGATTTGGTGGTAAAAGAATGATTTCCATCACATTTTTATTTGACTAAATAAGGAAACTGAGGAACAAAGAGATTAAATACCTTTCCCTACAATCACATTGATACTAAAGAGGAAAGCTAGGATTCACACACAGGTCCTCAGCCTCTGAACCAGCCTCCCTTCCAATTGTACCACACTGCCTTGTGATGATCTCTCATGCCCCCTCTAGACCTAAGATTTTATGATTTCAGAGTTTTCTTTGCTTCAAATCAGTTACCCAAGGATATACTTATTCCAGGAAAGCCTTATTACTCAAAACACTTTCTGTACTCTTCTTTTGGACTGGCCTTCAATATCATCAAAATAAGTGTACATCCCTGAAGGGGACTACTTTAAAGTAGATGTACGAGCTCTAACAAATTTGTTTAAAATTAGTCATGACTTTATGGTCACAAAATCACGGAACTTCAGATCTGGAAAGGACTCCAGATGCCACCTAGTCCAACCTAAACATGAAAAAGTATCTCCCTTATGGGAACTGGCAAGTGACAAGCATCATTCAGCATTCGTTTTGAACATTTCTAGGGAAGCATTGATGACACCTTGATGCTAGGGAGGACAAATAGAAAAACTCCCTTCTGTCTTTAGTACTCCTACAGCACCATGAGACAGTATGGTATAGAGGCAAGAACACTGAACCAGAAGCTGGAATACTGCGGATCTAGACATCATTCTTTACCACCTGGCCACCTTTACTATCTAACTACTCCTTAAGCAAGTCACTTCTCCTCTTCAAATTTCAGCTTCTGTATCTTTAGTTTTGGTCTATATGATTTCCAAGGACATTTACAGAACTATTAATTTATGAATCTACATATTCAAAGAGTCAAAGAGACTCATGTGGAGAAATCATTTTAAGGGTGCAAGAGCTGACCACATGTGTGCACAAGCACGCACGCGTGCACACACATACACACATACACACACCCTGAGTTCATTTCACATTGCTCGACAGAGGTGATAATTTCTGGTTACTAAGCACCCTTCATTTAAACCTACAACTTGGTGGTAAAGGAATGATTTACATCACATTCTTTTCTTAATATTCAGGACTCAGAAGTAGTTCTTTTCTTTTGACTCTGTGGGGTAGCCCAGGTCTACTGCAGTCTCTCAACAAAGAAGAATGACATCACTAAGTAAGAAAAGCCATAAATCTCTGATTTCTTGATCCTCCTTCTATCCTTTCATGAAATATGTTTTCACACATGGAAAATGCTTTCATAAGGAGTCATTCCAAGTAGACCTAGTTTGGATGGCTCATGGAAGGCTATTATGAGGGAGTAGTTAGGATACCAATAATAGCCATAGGTCATTCAATACAATAAGGAAATGATTGGAGTAAGTCCTAGGGGAAAAAGTGTTTCTTGCCATCACTACTACACTTCTTGGTTGCTGCTGGGGTGTGGACCCTGCAGGAGTGGTGGACCACTAAGGCAAAACTACTTCCCCAAAAAGAAATTCAGAAAAGATCTGTGTTGAAGTAAGAGCCAGAAGTCGACCTGGTTGCCTTAATTGAGATGTGCTCACCAAGGAAAGGCATAGAAAGTGGGACTTCTTATCACTTCTCTCCAAGCTTAAGGCCTGGAGGAATTTGTAAATATAGCCCTGCTTAGGAACTGTATGTTTCTTACAAAGACAAGGACCACACATTTCACTTTGACATTCCGATAAAACAAAATTAAGAAGTGAGCCTGGCTTCTTCTTGTCCCCATAATGTGATGGCTGAGATACAAGGGGACAACTCCGCCTGCTTTTGCAAGTGCATTGCAGTGAATGCAAGGCATTCCATTTTTGCCAACGCTCTGTCCCAATAGGCACAGACATAGAAACATGACAAGATGCTGAATCTGGGACACGAAGAAGAGTCTTCATCCAACGTTTTCTAAGCATAATTTTTATTACTTTCTTTATCCCCTCCTTTATACAGAGAGGCCACTCTCAGACTGTACTTTTTAGAAATAGAAAGCCAGCAAAAAAGAAAACATCTCTGAAAAATCAGACAATTCTAATTTCAACAGATGATTGTGCAATTGGGCCTGAGGACTGCCTTTGTGAGCCACGTCCAAAGGAATGCCCGCAGACAACAAAGTTGAGAAATTGGATGGTCAAGAACACCAGCAATTGCCAGATTCTAAGGGAACATCTGTTCCCATGTTCTTTGAGTTGCTGGGGACATAATCACCTCACTGCAGATTACATAGTCCTCTATACTAGCATTCAAATCCTTATCAAGGACAACACAGGCCCCAAGACTAAACATTCCTTGGAGTAAACAATGGGAGATACAGAGCTTTCCAGAAGAAGTGAGGAATAAAGGGGAAATTTTGCACATGGCCCTATCTCTTCCCTCCTTAAAACTGCTTTTTGCACCCTCTCCCCCAAATCTTAGGATGTCTTCTGAATCATAGGCTTTCTATCCTGATATCAGGATCATTACCTTTAATTTGTACTTTTCTCACCCATTCTCTTCCCCACCACTATAAAAAAAGAAAAGAAAAGAAAAGAAAAGAAAAGAAAAGAAAAGAAAAGAAAAGAAAAGAAAAGAAAAGAACCAAATTATTTGCCTCATCATGGAACTTTCAGAAGAAATTAGATAACCATATTTAGGAGATTTGCAAACAGGGAACAGAAACTTTTTTTTTTTTTACTTTTGAATTAGAACCCCATGACCTTAGATTTTGCAAGTCCAGAAGGAAACTAGGTTCATGCCCATGTGTACAGACAAAGAGTCTTGTGATGGATTACCCTACAAACCATACAGTTAACTCCTGAATTACAAAAGAAAGCAAGTTCACCAATAAAGTACAGAACAACATTTGGGGAAAATTCAAGTCAGAAAATTGGCTCATCCTGCTGCTCTCCATAGCTGTGGCCTGCTCATCCGATAATGCCTTCTTGATGTCTGTGAGCAGTGCTTCTATGAGCGGGGGTCCCATCTGGTACCTCAGTACAACAGTCTGACTAGAATTGTGGGGAGGATCAGAAGGGACATTGTTATTCGTATATTTTTCTTAATGCTTTATTAATGAATTTTGTTTTTTACACCACAATCACTTTCCAAGAACCTACTCCATGGTAGCTGCCCCCCCCAACAATAACAACTAGCTAGCAAAATCTCCAGAAAGAACAATCCACTGACAAATTATGTAACACTCCTCACCCGCAGTCCATCATTTCTCTGTAATCTTATTTTTCAAGCTTCGTTGTATATTACTCCCCTGCCTGCACTCTGCTATACAGTCAGACTGACCTTTTCTCTCCTCCTCACACACAACCTTCCGTTTCCTTTCTCCATTTCTTTGCATCGTCTCTCCTTCATGTCTAGAATGTACTCTCCTCACCTCTATCTCATAGAGTCTCACTCTTCTTTTAATGCCCAACTAAAGCACCATGTTCTACATGAAGACTTGAGAATACCCTAAAACGCTAGTGTCCTCCCTTCTCAAACTACCTGTGTTTAATGACTTTGTACTTATTTGAATCTTTTCTCTTTGTATTTATTCTGGCACTCACATCTCGCCTGTAGCTCCAAGAAGCTGTAGCATGCACAGCAGCCACATCCCACTAAAACCATCTCGGCAGATGGGCTAAATCAGATCGCGGATAACCAACAGGCCTCAAATCCGTTGGTGAGCTAAGGGGTATCTATTCCAAGCATGTGAAGACTCCTCCTGGCAGAATGAGTGTGTGAGAACAATTTGTCCCACCAGCCAGGAAGCAGGCACTGTGGAGCCCTTAGAGTTTGGTCAGACATAGAAGCCACCAAGGTCACAAGCCATCACCAGTCATCCTAACTTTTGTCTTGCCACTGGACTTCGATGACTCTGGAAGAGAGAGTGAGGCTGACAACTTTGTGCAACTCTGCCTCACTTAAATCCTATTTACACACAAGTCAAGACATCATCCTGTGATGTCATTGATCCTCTTCAAAAATGAAGGACAAACAACAACAATGACTATTTATTCTAAATATACCTACATACATCTTCGTTGTCTCCCTCCCCACCCCCTTATGATGTAAACTCCCTCTAATAGTGGTTGTTTTATTCTATTTGTATCCCTAGCACAGTGCCTGGCACACTAGTTGGCCAATAAATACCTACTGATTGATTCATTACAATGAGGAATCCATTCCATGTATATTTCTTGCAGAGTTTCAGTCTGGAAGGTTCTCATGAGATCTCAGATGGGAATCCTTTGTTTCATCTGGCACAGGAGAAAAGAAATGGTAGAGGGCTCCTCTACGTTTCTTTGATTGTTAAGTTTTTGTTTTTTCTTGTCCAGAACTTGAGGTCAACCTCAAGAAAGAGACCAAATAAAAGAGTTACACAGCAATCTGTAATAGATTCAGTTGGAATTCTGGAGTCCTAATCCACTGATAACCTGAAAATCACTGCATCCCATCAATTTAGTTTTACAGGAGTTTTCTACCGTCATTTTCTATGGAGAAGGTATTCATATGAGAAAATTTTCCCAAAATATATTTATTAGGATAGGACCACAGATTACATTTCTTATCCCATATTCATTTGCTCACAAATGGTTCCTGCCTGCCAATGTTCAGAAAAATTCCATTGTTTGGTAGCATTCAGACGTGCTCAGGATGTGGGGTGGGATGCAGTGAGGGAAAATGGAGTTAATTCTTCTTTAGAAGGCTTAATTTACTTTTCCTGTTTCAAAATAGCTAAAAAGTATTCAGGAATTCCTTTTTTTTATTTTTCTATTTTGTCCTGTCACTTTGTTTCTACTATGCTATTTCTCTAGATGCTAAGTAGGGCAGGGTAGATAAGAAAAAGGAAGAAGTAAAAATATACAAATATCTCAACTCTATCCTCTCAATAGATGATTTCTATTGTACATCTCTGTCATGATCTCCAGATTCAATTCCATAATTGCCTCCTTGACATTATCCAGTGGATATCCAGTGATCAACCCAAACTAACACATCTAAATCTAAACTCTTCATCTTTCCCTTAAAACCACGTTCACATACAAAACTTCCTATTCTGTCAATACATCATTCTTTAAATCATTTCCACCCCCCAAAAAATACCTTCTTGTTCTCTGTTACTCTCCATATCTAATCTGATTCCCAGACCTGCTGATATGAAAACAACTCTTTGTTGACATTCTAAGGCATTATAGGAAATCAAAGAAAAGTCTGAGGGCTGAAACCTGGGCAAAGCAAAAAGAGTAAGGCAGAAGTGGTGGATAAAAAAAATCTCAAAAACTATTCTCTCCATCTTGGACATCTCCATCTATCCCTACTTCCCTTTCCATGCCCTAAATCCATTAACCATTGTATTGTGTTTTAGTAAATGATTTAGACTGACCCCCCCAAATCATCACAATGTCTCTTGCAGTTATCTCTTCCTTTCTATTTCTATAGCCAGCACCCCATTCCTCAACATGTTGTGCCTGAACTATTTCATTAGTTTCTTAATTTTCCCCAAAACAATCTCAAAATTGTGCTTTACATGTCATTCTATTAGTTAGAAACCTTGAACAGTTTCCCATTTCCTATATGATAACATCCATATTCTGTAATATAACACCTGAGACATTCCAAAATCTAACTCCAACCTACATTTCCGACTTTATCTCCCTTCTCCTCCCCTCCACAATATGCAGTGTAAGCTTCCTTCTCCTACTTGCTACCCAATATGCAATCTGATCACACGTCTCGTTTTGTGAGTTGTAGTCGTGGCCTTAAATTAAATTACAGATCCATTTGACCTCAAAAAATAAAAGCCCCCCAGCTTCTAGCTCTTTCCCCTTTACAGTTGCCTTCCTTCCATCTACTCTGCATGTTAGTTATGTAACTACTTATGTACCTGTTGCTTCCCCCATTAAAATGTAAAATACTTGAAGGCAAAATCTGTTTTTGTTTGTTTTTTTGTTTTTTTTTAATTCTGTCCCTAGAGCTTTGCACAGTGCCTGGTACAGAGAAAGCATTTGATAAATGTTCGTTGATAGACTGGTTCTCTTCTATGATATCACACAGACCGTATCTTTATAGGTTGGCTCTGCTATACCAACCTATGATGCTCTCTCTGTGCTCTGCTCTTCTGCACATCCATTTTCTAAATCTTTCTCAGTATTAGCATGTGTCATTTGTGTATTAAATACATAATTTTATTTATATGTTTTATCTCTCCAACTAAAATGTAAGCCCCTATAGGGAAGAAAGGGATCAAGACATGTATCTCTTTGTATCCCCAGGGGTTAGCTCCCTCCTCTGCTATTGCTTTTCCCCTAATAGAATCGAGGCTCCTTGAAGGAAAGGGCTGTTTTATTTTTGTCTTTGTGGGGTGTCAGTACAGTTGATGATGATGATGAATGTTAAGGATTATATTCTTGTTCTTTTTTTTCTTCTTGACATCCTACATATAACCCTACTCTGGTTTCACTTTCAATTTATATTACGAATTATTCCTAGCACAAAGATAGTTTGCTCACACCCCAATATAACAAGAGGAATATAACAAGAATGGAATAGCTTGGAGGAAATTTTGAAATTGGGTTATGTAGTGAACTGCCATCTTAGAAATTGATAAGAGAAGCAAGTCAAAAATAATTTCCTGGTACTTTGTAAAGTGGCAAGCACAAGACATTTTTGGCAATTCAATTACATTTAGGTTGTTTGATGGTTTTCTGAATGGCATCACTCCAGTTATGGCATTCACTGGTCAGGGAGTCTATAAATGAAGAAGGTCAAAGCTAAAAGATTTCTCAAAAACAAAAAAAAAAAAGATATTTAGTAAATGAAGACCTGATAACTTTTCCCCCTTATTTATTCCAGTAGAGTAAAATGAGTGTTCACAAGCTGTATTTGCACACAATTTTTCATTCTGAAAAATGCACTTCAAGTTAATTTGACTGTATCTGTAGTAAAACGTAAATGTTTGTACTGTGGTTTAAATTATTTGATTACTTCTCATTAGGGATCAGTGAATAGTGATTTAGTATTTCAAACACTTGAAATTCAGTCCAAAATCAGATTTATGTCAGTCCTGTGTTGGATCTGTAATTTAATTTAAGGCCACGACTACAACTCACAAAACGAGAGGTGTGATCAGATTGCATATTGGATAGCAAGTAGAAGGAAGCTTACACTGCATATTTGGCTCTTATCATGTTTCATTAGTTAAGGTGTAGATGGAAAAATTGCAGGTTAAAATCACACAACAGAAAAACATATAACTTATGTGAAATCTGATATTTTACATGCATAGCTCAAGTACTACCTCCTACGTGAGATTTTTCCCAATCTCCCCCCACTCCAGCTGTTAGTACTTCCCTTATACCAACAACATTGAAATAACCTTGTACTTTACTTTACATGTACCTATCTCTGTATTTGCTGTTTTCCCACAATAGAACATATATTTTTGAGGGGAAAGGCAGTTACATTCTTGTTCCCAGATTATTGAACTGAAATGAATGAATTCCTATATAAATACAAAAAAATAAGTATTCATGTTCAATTGAGCTCAATGTAAATGCAAGTCCTAAGACAAACAAACAAAACAAAAAACAACCTTGGTTTATATTTCCTTTAAAGCATAAAAAGTAAAAAATGAACACGTAGAAAACAAAATTTCTTAAGTCATCGTATGTATAGGTTTAATTTTATATATGGGACTGAATGTGTAATTTCACTGGTATAGGGAATTCCTGTCTGAGACAACTCTTTAACCAACAGGAGCTTGACTCTTTCTCTGCAACTTACAAACTTTGAGAGAGTCATAGAGCACTGTGTATTAAAGTGGCTTGTCCAGGGTCACATGGCTACCCTGTCAAAGGTAGGACTTGAACCCAGATCTTTCTGCCTCTAAGGCCAACATGCTTCATCTCAACAATCAATAAAGCACAATCAATATCATGTAAGAAATCCCATCCACTTCATTGAACTATTTGTTTTGGTAAAAGTCACATTTCTCAAACTATCAGTCAATCAACCAGCATTTATTAAGTACATATGAGATGCTGGGTGCTAGAGACAGACATAGAAAGAATAACATAGAAATAACAAATTTGACTAAAACCTGTATTATTTCTCAAAACAATATCTTATTTTCATAACTCCATTGAAGTCAAAATCATTTACTAAGCTAATTTATTTGGCTAATCTAACACCTGAACCTAATTATTTATAGAATAAAATTAACTAATAGGGTACATCATTATCTGGCACAGAAAAGGAGGTAGATCAGATATGATTATGTATATATTTGTATATATATACATACATACATACATATATGCATATGTATATATGTGTGTATGTATATGTGCAAATGTATATTCATGTGTGTATATGCCTATACCTCTACAGGTGTGTGTATACCTATATATACCTAGGTGTGTGTGTGTGTGTATGTGTGTGTGTGTATATATGTATATGTATATATATATACTTACACACATATGCATATATACACATGTATATACCTATAGATATGTGTACACCTATATATACCTATATACCTAGGTGTGTGTATATGTAATATGTATGTACATTTGTATGTATGCCTAATATAATCAGTCAGTAAGTTTTTATCATAATCCAATACTGTGATGTAGCTACCCAGCAAATACAGAAAGGAATATGCCAACAATTCCAGGGCACATGCTTACCAACTCCTACAGATTTGTGTCTTCTCTAAAATCCAATTGAGATTAAAATTCAGATTCCTTTTAGAAAGACCCAGTGTGGATATACTTGCCACCCCCTTTCCTCAGCTTCCCTCCCTTTGGCAGTTGACCATCCTCTAGAATTCCATGTCATTGGTATTAAATGGAAAACCAAAAGGCAATGTGACATAACAGATAGAGGGCTGGTCTTAGAATCAGGGAGATATGGCCTCAAGACAAGGCTCTGACACTCATGACTGGGTGACCAAGGGCAATTCACTTAATCTCGGCATCCCCCTGCAAGGAAGACTATATAATAGAGACAAGTTGTCTATTTCTGTGGGAAGGAACTGGCACACTGGAGATCTCCCACACTGGTATAATCACAAGTCCAGACCAAAAATTAAGCCCAGCACACGCAAGCGCGCACGCACACACACACACACACATGCACTTGTATGTAATATATGTGTATGTAATATGTGGGTGTGTATATATACATATATATGAATACAAGCTGAGTCTTTGGGATATAGAGAAGTAAGGAGGTAGAGAACAGAAGAGGAACAGCCACTGAAGTGTAAGATGGTGTAGAATATCCTGAGGTTATTCCTAAGATAAAGGACCTCCCAAAACGGTTTATAAGCTACACAGGGAGCTCTATTCTTTGGAAAGGATAGGCCAGGGTTATTCACCTTTTTTGTTCATGGACCCCATTGGCAGTCTGATGATGACCATGTACCTCTTGTTAGAATAATAGAATAATTAAAATAAAATATGTAAGATTATAAGGAAATAAATTATATTTAAATATAGTATTTTTTTTTAAAGTTCATGTATGTTAGCTTAAGAAACCTTGATATCCACATCCCAGAAATACCGCTCAGAGCATTCAAATTGTTTGGTGACTTATGGAATAACTCCTACCTTTTTGGATTTTTAGGGGATAAAGATAAAGCATAAGAGGCCTACTACTCCTAGAGACTCTTTTATAATTTACTATCATGGAATTTTGCCCTTTGTAGAGTTTTTCATTTTGCCTGTCATAAAGTTGCTGCTTAGCAAATATTCATTAACTGATTGATTTTAAAAGTTATCTAGAGCCCCAAAGGTGACTCAAAACTATTCCATACTTGCTAAGACCCCCTGGCACAGAAAATGTCCAAGATCATTCTAGACTCTCTATCCCATTACATGTTCTCCAACAATGGATATAGGTAAGGGGGGGAAGGATACATTTGTGTAGGAACATTTTTCTTCCCCTTTTTTTTAACCCTTGGTCTGACCAAGGGTCCCAAAGACATTTCAAACAAATATAAAGATTAAAAAACTTCCTAGACCACCTACCTCATTGTTCCAAAAGGGTCATTGTTCCTAAATAGTCCATTGTAGTCTGTACCATATGATAAATGCAGGAAATACATCAAGTCAACCATGGTGCTTTGTTTTCAATTGAAAATTACATAATAGTTTAAAGGCAAGACAGATTTAACCAGCATCAGGCAGCAACAATAAAGGTCAAAGAAAGGAGGAGATGATACCCACGAACTCCTAGTTTCAGCTAATAGTCTTTAGGTAGTACTTAGACAAGGTTCAACATTCATAATTACGTTTTCCCTCATGCTTTCTTAATCCAAATTCAAAGGTAGCGGTTTTCTTTATTAATATTTCATCAGATGAGAATAAATGCAACATTTTCTTTGGATTACACCACTCAGAGAGAGAGGAAAAAGAGAAAGGCCAATAAATCTTAAAGAGTTAATTATTAATACAGAGAAAATTTACTTTCTATGTTGTGACTTGTTTTATTGGTACACTGCAGTTCAATTTAGATTAAGAAGCAGAAAGATTATTGTTTCCCAACAGAGAAGTATCATAAATAAATACAGCAAAGAATTTCTTGTTTTTGTGGCAAACCATCTACAAATATTCAGACTAAAAGAAAAATTAGAGCCCCCAAAGGTTGTTTTCCTTTTTTTTAATCCCTAAACTGCAGTTTGCTTAGCATCACAGAAGTTAAAAGTTGGAAGGTCCCTAAGAGATCATCTCCTCCAGCCTATGTCTAAGATCAGCAAGTTCTCCATATCATCATCATCCACCAGTTATCAAAATTTTTCTTAAAGATTTCCAGGGATGGGGAATTCACTATTTTCTAGACCAACTTATCCCATTCCACTTCGGATCAGCTCTAATAGTAAGAAATCTTTCCTCACCTTGAACAGAAACCTACCTCTCTATACCTTCCACCCATTTCTACTTCTGCCTTTAGGCAGAATTATCGTGGGTATAGGGCAAGTACAGACTGTGCCCCAGGGCACCAACATGGAAGGGTCCACTTTCTCCTGGGCCTGCGCTGTGCAGCAACACGCCTAAGTGTCCCACCCTTTTCCTGGATCCTTTCTCTACACTTACATCTGCACCTCCCCTCTCTCTTCCTATGCATTGGCCAGGTTGCAAGGGCTGGGGCCAGCCTCGCTGGGGGATAGGATTTCCCATCTCCAGTGTAACTTCAGGCAGGGAGTACTAACTACTCTCATTGCCATGCCCTTCATCTGAATTTTTCCCAGACATCAGATTTCCAGTTATGCGTCAGCCTCTGAGGTCAAATAAAACAAGATGAAGCCTGCTTTTACACATTGGCCTCCTCTGGCACCCCAAATGTGGTGATTTTCCTCAGTCAATACATTTCAACCACAGAACTCTGAAGGGGAACATCAATTTAAGCATTTACCTGTAATGTGAAAATAGAAGGTAATAACATGAGCCAGTAGATATCAGTAGAGTCCTCTATGCAAATACAGTTTTGTTTAACCTTATGAACTTGGCATCTACAGGATTTTTATTCCTATAACCTACCATATGCTTTCCTATTGACACTAACTTTGACTTGGGAAAATGAGGGGATGGAGAAAAGACACCAATTTATCCTTTTCAACATCTAAAAGTTCAATTTTAGACCAGGCTGACCTTGGAGAAGTCTCAAAGGCCCGGGAATCAGGAAGAACTGAGTTGGAATCCTGCCTCAGACACTTACTAGTTGTGTGACCCCAGACAAGTCATTTGACTCAGCCTCATTTTCTGTAAAATAGGAATACTAGCACCTACCTCATAGAGTTGTTATGAGGATTAAATAAGATAACATTTGTGAAGTGTTTTGCAAACCTTAAAGTGTCATATAAACGCTAGTCATTGGTACTATTATTGTTGTTGTTGTTGTTGTTATTGCCTAAGTCTGAGTCATTCCCAAGCCCGAGGATCCCAAGGAGAATAGGACAGGTCCAGCCCCACTTCAGACTTCTCAACCTACTCCAGATCAGACCTGGGCTTTAATCGAGGGAGACGGGATGCTGTGAAAGGTAATGCATCCAGGGATAATATAGGAGGAGGGAGGAAAGGAAGAAAGGAGACTTTTTCTTCAGCTTCCACCACATATTCTCTCAAGACAAAGGTGAAGATCAAGGTCAACATTCAGTCCATATCTGCCTTGCTTATTTTGTCTTCTTACATCAGTCTCACTAATTGCGCCCTCTTTCTAATGTTCAGAAATACGTTATGGGAAAGCAAGGACAATCTGCGTTGTAGCTAAATAACTAGCCTTTCATACAAGAAGTGAAAGTGGCATCTCAGGCACCTCCATTCGATCTTCTACATGTGGAACAAAAAGAGAAAAGTCCCAAGATTTCAAAGACACCACCTGCGTGAACGTCTTTTCTAGAGGAAAAGTGAAAGAGGAATTAACTTCGTGTCTTATTGTTCTTCATTGCTGTCGATTGCTAACCAGGATTGTTTGGTACTGCCAACTATGTCTTATTGTTAAATTTCTCCCCCGGTGACTATGAAATTGTATAGAGTATACAGTCAAGGACAAATATAGGATTTCTATAGAAGGGTACATCACTTTATACAAGTTACATTCTTTTTTTTTTTTTTTTAGGCAATTGGCGTTAAGTGACTTGCCCAGGGTCACACAGCTAATCAGGTCCTCCTGACTTCAGGGCCAGTGCTCTATCCACTGTACCATCTAGCTGCCCCAACAAATTACATTCTTAAAAATTTTATGTAAATCAAATTTTGGGCAATGAAATCATGCCACCAAGAGAAAGTAGAAAGATTGGATTTATTCTCCCTAATCTACCATTTAACATCTATGTGTCCTAGGATAAGGTACATAATATCTTTGGGCCTCAGTTTCCTCATCTGTAAAATGAGTAGGAGGGCATAGTCTAGATGACATTTAAAATCCCTTAGGCTAGCTCTAAATCTATGATCAGCAGATCCTGTACAGTAATCATGTAAAGGAAAGTATTGTAGCATCAGGAAGCTTGAGTTCAAATTCCAGTTTGGACACTTCTTAGGCATACAAGCCTAGAGAAATCACTGTCCGATCTTTTATTTTATTCACTTATAATACGGTGATGATGCTACCTTCCTCACAGTTCTTTTGAGGAAAGTACATTTTTAAACTTTGAAGTTCTAGAAATATTTGTTATTATATGCAATAAAGGAACTTCCATTTTGAAGGTATGCCATAGCAAATGATTGTCCCTTCCCTCCCTGCCCTGAAGCTCTTTGACAATCTGAATTTTTATGTATTTGTTTGTCTAAAGTAAGGTCAGTGTTCATTAGCCTTAGACAAAGAAGTGGGCATAAGGGTCTGAGATCTGATATCCTGAGACATCCAGAGACCAAAGCTCCATTTAATAATCACAAGGCAAGAAAAGTTTGTTCAGAATCCAATAATAAAATTATATTGCCTGTCATATTGTGACTCATTTTGGCCATATCCATTTCTTCTGGATCCAATGAATGGAAATAGGATCATGTGACAGACTTGGGTTGATTCAATGTAGGTAGGCAGGCAGGGTCATGAGTACTAGAAGACACCTGGAAACCAGAATAGTACAATTCTACAATATTCTGGGGGAAAACTCATCTATCTCAACAGTCTTCAAGGTCATCCCCAAACCCTCCCCTCTTCCAAACTTCCCTGTTACTATACACGGCACCAACACGCTCCCAATCAAACAGGCTGGCAACCTTGGTATCATTCTCCTTACTCTCCTCATTCTCCTTCACAAATCAATTGCTAAATCTTGGTTCTGCCTTCACAACAGATCTCATGTCCATCCCCTTCTCTCCACTTACACAGACACCAGGCCCTAGTTCTAGGCCCTTATCACCTCTCACTGAAACCACCTGAACAGGCTTCTCCTAATTGACCACCCTGCTCAAGTCACTCTCCACTCCAATCCAGCCACACAGTTGCCAAGGTGCTTTTGGTAGCTCTGATCATGCCATAGTTCCCCTCTCGTCAGAATTTAATAAATCAGAAGTTATTGATGGCTCCCTATTACCTCCAAGAATCCAATGTAAAGGCCTCTACTTGGCATTTAAAATGCTTCACAAACCTATGTGCTTCCTATTTCATCCTTCCGACTCTCCCTCTTACTCCCTGCACAAACACTTTAACATGGACATGCTTACTTACTTACTTATGGTTCCTTCTAGGTCATTCTAGCTGCCTTCCCTTCTAAGGTTACCTTCTACTTAGACTCTATAGGGATCTTGTAGGTATTTATTTATTTATATACATTCACACTTATTGATGTATTCCATTAGAAACTAAGCTCCCAGAGGGGAAGGATTGTTTTCACTTTATTTTGTAATGTTAGCAAGCCTGTGGCAAATAAGCATTTAAATGCTTGTTTACTAATTAATTGACTCTATCATTTTCAATTCTGATAGAATGTAAACTCTGAGAACAGGAAATGTTTGTTTGTTTGTTTGTCTTTGTAATCTTTAGCACCTACCACTGCACTGAGCAGTAGCTTAATAAATCCTTATTCATTGATATACTGATCCAAAGTCTTTAAAGCTGTCATTTCAAAATCTAGTGCCCCTTGCAAATACCCTGCCCCTGAACAAGGAGTTAATATACAGTTGTAGCTAGAGTATTGTCCTATTAGAATGTAAGTTACCTGAGGGAAGGGATTGTTTTCATTTTTCTTTGTATCCCTAGCACTTAGGATGACACCTGTGTTACAGTGCCTGGTTAATCTAAACAAAACAAAAGAAAAAGATGGAAATGAGAACAAATTTGTCCCAGAAAACCTCAATATGAAGCTAAAAATAATTTATTTTCAGTTCCCAATTCCTATTTATCTAATGGATAACAATCACAGTTCCTTTTATTGACATTTAAAACTACCTTACACTTGCCATTCCCTCCTTATGTAAACCTTTTTAGTGAGCAAAGAGCAAATACAAGTGAATTGAGTCAACCAAAGAATATTCATAAATAAAGCCTCATAAACTTTACAGGGCCTTAAAGCTCCACAAAGAATATTATCTATCCCATACAAACCATTCATGCACTTGTAATCTTTGAGTATAACTATTAATGAATACTTCATCTAAAGTTGTCTACTGATGCCCAATGGAATATCAGAGGTGATCTGAGGACAGTCCTGGCAATGGCCTCTGCATCTATCATCTAAGGATCAAATTCAGAGAGGTAGAAGGCATGCCATTAGCAGTTAGCTCCTAAATACAGGTGTCCCAAAAGTCTTACTGAAATATTAAGCTAGCTTAAAACTGCCACAGTCATTTGGAATACCCTGTATATAAGCTTGCATAAAAATCCTTTACTAAGGTATAGAGGTTCATAATTTGCACTGATCAATGGCCTCCCCATACCAATAGTCATGGATCTTTGATACCATGTGATCATAGTTGGAGGTGACCTTAGACATCATCTCATCCAGTTCCTTCATTTTTGCAGATGATGAAATTGAGGCCCATCAAGTTTTAAGTGACTAGGCCAAGGGCACATAGGTGGTAGGACCAAGATTTGAACTCGGGTGTTTTGACTCAAATTTGTGCCTTTTTTCACAACACCAAAATCCCAGCTGAAGTACTGAAGTAAATATTTCTGGAAACTTTGTTTAAAACCCTCAGATTCCCCCAAACTGCAATTGGATATTATGCTTTTGGAGTAGGGGAATGGCTCAGAGAGTCCTCATTGTTGACTCTGGGCACATTTTTTTTTCTTTTTTTTCATTATAACCCCTCCCAACTCCTCAGTTCCTATGCTGGCTTTTGAGTTATAAGCTTCAAAGGCACCAAAATACACCCAAGAAACCTCAGGAAGACAACCAACAAAACTCTCTCAATGGGCTTTCCGAAGAAGAATAGTCAGCATAGAAACACAGAGTCCAGGAAACCCAACTGCTGAGTCTGCTCTTCCTAGCCACGGCCCCCAAACCACCCAGTTTTCCTCCCTCTCTGTCCTCATCTTCTCGTCCAAGTTCTTGGCAGCCTGAGGGAATCACAAGTACGTACCTCAGGCCTGCCCTCTCTTTGCTTTTCTTAAGTTTGCTAAGAATCCACTGCAGACACAGCCAGCCAGTCTCATGGCAGCTGAACCCAGGAGCCATCCGTGGGTCTTACAGTGTCTTCAATATGCCCGGCTGATGTTCTTTTTATCCTCTGTATTAAGAGGAACTTGTAACACAGTCTCTGTGCATTTCAAAAGAGAAGTAGTAGGAGTGGAAGTAAGAGTAGAAGAAGAGGAGAAATAGTAGAAGGAGAAGGAGGACTAGAGGTAGTGGGAGTAGAAGTAGAAAGAGGAGGAGGTCTAGAAGTAGTAGGACAAGTAGAAGTGGAACCAGGAGTAGAGGTAATATGAATAAGAGTAGCAGTAGCAGTAGTCGTAGTTGTAGTAGTAGTAATATCTCTGACATTTATACCTGTGTGATCTTGAACAAGTCAATTAATCTCATAAGGCCTTGCTTTTCTCATATGAGGAATGTGAGAAATTGGTTTAGATGAGCTTCTCTTCTGTTTTTTGATTTATGATCCTGTGATCTTGCTACATCTGAGTCTTTACTCCTGTTATAACTTTTGGCTTAAGAATCTCCACCCGCTCCCTACTTTTCACATCTCAACTCAATCCCCCTTCCTCCATGAGGCCTTCCCTCTTCATTCCAGCCCTTACTTCTCTGAATTTCTATAGCCCTTACTAATTTGTACCATGCAACTCAGCACTTATTTATACTCTCCTTGTATTATGGTTTAATTGGTTTTCATACATTTTTGTCTTCTCTAACTAGAAGGTTAGAAGCACACCATCTAGAAGGTTCTCAAGCATACCATCTGTCTAAGACCCACTCCTGGCAGGTACGAAGGAATTCAGAAGGATCAAACAGGGTAAGTGTCACTTGTGCATCAGAACCAGAGCCCCACAGCCTGTTGACTTCTGCATGCTGGATTTCTCAACTTCATTTCTCTTTTCTGATTCCTGCATCCCCTTTGTCAGAGAATTCTGAACTCCTCTCCAATCCCAATTCCTGCTTTGACTGCCTACCTTGCATCTAGATGCCTTGGTTCCAGTTCCATGCTAATGTACTCTAGAATCAATTCATCAGAATATAAAGTCAAGAAACTTGTAATCTAGGTCCCAGCTCTGCCACTGACTGGCTCTCAAACCTTGAGCAAGTGTCTTCCCATCCTTAAACCTCAATTCCCTCATCTTTATGTTGAAGGGATGGATTGAACCAGATAATTTCTTGGGTCCTTTTTCACTTTAACATTCTACAAGCCTAAAATTCCTAACCTGAACTTGTTTTCCCAAATGATTGTAAAATGAATTTCTGGAATCCTGACTGTGGTCATGACCTCATCGAGCTAGGTTTACCAGATTCTTCATCAACTGGAGAACATTGTCTCCCTCAAGTTCAGTTGATAAGGTGCAGTGAACAGAGTTTATAAGATGCAGACATTAACAGGAAACTGCTTTCAAAGGTTAGCCAGCTTTCCAAAACATCATTACCCCCAGCAGGCACCCACAGAGGTATTTAACACATGTGTTTCAGTAAATGTGAAAATTTAGAAAACGGGAAAATTCAGTAGTCACTGATCCTGGAACACCTACTGCCCCCTGTGTGGTGGTCCAGGGGAACAGCATTTAGCTGCACACAGGTATATATGCATGCTTGCACATATGCACAAACTCTCTCTCTCTGTCTCTCTCTGTCTCTGTGTCTGTGTCTCTGTGTCTCTGTGTCTCTGTCCCAGTCTCTGTCTCTGTCTCTGTCTCTCTGTCTCTCTGTCTCTGTCTCTCTGTCTCTCTCTCTCTGTCTCTGTCTCTCTGTCTCTCTCTCTCTGCCTCTCTGTCTCTCTCTCTCTGTTGCGGAGCCTGACCCATTTCTCAAGTCATTGCCTACTTTTAACTTTTGTTGATCTAGGTATGTTTACTTCTTCTGCAGGGAGGAGGAAGGAGATGGGATAAAAGGATATAATTGAAAATGGGAGGCTTTATCAGGTTCCTGATGAATCTGGGATAAGTATTCCACTTAACCAAGCCAAGGGGAAGGTAATGACATCACAGGTATGTTCAAACAAAAAGCAGTGAAAAGAAAGAAATGGGTTACAAGAGGGACAATAACAGCTGAGACTATGACGTATCTATTCCAAAATGCACTTGGCTCAGGTTAAGGATTTTCTTGCCTGGATTTTGAGATACTGTGGAAAGCAGAAAAAAACTTACATTTTTCTTAAAGAGAAAATGTCCGCCAACAAACAAAGAATATGAAGGTCTGAGCTTGCTTCATACAGGCTGTAGAAGAAAAAAAAAGTGACCAAGAGAATGGGTGAAACCACAAGATCAGTCATGACTGAAAACACATATTTGCACCATCTTCATTTTATTACTATACATTGATTAAGAAAATAATACAGCTAGGGTTGTTGTTGTTCAGTCATTTCAGTCATGTCTGATTCTTCTGGACCCCACAGATCATACTGTCCATGAAGTTTTCTTGGCAAAGGTACTGGAGTAGTTGGCCATTTCCTTCTGCAGTGGATTAAGGCAAACGGAGGGTAAGTGATTTATCAAGGGTCACTCAGCTCATTGTTTGAGGCCAGATCTGAGCTCAGGTTTTCCTGACTCCAGGGCCAGTGCTCTATCCACTGAGCTATGCCCTATCCCATAGGGTCAAGAAGGTAAGTTTTCCAGTTTCATGAGACTTTTTACCTATACAATATTTATGGTATATCCAATGGCAACAAAACCAACCCATCAGGTTGGTGTGCTTTTATTGTATTGTATGTTTGTCATTCCCGATATATTGTCCCAGGTGTGAGGATAGTTTGAGACAGATATATTCTTAAATTATTAATACATTTTATTTTTAAAAGCATTGTATCTCTTTAATGCATTAATTATCCTACCCCATTTGAATCAAATATATTGATTCAGTTTCACATCTTTGAAATACTTGGAAAATGCATACATGGCAGAAACTAGGCATAGACCAAAATCTCACACCATATACCAAAATAAAGTCAAAATGGGTTCATAATTTAGATATAAAGGCTGATACTGTAAGGACACTAGGAGAGCAAGGAATAGTTTACCTACCAGATTTATGGAGAACAGAAGTGTTCATGACCAAACAGGAGAGAAAGAACATTACAAAATGCAAAATGGATAACTTTGATTACATTAAATTGAAAAGTTTTTGCACAAACAAAGCCAATGGAACCAAGATTAGCAGGAAACTAGAAAATTGGGAAAGTATTTTTACAACCAGTCTCTGATAAGGGCCTCATTTCTAAAATAGATAGAGAATTAAGTCAAATTTATAAGAATACAAGTCATTCCTCAGTTGATAAATGGTCAAAGGATATGGACAGGCAGTTCTCAGATGAAGAAATTAAAGCCATCCTCATATGAAAAAATGCTCTAAATCACTATTGATTAGACAAATGCAAATCAAAATGACTCTGAGGTACCATATCACACTGATAAGATTGGCCAACATGACAAAATAGGAAAATGATAAATGTTGAAGATGATGTGGGAACATTGGAACACTAATGCATTGTTGGTGGAGTTGTGAAATGATCCAACCATTTTGGAGAGCAATTTGGAACTATGCCCAAAGGGCTATAAAAAAATAATGTGCATACCCTTGGATCCAGCAATAGCACTTCTAGGGCTGTATCCCAAAGATATCATACAAATGGGAAAAAGACCCACATGTACAAAAATATTTATAGCAGCTCTTTTTGTGGTGGCAAAGAATTGGAAATTGAAAGGATGCCCTAATGGCTGAACAAGTTGTGGCATATGAATGTAATGGAATACTGTTTTGCTATAAGAAATGATAAACAGGCTGACTTCAGAAAAAACTGGAAAGACTTGTATGGTCTGATGCTGAGTGAAGTGAGCAGAACCAAGAGAACGCTGTACATAGTAACAGCCACATTGTGTGATGACTGATATTGATAGACTTAACCCTTCTCAGAAATACAAGGATCTAAGACATTCCTAAAGGCCTCATGATGGAAAATGCAATCCACATTCAAAGAAAGAACTACAGAATCTGAATGCAGATGGAACCATACTATTTGCTATTTTTTTCTTCTGTTGTGTTTTGTTTCCTCTTTCTGGTGGTTTCTCCTATTGGTTCTAATTCTTACTTGCAACATGACTAATGTGAAAATATGTTTAATGAGAATGTATATGTATAGCCTATATCAGATTGCAAGCCATCTTGGGGAGGGAGGTGGGGAAGGAGGGAGAGAAAAATTTATAACTCAAAAGCTTATGGAAGTGATTGTTGATAAATCTGATTTAGTAAAAAAATAATAAAAAAAGAAAATGTGTACAGCTTGAAATGAATTTTCAGGACAGCAGTTTATTTTTTCCCCCTACTTTCTTGGCCTTATTGGAGGAATGAGGTGGGCAGAGGGGGTGGGGTCAAGCCTTGCCGTTAAATCAATGTAAGGAACTCCTGGAGTTGGGACCCTTTAAATCGAGATTGTAAGTGGCTTGCCCATGATCATGCAACTAAAATGTGTCAAAAGTAGGGCTTGAATCCCAGTCTTCTGGACTCTAAGTAAAGCTGTCTTTACTCTCTGCTGGCCTTATTCTCACTACATAGGTTATCAAAGCTAAGAAAGGTTAAAAAAAAAAAGTGGAAATTCCAAACCATACCCAAAATCTCTGTAATAAGAGGAATCAGCACAGTTGCTTTACAATTCCTATGTATTTCTAGCTTGAGGAAAATAGCTGAAGACTTGGTATCTTTTTGGAAATGTAGCAATTTGTTTTATTCAGCATTGTTTTTCACTAAATAGGGCTTTTTTTTTTTTGAGATCCCTGGCACAGGACAGTGACTTGAATTGGTTAAGAATTGTGTTTAAGAGACTAATGCTATTGATTATATTCCCATTTGGTCAGTTTACTCTATCATAGAAAAAAAAATCATATTACAAGTCTAACAAAGAGGAGAATCCACTTAAAGAATGGCCCAATGTCAGTCTTCACTGCTTTGCATGGGGTGTGGGGAAGAAGGGGGCAGTAATTCAAGATGCCTGTGCTATTAATGATGGGCAGGTGTTATCACAATGACAGAAAGAAAGAAGGGTTTTAAAAGCACACAATTTGTATTCCTAGGTTGATTGTTTTCTGGGTCAGAGTAGCATACTAATAAACTGTTGAGTTTGACTTGAAAGAGTTTGGATCAAAACCCCCCTTACCAAGAGCCTTACGCCTCAGCATTAAAATGAAATGATGCAATGAAAAGCAGCAGCCAACCTGTAAAAGGCAGGCTTGATGATGAGTCCCTATGTCCAATTTTCTAGTCACGTTGATTGTCTTTCTTCTTGCAACTATTTCTACCCAGTGAAGTTTTGCATGGAAGTCTATCCTATCTAATGATGTCAATAATTCAAAACTTCCTATTATGGATCCCCAGTGCTCTTTTGCAAGTCACCCAACAAGGACCTAAAATAACCAAGGGAATGTTTTGGGTGGGCTTTTGAAGACATTTTTAGTTAAACTGGTAGAGATTTGAAATACGAGGGAGAGAGTGTCTGCCCTTTAGAGAAATCACCTGCTCTTAGCAGTTCCTTAGAGAAGTGGGATTTTTTTTTTTAATGTGTGTAATTCAGCACAACATGTGGACTGCATTAAGTCAGGTTATATCAGGTCATGCCACGTGAAATAGCCGAGCCACATATAATCTCAAGCAATAGAACTTGCTCAATGCAACATAAATTTAAAAAGCTTTTTTTCCCCCTCAAAAAAGAGGCAACAGCTGCTGTAGATAACAAAATGCCCACACTAAGAGGGGTTCTTGCTTTGACATTATCTGATTTATATGTAGGTAGTTCAGTAGATCTATATTTAGATGCAAGTCTAAATATGCGAAATGTGTGTTTGGGTGTACAGAATATATTATCGAAGTGACATAAACCCTATGTTTTTATAGTCCCTTCTATAATTTCTTCATTTGGGAAAAAGAAACTTTATAACCTCTTTTAAAAAGCAAGATATTACAAATAATGTAATTTGTCTAAAAACAAGTGAGCTGCCAGAGTTAGCAGGACAAATATTTAGTGTTCTTGTTTAGACTAAGGTTAAAATATTCCATAAGTGCAAGAGAAAGAATTGGGCGGGGGTGGGGGTGGAGCTGGGAGCCACTATGGCTCCCAAAACAATTGGAAGAAAGAGAACGGCTAGGCTACCTGTTACTACCTCTTCTAATCTGGAAGAAAAGTCCATGGAGATAAAGTCTGCAGGAAATTAAAATTCACTTTTTTAAATTCCTACATCCTCAGGATAAGGTGTGGCAAACTGGAATAAGACTACCTCCAAATGCATAGCCTGCTTATTACTTTCCTATCTAGTCTCTCTATTTCCCAGCATTGCAATCCTGTCATTTCCTAGAAGCAGAAATCCTCTACAGGCTATAACCCCACCCAGTTCAGATCCACAATCATTCCAACCACTTTCCTCACCCTCCTCTCAGTATTTAAGTATCTATCCTAGCAATGCCTATAATTAGCCACACATTTGTTTGGATATTTCTATTATATGAAAAATATATCTCAAAACAAGCCAGAGCAACAGTGTGAGAGTAAAAGATTGAAAAGTTTTCTTCTCTCTTGGTCAGCACACAGTAATATCCTACAGGTTGGTTGTAGGATGGAATTTTCACTTGGAAGTCAGAAGGTATGGGTTAGAATCCTGAGTTCTTCCACTTAGCATCTGTGTGACCTTGGGCAATTCACTTAAACTCTCTGGGACATAGATCTTCATCTTTAAAATGAAGGGTTTGGTCTAAGGCAGAAGTGTCCTGGAGACGACTTCAACAAGTTCTGGAATGCTTACTGTTAAATTCTGTGTGAACAATTACACTGCAGAAATCAACAAATGCTACAAATCTCAACTTGATTTATCATTTTCTTGATAGTCAAGACTCAAGAATGTGATGGAGAAAATGTTAATAAAGTGTGTCAAGAGTGCTTTTTTTCTCCAGTGAGCCGGTTCTTAAACATTAACCAGCACACACCTATTTAGAGACAAGGTCCCTTCAGTTTTAAAATTGTGACCCAATCATTCTACTTACCATATGGTTAGAAACCTTGGAGGATACAATAGAAGCATGAGACTTAGATACAGTTTTTAAAAAGGGGGAGTCAAGATTTGCATGCATGGCATAATTAAAGCCCAATATGAGAGGCAGCTTGTGGCCCTGAGTTTGAGGGCAAAGACTTTGGTTCTTTGTTTTTTGTTTCCCCAGCACCTAGCACAGTGCCTGTCACACAGTAGGAGCTTTAAACGTATTTGGTGAATTGACTTAAACCTTGAATTTGGATTCAGAAGATCTAGGTTCCAGCCCTAACTATGTCATTCTTCTAGAAACCTTGGGCAAGTGACCTCAGTCATCTGGATCCTGAGTTTTCCTTGTTTGAAAAAAACGATAGTGTTTGACCAGGTGATCTTGAGACTCTGGTCTAGCTGTAGATGTAATAGAGGCATCACGTAATGAAGACCTAATCAGGGTGGTAGAGGATACTGGTGAAACTTTAGACTTAAAGCCCCTACTTCCTAACCCAGGGCTGGAGAACCTGTAGCCTGGAGGCCACATGTGGTCTTCTAGGTCTTTGAGTGTGACTTTTTGACTGAGAGCAAGTTTTACAGAAAAAATCCTTTTATTAAGGGGATTGAGGACCTAAAGGGCCTCAAGGCTGCAGTTTCCCCACCTGTGGCCTAACCCCTTTCTTACAGTCACCTTCTCTTATTTGAATGACTTCTTTTAACTACCACCATACTGCCTTTCATATCACCTTCTAGCTCTTTCATTAATGTAGGTATTGTCTTCTGGAGAGCTGGAATTATTTCTTCCATTTCTCCTGCATTTACCATGTCAATCTGTACTCTTAGTAGGTAACATGTTTCATCTTGAGTCCTTTGGAATTGTGGTTGGTCATTATGTTGATCAGAGTTCTTAAGTCATTCAGAGTTGTTTGTCTTGATAATATTGCTGTTATTGTATAAACTGTACTCTTAATTCTGCTGTTCACTTCACTTTACATCAGTCAGTCAATCAAGAAGCATTTAAGTGCCATTAAGTTCCAAGCACTGTGCTAAGCACTGGGAAGACCAAAAAAAAAAATAGTCCCTGCCTTCAAGGAGCTTCAAGTCTAACATCCACAACTGATGTTGTCTACAAATGATGCCTCTAATTCCTTGCCTCTCCCTCTCTTCTTGTCGATTTACAGTCTGGCTTCCAATCTCATCATTCAACTCTCCAAAGTCATTAATGATCTCTTAATTGCCAAATTTAATAGCATTTTCTTAATCCTCCTTCTTGACTTCTCAGCAGTCCTTGACACTGAATCACCACCATCTTCTCCATGATAGTCACTTCTCTCTAGGTTTTCATGACACTACTTTCTCCTAGGTCTGTCCTTAAGACTGACCACTCCTCCTTCTCCTTTGCTGGATATTCACCAGCTGGCCACTGCCCTTAACTGTAGCTGTCCCCAAAGGCTCTGTCCTGGGCCTTCTCACTTTTTTCTCATCTACTTTTTCACTTAATGATGTCATCAGCTTTGATGGATTCAACTATTATCTCCACGCAGATGATTCTCAGATTTATTTTTCCAGAGATGACTTCTCTCCTGACCTGTCTTTCACCTCCAACTGCCTATTAGACATCTCAAACTGGATGTCTTAAAGATCCAATAAGCTCAACACATCCAAAACTGAACTCGTTATCTTTCCCCAAACCATCCCCTCTTTCCAACTTCCCTATTATTATAGAAGAAATTACCATTCACCCAGGCCCACAATCTAGGTGTCATCCTCAGCTCTTCACTTGCTCACATGCCTAGTCCATCAGTTGCCAACTCCTTTCATTTCTATCTTCATAACATCTGTCATATATGTCCCCTTCTTTCTTCTAACACTGCCACCACCCTCTTCACTTCATCATCTCTTTCATCACCTTACATCTAGACAATTTCAATAGCTTGCTGGTTCATCTTGATGCCGAGTCTCTCCCCACTCTGGTCTATTTTCCATATGCTTGTCAAATTGATCTTCCTAAAGAGCAAGTCTGAACAGGTTACCTCTTCCAGCTCCCATTCAATCAACTTCTTGGATCAAATATAGAATCTTCTGGTATATAAAGCCCTTCATAAGCCCTGTCCCCTTCATGTCTTTCCAGTCTTCTTATATCTTTTAATTCAGACCACTCCACGCTCCAGCATATACTCTGAGATCGAGTGACACTGGCTTCCTTCCTCTAACACAGCACACCATCTCCCAAATCCAAGTGTGTTAAATGGCTATCCTCCATGGCTGGAACTCTCTTCCTCCTCATTACCACTCCCCAGACTCCTTGGCTCCCTTCAAGTCTCAGCTAAATTTCCACCTCATGAAAGAAGCTCTTCTCAGTCCTCTTTAATGTTAATGCCTCCAGTATATCCTGTAGATATCTTGTTTGTACATAGTTATTTGCATATTGCCTCCCCCATTAGACTGTAATATTCTTAAGAGCTGGGACTGTCTTTTGCCTTTTTTTTTTGGTATCCCCAACACTTAGCAGAGTGCCTGGGACATAGTAGACACCTCATAGGTGCTAGTCAACTACCCACATAGTGTTCAAATAAATAGAATGGTGAAAGAGTCCTGGATTTGGAATCAGATTCCTGTTCTGGCCATTTAATAGCTCTGTGACACTGAATTGTGGGTCTCAGTTTCCTTATCTGTAAGATAAAGGAATTGGCCTAGATGACAGCATAGGTCCCTTCCTGCTCTAAAAGCTATGATCCTGGGGCAGCTAGGTGGCACAGTAGAAAGAGCACCAGCTCTGGAGTCAGGAGGACCTGAGTTCAAATTCAGCCTCGGACATATAACACTAGCTGTGTGACTCTGGGCAAGTCATTTAACCCCAATTCCCTCACCAAAAAAAGAAAAAAAAAAGCTATGATCCTAAATATGTGTTAGAACTGAATACATTCCTATTTATTCTTTACACAGTTAGTCTCACCCTCCCCCATTGGACTGTAAGATCCTTTGAGGACATGGATTACATCTACTATTTACTCCAAATTTCCCCATAGTGGGATGATGCTTTGCATAAAAGGTACACAATTAATGGTGTTGACTGATCAGTCCATCAGTATTCTGGCCATAACTACTAGCAATGTTTCTTTGGCTCTTTAACACCTGGGTAACACCCAAGAATCATTTTATTTTGCCTCTCTATTGTTAAAAATTGTATTTTTTTAAAAAAGAACACATTTGAAAACCTGACAGTAGGCAACATCAGCTTCTTGCATTATGGCAGCAACAAAATTCTACCAGGACACAGACCTTAAACAACCTCTTTATTGCTTAAAGCAATCACTAGTGGCATCAAAAACTATCGTTGTTGGGTCAACATAAGCTAATGTACCTTATTTCACTCAAAGGTGATTTGCCCCAGTTCACCCTAATATAGGTTATGGTATATAAATGCAGAGTTGTAATCATGCCTCAATGCTTGACCTTGGTCAAGTCATTTAACTGCTGTCAGTCTCAGTTTCCTCATCAAAAAATGGGGATAATAATAACTCCCACCTCACTCAGTTGTTTTAAGGATTAAAAGAGAGAACATACATACAGTATTTTGTAAACCTTAAAGTGCTATATAAAAGCTATTAATAATTACAACAACAATTTAATAACAAGATAAACAATTAGACTTAAAGATGGATTCTCATCTTACCATCAGTAAAATCTCTTTGATCACTTCAAACAGAGATGGTTGGCATTTATACAGCATTTTAAAGCTTCACATATATTCTGTCCCTTGATCTCCACAATCCTCTGAGGTAGTTGCTACTGTTATTCTCATTTTGACAGATAAGGAAACTGAATCTCCAAGAGGTTAAGTGAATTTCCCAGGCTTATATAGCAAGTTAGTATTAGAAGCTGAACTCAGTTCTATTCAATTCAATGAGCATCTACTAGGTAACTGCTTTGACCATAAGGCTAGAGGTGCAAATATGAAAATGAAAACATATTTGGCTCCTGCTTTCAAGGTACTTACTTTCCACCAACACATACTCTTCCATCCAGTGACACTAGCCTCTCAGCTGCTCCATGAACAAGAAACTCCTCACTCAGCTCCAGGCTCTCTGACTTATCCCCATGTCTGGAATGTTCTCTCTTCCGTTCCAACTACTGACCTTCCTGGTTTCTTTTAAGTCTCAATTAAAATCCTACCTTCTACAGGAAGCTTTTCTTAATCCCTCTTAATTCTCATACCTTCCATCTGTTAACTATTTTCTATTTATCCTGTATACAGCTTTCTTTGTATATATCTGTTCAAATACTGCCTCCCCTATTAGAATGTAAGCTGCTTGAGTCAGAGACTGTCTTCCTCCTCTTTTTTTGCATCCTCAGTACTTAGCACAGTGCCTGGCACATAGTAGGCACTTAATAAATGTTTTTTTGTTTGTTTGTTTTTTAAGGCAACTAGGTGGCGCAGTGGATAGCACACTGGTCCTGAAGTCAGGAGGACCTGAGTTCAAATCTGGCCTCAGACCAAACACTTGATACTTATTAACTGTGTGACCTTGGGTAAGTCACTTAACCCCAACTGTCTTTTAAAAAATAATAATAAATAAATGTTTTTTTTAATCTATTGGTTGATTTAAATCCAGATCTTCCTGATGTGAAGTGACATCCAAACCATTATGTGCCTATGTTTTAAATGGAGGCAATCTCTAAATCAAAAATTTCCAACTTTTTTGTTTCGTTTTGGGGAAGGGACATTGCAGAGTTCATTGTTTAATAACAAGAAGGCTCTTGACTCTAAGCCAGAGTTGTAAAAAACAGATTTTTGTTCTTATAAAATTGCTTTACTATTTTGCATTACTGAACATTTTTATTTCCTTTTATCCCCCATTAAAAAAGGATGTGAATTCTCAAAAAGAGAATTCTGCAACTACTGAATGAGGAAGTATATGGTGGGAATATTTCAATAAGAAAAAAGAAATGATTTGACAAGGATTTCAACACATTCCCAAGCTGGTGACAAAAGGCATGAAGCCATCGTGGCTTCATGGGCAACAAGGCAGGTAAACCCCTGGAATGGCAAACTTTCAAGGGCACATCATCTATGGCCCTTCTCCCTGTCTTCCCCACTTGCCTTTTTTTCCCGTGTCAGCTGTGTGTAGGGAGGAGGCGCCTGCTTCTTCTGCCAGTGCCTGCTCAGGCAGACAGTTTACTAATTTGTAGCTCAGTAAACCTTTCACTGCACTGAGCACCTTGAGGTTAGCACATCTCTAATCATTATTTGATAACAGAAATCTGTAAGCATCACATCCCTAGTAACAAGAACATTGTATCTTAGCAACCAGCCTTGATATTCAAACAATTTCATTAAAGCGTAGCACCTCTTAGCAGGTGGGTGAGTGCTGGTGTTGATAAACATTTATAACATCATCAACCATTGTGTTTGCCAACACTATAATCAGCATGACAAATTTATGAATTTGTTTACAAGCTCTTAGATAGCCAATCTATGTAGGTAAACTACATTTCAGGCTGGTTAGCCTATTAAAATAGGAGGTCCTTATTCACATTGGGTAGTTTTTGTAGAAAGCTGTAACCTTAGAAGATTAACAGATACATTTCACCACAGAACCATTATTACTATTTCTATTGGGATTTCACTTTTAAACAGTGAGGCTGAATTTAAAGACTTTAGGAACAGGAACGGACAGGAAACTCTCTTGCGTTTAGCCTCACAGGGGTCACGTAATGAGAATTTCAACCAGCATTCTAATGATCTTGTTTGGGTGGATAGAGACTGGAACTTCATATGATTGTAGGTTCACAGACTTTAGAGCTAGAAGGCACCTTAGAGGTCCATCTAGTCCACCTTTACAGATGAAAAAAAAAAATAAGGCGCTGAAGTGAAAAGACTTACTCAAGGTCCTGCAGGTCATAACTCTCAGGGCTTGGATTCAAATCCAAGTGCCTTGACCCCAAATCTAGCACTTGCTACTTGCTCTGCTGTCTCAGTTGATGTATTTTTTTCCCTGCTTGGTCATCTAGCAATTTAAAGGCGGTCTGGAAAAATAGAGAGATGGCCAGATTTGGAGATAGAAAGAACTAGATATAAGTTCTGCCTCTTACATAAACCAGCTGTGTGACCAGGGGCACATCAGTTAATCTCTTAAAGCCATAAGCAATTCTCTAAGACTATAGTTACAGAGGAGTAACTAACCTGTTCTGGTAGAGCTAAAGGTCCCACCCTGGGAGTTTCCTATACCAATGGACTCCCAAATCTTGCCCCACCCCGTTGCAAAACAAAGAAACAACCTCTGCAAGTATTAGCTTGAGCTCTTATTTTGATGGACAGAGGCGGGATCTTAAGATAATGATGCAGTAGTTGTCTTTCACTCCACCCCCAACCCCTAGTTAATTGCCAAAGTTCAGGTGTTCTTATTCTGATGGAAAGAGAAGAAGTCTTCAGTTGATACACTCTCTTTCAGGCTATCTAACTGTTGGTGGCTATAAGGGGGGGTGGGGGGGAAGTAAACTGAGAATCTCTTTTTGCAAAATGAAGGGACTTTATAAACTATGACTTATCACAGATATGATCATGTATTGCAAATACTACATATATGTGTGTATATGTATATACACACCTATATATATGGATATTTAGAAGATATTTAAATATCTTTTTCATTGATCTAAAGTTGGGAGGGACCTTAGAACCATCTAGTTCAACTTCCTCATTTTAAAGCTGAGGAAACTAAAGACTAGGCTTTGTAGGGCAAGGTCACAGGATAAGCACCAGTGGTGATATCTGAACCTAGGACTCCAGGCCACTCCTCTTTCCACTGTGTCATATTGGATCCCTTTAACTTGTTTATGATGTAGGCCTTTCACACCCATTTGTTTTCTTTTTGTGACTACTTCAAATCTGTAAATTTGCCAGAAAGACCAGTAATAATCTAACTACTCATCAAGAAAGAGTTTGATAGAAGTACATGATAGCGTACGTTTGTGCTGTAAGAAACGATGAAGGGTATGGTTTCAAAGAAGCATAGGAAGATTCATATGAACTGATGTATTCCAAGTGTTTAGTTAGCACAGTACCTGGCACATAGTAGGTGTTTAATAAATGCATGTTGTTTGATTAACTGATACAGAGTGAAGTGAGTAGAATAAGGAGAATAATTTATAAAGTAATAGAAATAATGTAAAAACAAACAACTCTGAAAGACTTAGGAACTCTGATCAACACAAAGATCAACCACAATTCCAAAGGCCTCAAGAAGAAACATATTATATACTTCTTGACAGAGAAGTGATGGAGTCAGAGTATACATTGAGACATATTTTTTTGGACATAGCCAATGGGGAATTTGTTTTGCTTGGCTATGCATATTTCTAAAAGGGATTTTATTTTGCTTGCTTTCTCAAAGGTGCGAGAGGGAGTTGGAAGTGGAAGGGAGAGAATGTAAATCTTAAAATGAAATTAAATAGTATTTTTTTAAAAAGAAAGAGTTTGAATATTTAGTGAATGAAAAGCAGTATTTTCTTCTCAGTCAATCAGAAACAAAATCAACATGCTCTTTACAATTGGAAGGTCCTTTAAATTGAAATGTAGCACTAGACAATTTAACATTCCCTCTTTATGTAATCTTCTAAAGTAGTGCTTTAAATATCCAAACTTATGATTGTTTTAAGTGTTTCAAGGTACAAACCACTTACTAAGATGAGCACTAGTCAGGCAGGTAAAAGAAAAACAAGGGTTTTTACGTGGTCTGAAATTTGTACCTTGTACCTACTGCAACCCTGGCAACCCCATCGCATCAGTGCTCTCTGTCTGGCCATTCCCTCACAAGCTATTAATCTACCTGCAATAGGTGAACTCCAGTGAAGTATTATCAAATAGGTAACAAACTCCCTTTCAAAGTAAAACCAGCCATGATGAAAAACACATTTGTTTGTGAAGTCATTGACCCCGGTGGGTTCATGGTGTACAGCAAGCACTCAGTTAATAATCAGCACCTGTATACCTGGTGCCCTCAGCCATAGACATCAAATGAACCCAGAAGTTATGGACAAATGCCCCAAATAACTGAGGATCTGAATCTCAAAGTGGCAAATATAATGTTGTAGGGTATGCTTCAGAAGATTCCTTAAAAATATTGTAGTAATTGCAATTAGTAAGGGTCATAATGAAGGATCAGAGCAGCTAGGTGGCACGGTGGAGAGAGCATTGAGCTTGGAATCAGGAAGACTCATCTTCATGAATTCAAATCCAGCCTCAGATACTTATCAGCTGTGTGACTCTGGGAAAGACACTTAACCCTGTTTGTCTCAGTTCCTCATCTGTAAAATGGGCTAGAGAAGGAAATGGCAAATCGCCCCAGTATCTTTGCCAAGAGAACCCCAAATGGGGTCAGGAAGAGTCGGACATGACTGAAATCACTAAACAGTGAATGAGGGATCTGGCACATAGTATGTCCAATAAACCTTTGTTACCTGGTAGGGCATAGGCTAGGCTACTTAAAAGTTTTATTTAATCCATTTACTCGTATGGAGCTTTCTCTTTCCTTCCTGTTCTTTTTCTACTACCCAAGATATATAGAGGAATCTGAATTTTACATTTTGCAATTACTTTTTTAATCCTGCTTTAAACATATACTTTCAACTTGTCCAAGTTTTTTTTTTAATCAGCTTCTTGTCTTTCTAACCCAATTTATTTTATTTAAAACAACATTGTCATTTCTCAAAGACTTCTGTAACTTTCTGCATTTCATCTGTATAAAGTTCAGATAGGATAAAAAGTCTATTTCTTTCTCCTAAGTCTATTCTGCTTAAAGTCATCAGAGACTCTTTAACATCTTATTTTTATGAGGTCTCTTTAAAAGTGTTGACATAGTACTTGATGGTCTGCTTCCTACATTGCAGCTTTGTGGTTGGTAAAGCGATGTATTTCAACAAATACATCATTGAGGGATCAGCCAATACAATGGTCCACTCCAGACATTTTCAGAGGTATGAATAACATAGTTCCCTCACATCTACAGAAGGGCATTTTTGCTCCTAAGCCATTTTACTACTTACATGGATTAACCTTCAGTTAATCACAAAAATACAGTTAACCAGAACATACCATTCCCCAACCATGCCAGCTGACAGAGATTTCTCCTGTACCTAGTTTACTTTATTTTACTTATATATAACAATGATAAGACAGAGAACACCACGGGCCTTAGAGAATACACCTCGAACAGGAAAACTTCACTGCCCAACATAAAGCCAACTTGACTATCAAAACCTTTAATATGTGAAGGAAGACAAAGAAAAGGAGACTTCCCTACAGCTAAAGCAAAGTCAGATTACCTGGGTTCCAGAACAGGCTCCACTGCTTACTAGCTATATGTCTGAACAAGTCACGTAACCCCTCCAAACCTATTTCCTCAATTGGGAGATATCTGAGCTAACTACTTTACAGTATTATTGTGAGAATCAAATGAGATAGTAACTCTCAGTCACTTAAAAAAAAAAACATAAGGCACTATTTACATGTAAACTTATAAGATAGTATTTTAAAGCTAGAATAAATTAATAATCCCCTAACTTTTTCCATACTTTGGGCTATGGCATAACTGATTGCATTGTCATTCCTTTGGTTGCAGAACATGGGGTCTTGGCTGCTGGGTGGATTAACTGCTTGACTGAGGTCAAAGTCTCATAACTTGATCCCCACCTGGTTTGGCTGCTGTGGCTACCAGAAGACTGTGCCATGAACTCCAATGTCATACGTATCTTCTGATCTTTCAAAACTCATAAGGTTATAATTTTGTTTTTTCTGTCTCCAATACTTATCTAAGTAAAAAAGAATTAGATATGTACAATAGAGAAATAGAGGAAGTACTATGTGTTCAGAACCACATGGCAGCCTGAATAGAGAGATAAGTCAGCCACAATAGCATCTACTTCTCCCACTCCTTCTCCCCCAACCCAGAAGTTCACAACATTTTTTTTCTTTCTCCCTAAAAGTCACTAGCAAAGGAGAGTCCTTTTGTACTCATATTCACTTCTGTCTCAGCAGTCAAAGAGGCTTTGTATAGATGCATAGAATAAGCAGACAGGACATAGAAGATACCTGTGTACTCCTTGAAGAAGGGAGGTAAAGGGTACCTCCATCACACATTTCTGGAAGCGGGTTCATCAAGCCTCCATATGGGTTGATTACAGGACAAGCGTGATACTCTGAAAACTGGCCCCTTCATCAGCCAGTTTTATCTCCTCACCCCATTACATACAGATAAGGACAAGGAGGCCCAGAGAAGTGAATTCGCCCACTAAATCCTCAAATTTAAGAGATTACAACAGCAACAAGTTGTTTTGAGGAAAGGACTAATGTTATCCACTCTCTTCCCCAAGTCCTACTTCACTTTGTTCATGGAGATTTAAACCTTTTGTCAATATATTTTCAGGTACAAACAGCAAATCATTTCAATCCCTGAATACAAAATTCTAAGGAAGATATTGATTTCAATAAGCTCTTACTGAATACTCACTGGGTACAGGGGACCATGCTAAATACCAGATATACAAAGATAAATATGAAGGAATCAAAACCACTAAGGATATAAACTTCTACACAGATGGGGCAGCTAGGTGGCTCAGTGCATAGAGCACTGGGCTTGGAATCATGAAGACCTGAGTTCAAATCCAGCCTCAGAAACTTACCCGCTATGTGACCCTGGGCAAATCACTTGATCTCTATTTGCCTCACTTTCCACATCTGTAAACTGGAGATGATAATAAAACCTATTTCTCTGGGTTGTTGTAAGGATCAAGTTAGATCATAATTGTGAAAATGCAGTGCCTGGCACATAATAAGCATCAAATAAATGTTAGCTATTATTATTTTCACTATTTCAAGGTAATATTTGATGGAAGCAGGGTCAAAAACCAAAGTGCTTTATGAAAATTTAAAGAAGGGTAGCACACATGACTCCAAGGTTATCAGGGAAGGCTTTCGAGAAAAGGGGGGACCAGAACTGAGCTCTAAAATAAGAGAGAGTTCTGAAAGATAGAGATGAGAAGGAAGTAAATTACAGGCAAGGGGGGACAGCTTGCCTAAATGTTCCCACGTGGGAGTTGGCACACTATGTTTCGGTAAAAGCTAGTAGCCTAGTTTAACTGGGAAAAAAATAGTTGATATGTAATACCCTTTAAGGTTTGAAAAGAATTTTTTCATAAATTGTCACTTTTAATTTTTACAACATCTCTTGCAAAGTAGATACTATTGTCTCTGTGTTACAGAGGAAAAAAATTGAGGCTTAAAAAGTTTTAAGAGATTCATCTACAAACAGTTGCTAAGATGCAGGACTCAAATCCAGCTTCTCCATTCTCCATATCCAGGATTTTTATACTATAACAGCCTTCAACATAGACTACTTAAAGGGAAGAAATGTGAAAATGAGACTGTAAAGACGGGTTGACACCACACAGAATGAAGAGGACTTAGAAGGGGGAAGCCTGGGAAGAGGCTGACACATTCCCTAAATGTAGGGAAAGCAGATTTCAAAGGGTTCAGAGAAAGGATAGTAGAAGGATCCAACTAGCAGATTTCAGTCTAAGAGAGATGGGAAGCCTTCAAGAAAAAAAATGTTGACACAAAGAGAAAGTATTTTGCCCAGAAGAAAAAGCGGTAATTATCTAAATATACTAATGTGAATGCACAGGGAAACTCATCCACTAACTTAAATTTTAAAAAATTTAAAAAATACGTATAAAGCAAATGGAAGCATGGGCAAATAATAGAAGATGAATACAAAAGCTCAGCAGGATCGTGTAAGAATAGTGTCAGGAATGATAAAACTAATAGAAAGTTAGGGCAGTTGAGTAAATCAATCATCAACTCATTCCACTTAAATAAGTGACAAGATCCTCCAACAATCAACCAATCTCTATCATAAGTTGTAGATACTGGACTTATTAAAGTTCCTTACACATAGAATTCCATCTCTGGACTCCATGCCTTTTTTCTGCCTGTTCCCCTGTGTCTAGAATACTCTTCCTTCTCATCTTCACCACCTGGTTTCCCTGACTTCTTTCAAAATTCTACTCAACTCCTACCTTCTGCAAGAGACCTTCCAGCTTTACACCAAATCCTCCTGCCCCTCCCCCCTGCCAATCCTGGACACTACCTTCAAATTCAAATGATTCTTGTTCTAGTGAATAAGGATTCTCCCTTATGTTAGTTAAGAACCAGAGTGAATCTAAGGATTGGAGCAAGGATGACATTGTAGTAAAACCTCTGAGGCGTAACATGGTGAGGAGAGACTTTTGCTTTGATCTTGGCCTAAGTATTCTCCTAATCCAAAACACACACACACACACACACACACACACACACATGCCAGAGAAAGACCTTGAAGACACTGACAGGTTGGAAGAAGTTGAATTTGCCATCTTCCCACTGGTGTCCTAAGGATATTCCCAGATTACCTGAAGGCCAAGGACAGATGAGACAAAGATGCATGACTCCACAAGAAGCCTAGAAAAGAAATTACACCATACTTAGGAGGGACTTCTTGAGTATTCCACAAACAGAAGAAAAAGATTTCAAGCAACCAGGAACTATGAGTTAGCCTTTTTCTTCATATGCTCTCTAAGCTTAAGCCCACTTTGCCTCCAGACTCTGTATGCTTGTGGAAGAGTGTGTACCAGACTGATGTGAGTTTTGCATAGAATGTTCTTACTATAACACCTTAGTAAGTGACCCCTTTTCTAAAACTACTTAAAGCTAACTGACTGAAATGATTCTCAACTGATAATCTTGAAGGAAAGCACACCAGCGGGGAATCAAGTCAATAGCACAAAGAGAGAGATTTGTTAAATCTCAGGAGTACCCCTTAGAATCTCCAAGTGGAAGATACAACCAAATTCCAGGTCTCTAGACCCATTTGCGAAAGTGGGATTTTGGATAAGGAGACAAAGTTTGTGCAGGCTTCTTCTATTTTCTTTTCCTTAGCGAATGACCTTTCAACTAGAAAAAAAAAAAAAACAGAACAAAATGACTAGCTCAGAAAGCACCCAAATGTCCTTGATGAATTCAAGTCAACCAAGTAAACAAGCAACAAAGATCTACTAGTAAGCACCTACTAGGCGCTACATACTATGCTAGGCACCAGAGATACAATGACAACAAATGAAGCAACCCTGTCCAAAGGGAACTCACATTCTAATGAGGAAGACTATAACATACATAACTACATACAGAATAAATAAATAAACATACGTTAGTTTAAAAGGGCATGCATGAGCAGTTGATGGGTTCAGGATCATGGAGAAGATGATGCTTGAGCCTTTTTCAGTGATTGTGATTTGAGGGATTTTGAGGGATTGGCTAAGGTGAGGAGGGAGTGTGTTCCAGGCATGGAGGATGGCCAGTATAACAATATGTAGGTGAGAGATGGAGTGTTGTGTGTGAGAAACAGAGAGAACGTTAGTTGGGCTGGAGCCCAGTGTGGGGCAGGGTGTACGTGGCACCATGAAGTCCCAAATTGAAACCATTAGACTGTGGGTTCCTTGAGAGCAGACTAGTTTGTTGTTTGTTTGTTTGATTTGAGGACTGTAATTTTCTTTTTATTCTTTTTCTTTTCAATTTTTGTCTTTATATCTTAAGTACTTAGCATAGTACTTTGTATATAGTAGGCACTTAATAGCTACTAGTTTATCAACTAACTAAAGAAATGTCACCTGGCCTATATTGACTATATCCTCAATTATTGAGAGATCTGATGAAGGTAAGAGCTATGCCACCATCAATGATTTATGAAAGTTCACGGACAACAGGAGAGATATTGCAAACCTCATTGTGGGCAATTATATTCCCCAGATTTTTTTAAGGACAGACTTTTCAAATGACAAGTAAAGAAGCTTGACTTTGATTTCTAGGAAATTCTAGGACATATTATTAAATGTATGTTCAGTGAGTACCTATAAAAGGATATAATTACAAAAAACTGGCATAGCTTCAAGAAGAATTCACTCAAGACTAATCTTATTTCTGTTGTGAAAAGGTTATTATCATAGACAAGCAGAGAACTAGAGCAGGTGTGCTGGCACATCCTAATGGCATATTCCCATTGGCCCTTCCTTTTCTCCTGAGGACAAAAACTAAAAAAAAAAAAAAAAAAAAAGTTACCCCTTCCCCTCTAGCCTATTCCTAGACTAATAAATGAGGGGGAAGTTGTAGATATAGTTTACCCACATTTTAGCAAAGTATTTAATAAAGTCATCCACATTATGTTTGTGGGGAAATGAAAGCTAGATGATTTAGGAACTGGTCAAATGTCTGAACTGTTAGAGTAATCATTAATGGTTCCATTTCAACTTGGAAGGTTTCATTTGAACTCCAAAAGAAGTGCTTTAAGGAGCCTGGTTCCATGTAGTATAAAGATTTTATTCAAGACAAGGATAAAGGTAGAGATTTTATGCTTATCAAATTTGTAGATGGTACCATGCTTGGTTTCTGTTTTGGACATATTGAGTTTAAAATGTCTGCTGAGCATCTGGTTTAAAATGTTTGAAAGGCAGTTGAAGATGTGATATTGGAGGTCATTAGAGAGTTCAGGAGAGATAGATTTGAGAATCATCAGCATATAGATGGTAATTAAATCCATGGAAACTGATGAGATCACCAAGTGAAGTATTGTAGAGGGAGAGGAGAAAAGGGCTCAAGATAGAACCCTGAGGGACATCTACAGTTAAAGAGCATGATCTGGAAGAGGATCCAGTAAAGGAGACAAAGAAGGAGTGATCAGATAAGTAGGAGGAGAACTAGGAGAGAGTGGTGTCTCAAAAATGTAGAGAGAAGAGAGTATCAAAGAGGAAAGAGTGATCATCAGTGTCAAGGGGGAGGTTAAGGAGAATGAGGATTAAGAACAGGCCATTGGATTTACTAACTATGATCACTGGTAACTTTGGAGAGAGTAGTTTCAAGAAAACAATAAGGTTGGCAGCCTGATTTTAAGGGGTTGAGAATGAGAAGAGGGGAAGTGCAGGCCCCTCTTGTAGACAGCCTTTTTAAGTAGTTTAGTTAGACAACACAAAAGAGATATTGGACAACAGTGTGAATGGAAGGAGCAAATGAATGTTGTTGTTTTTTCAAAATGAAAACAGGAACTCTTTTGATTTTCTTTGTATCAATAGCACTTAGCACATTGCTTGGCACATAGTAAGTGCTTAATAAAGGTTTGTTGACTAGTGACTGACTGACTGTATTATATTCAATAGCAAGAAAGAGCCCCTGAGATGAATAGACTTCTGCTGTAGGAAGATTATTTTGGAAGCTATGTGAAAGTTGGATTTGGGAGTTGCTACAATATAATCCTGGTAAATAGTGATGGGTCAGCTTAGGGAGCACAGTGGATAGAGTTCTAGGCTTGGAGTCAAGAAGATTTACCTTCCTGAATTCAAATCTGGCCTCAGATACTTACTAGCTGAGTGACCCTGGGCAAGTCACTTAACCCTGTTTGCCTCAGTTCCTCATCTGTAAAATGAGCTGGAGAAGGAAATGGTAAATCATTCCAGTATCTTTGCCAAGAAAACCCCAAATGGAGTCACAAAGAGTCAGGTACAACTGAAACAACTGAACAACAAAAGCAGTGATAAGGCCTGACCTAAGGTAGTGGCAGAATGATTGGAGAATAAACCCCTCCAGTGGGAGAGGGTTCAGGGGAACTGCTGGAACAAAGGCAAAATAATCTGGAAAATGCTAGGAAGTGATATGGAAACCTGGTTCTGGGCAAGATAAGGTGAAAACTCACTATCAATCAATCAAGCAATAAACATTTATACTAAGGGCCTACCAGTGCCCAGGCACTGTACTAAGTAGTGGGGATACTCAAAGAGGCCAAAGACAGTCCCTGCCCTTAAGAAGCTTAATCTAGTGGAGGAGATAACATGCAAACAAATATATACAAAGGAAGCTATATATTTAAATATAAAGGGAAGGGACTAGAATTAAGAAGGGCTGGGGAAGGCTTCCTGTATAAGGTAAGATTTTGGTTGGGACTTAAAGGAAGCCAAGGAGGCCAGTAGTCAGACAGGAGGAAGGAAAACATTGGCCAGAGAAAATGCCCAGAGCCAAGAGATGGAGTATCTTGTTCCTGGAACAACCAGAAGGTCAGTGACTTTGGATGAAAGAGTACATGTCAGAGAGTAAGGTATAAGAGGACTGGAAAGACTGGAAACCAGGGGGCTAGGTTATGAATGGCTTCGGATGCCAAACACGAGCATTTCATATCGGATCCTGAGGCAATAGGAGCCACTGCAGACTCAAAGTCAGAGTCCAGGTGATTCCAGTGGGAGAGGTGTGAGAAGTATGGTCAAAGTTAAAGTGGCGTGATCTAGAAATGTCCAGGAAATGGAACATCACACACTCTAAAGAACCCTAAAACCGTTACCTATATCACAGACTTTCTCCATATATTCCTGGTCTGGTTCAAGTGCTCCTCTGGTCTATCTTCTTTAGTATCTTTCCATTTCCTTACATAGCACAGGGTAAAATGCCTCAGCTCCATGGACAGTTATAAACCAAATGGTATACAATAGAAATGACAGATCTGTTCCAATTTTTATCCATCTGTTGTCTTTCTAAATTCAACATTAAATACTTTGGGGAAGATTTTGCTAAACTGGATCACACATCAACTTTTACACAAACTTGTTTCCATCTCTATCACTTCTTGCTGCTCAGTGCAATAGTCTTTAATATTCTTCCATAAGCTGTTGCAAATTTTTTTCTGTTTGAAATCATTATTGTCATTAACTGTCATGTATCCACCTGGCAAGGAGGTCAATTTTTTTACTGACTGATATGGTCTTCAGGCTTTTCAGATACTCTCATTGTGGTAATTTCTTTACATCAGTTAAACTGCCTTAGGAAATGATGATAATGTATGTCAATATCCTTTCCTATATCCATTTCTCACTTTTTCACAACCTGCTTTGAATAGTTCAGGTTAAATCTATCATGATTAAACAGCGTGTTTCATTCTAACCTTTCTTCCCACTTGGTGCTAATGTTGATGATGATCAAATTGAACACAGACAGCCAATGCACAAATGACTCACACATTGGCAGCTATTCACTTCCTGCATGTCATGTGAGTCAATTTCATTTTTTGGTGATGTTGCACCCCTCAACTTTCATTCCAAAGAAAATAGTTGGGATATATAGGCATGACTACTCTTTATACTATTCAAAGTACTTGGCCTCATTTGTTTCTTAATCTTTAATCATGTTCATCATGAACACTAAAAGGCTACAAATGTCCAATGAAATGATGCTTTCCATTGCTACTGGGTACATAAAACCAACTCCAACAATTCTATTTGTTGCTCCGAGAAAATTCATGTGCTATCTTTCCAATCAGCTACAATCTTCATACCCTCTAGTTCTATTCACTGTGAGAATGTCAACAGCATATGATTTAATTCCTCCAGTAGTGTAGCAATTCCTTGGTTATTAGCATAGTGTATTTAGAGTATCAACAACAAAATTCATCACTTTATGGAAAGTCTAAAAAAAAATTTTGATTCTTAGAATCCCTTGTCCTCTTTTTCTGCCATGCTACTGTGGAAGGAAAAGATGGATATATAGGATTAACATTCCCCGATGGATTGTAAGCTCCTTGAGGGCAGAAGTTGCCTTTCTCCTCTTTTTGTGTCCCTAATGCTTAGCACAATACTTGGCATACAGTAGGCACTCAACACATATTTATTGGCTGACTGACTGAGGGTCATGTTGCGTTTTTCTTTGTTTCATAGTTTTCCATGGTCAAAGGGCTTATCATATGGTGACTACACTACTCATACTGAATCTTGCCATATTTAGCTACACTGGTCCTTAGTAACAATGTGACACTATACTCAAGTATGTTCCTATATAACTAACCTTAAAATGTAGTTTTCCAGAGGGCAATTAACAATGAATTCTACCATATTTTTTAGCTTGTTTTATACTTTGTTCAAAAACATTTTTGGAAATTTGTTTCCTTTTTGATACTCCATTGGCATGCTGGCTTGTGACACTTAGCACGTCCTGGTGGGCAGCCAAAATGATCTCTATCAGTGACTCACCTTTCTTTATAAGCCCACTCCTGGCAAAGAAGCAGTTGGCAGAAGGTTCATGCCAGATGCTCATCCCTGGAACTCTAGTGTGAGAATTCCAAGCTCCACAAAGGGCAGATGAGGTGACCATCTTAGATTTAATTTCTACTCAAGGAGTTCCCTGAACTGGAAAGTTGGGCCATCTTGAGGTAAACTGATTTTTTTTTTTTACATTTTTTTCACTACTAACCATGAGGGAAAACTAGAAAGGGCAGGATTTCTTTTCTGTTGTTCTTGGTAGTGTTCCAAAGATAAAAAATTTTTCAATAACCAAATCAAAATTAACTGTCATTCTAGCCTACAAACCCCAAAATTCCTAAACAGTTGACCTTGAGCAACTTAGTGGAAAAAAAAAAAGGTACCACCCTTTGGGAATGAAGGAAAACGAAGGAAGAAAATAATCTACAATGGTTAGTATTTCTATTTTCATTTTCAGCCCAGAATGTTGTATTTCCTGTGACAAGAAAGAATACTAATGTAATTACAATGTTAAGGTCCTAAACGCAGACCTACCTCACAGGGTTTTTTCTTTCACCCAGCATAAGCCATCTGTATAGGGGTTTCCATCAATTAAAACAATGACTAAAACCTGTTCTTTGTGGGTTTTAATTCTTTCCTTCATTCCACTCAAGAATAGTAATGAATAGAAAATATATTGTATTACACAGAATCCTAGCACAGGAAGGGATTTCCACTATTGAAAGTTACATTTCAAATACCATGAAATATCTACTTTTCTCCTTCCTCTGGGATTATGCACACCTCTCTAAGATTGGAATGCTTTTAAAAACTGAAGAAAGGGTTGTCAGATATCATGATTGAGAAACGACAAAAAACAAAGGTAACTATTCTGCCATTGCCTTAAGTGTCTTTAGGTTACTATTTATAAACATTTTATCTGTTGCCATAAAACAACCATGAGACATATGTAGAAAGATTAAAACACCAAATGTTTTACATTTTTATGTCTTATAGTGATCTTTAAATTATGAGGGATTTTTTTCATTTCAGTATAATGTCTCAGTATAAAGGAAAAGACCTCCTTTTTGACTTATCTCATTATGTACATAGTTTAATTTTCACATTGAACTCTGAGCACCAACTATGACTTACTGTCAGCATCTTTGCACCTAGGAGCCTTCCAGAGTTGCCAGAAGTGCCCCTAAAACTTCACAGAGGTTATCATCAAACCAGGCATGCTTGTTTTTCTCTATGTATTCATCAAGTGAAGCATATATTGTCTGAACTCAGGCAGTAGACATTCATGGCTGCCTAATCAGTCATGCCCAGTTTTCTCAAACTATCACTCCTTTACATAGTTTCAAATTTTTAAAAAATTACCTCCTTTGGTATTTGTGAATATCCTTTACCTAGGGAGAAAAATAAAAGAAAAAGAAAAATGAGAACACTTTCTTAAAATTAATTTCTTACTTTTCCCTCAGCGCAATGCATCTAAAGAAGTGAAACTTACTGAATCAAGTTTAATGACATAATAAATTCTTCCCCTCAGACAATGCTGAGGCTTAATTCTCTAGTGCACTTTAAGCTTTTGCCTTTAGCGTCTGATGGGTCATTAGTCTGTAATCTAGCAGCCTGACTACTTGGAGTCTAAACTAAATCAGTGAGTACCAAATCAGGAGTTTCTGAAATATGACCAGCAGGTCAAGTGTCCTCCAAAAGACCGCCTGGGGCATCCCAGATGGAGGATAGGGTATAACAAGGAACAAAGTAGGACAGAATCTGATGCCTCTACTGACTAAAGACTTCATTCATTCTAACTCACTAAGCAACAGTTTCTCAAATGACTTGACTTCTATTTTTGGTGAATTCAGCCAGTAGGTCATGCAACAAAATTGGTCGGTGTATGCCAATAGGCTTAACATACATTATCATTGAGTTGAACATATTTTGTTCACATTTTTACCCTGAGAATCTTCGCCTAATATCCCTGAACAGGACATGATATGCCCACAGGCAATAAAAATAGAGTAGTGTGTCTAGCATCTGAACTGCTATGTGCTTAATAAAATAGTCTTCTCTATGCTCATTTGAATAATAATTCAATCACTATAGTCCTTTAAGAACATAGGGTTCTACTCTTTCACATAGAGAAGGTCACAAGATCACATAATTCAGAGCTGGAAAGAATCTTAGCATTCAGAGTCCAAACTTGTCATTTTACAGATGAGGAAAGTGAAGCCCAGAGAGGTTAAGAGATTAAGGTTTACTTTCCCAAAATCACAGAGGTATTAAGTGGCAGAGCAGGTAGTTGAACTCAGGTCCTCTGACTCCAAATCATCCCACAATGCCATATTGCACTTTCTCTAGCCAGCCTTCAGTGTAGGTAGTGACAATCATTTTACTGATAGGGAAACAGATTCAGAGAGGTTTTATGATTTGTATAGGTCATGTGACTAGTCATAGAAGAGTCAGAATTCAAATCCATGTCTCTAGACTCTAGGTCATGTGATCTTTCTACTATAGCAATCTGCCTTAAGGTTGGAGTGACTGGATTCAAATCCTGTCTGACACCTACTAGCTATGTGACAAGGAGTAGGTAAATCATTTAACCTCTCCAATCCTCAGTTTGCTTATCTGTAAAACTGAAACAATAACTCTACTGACTTCCTCAAGAGTTGTTATAAGGCTCAAATAAGAGAATATATGTCAAGATAATGTAAAGTCAAGTCAATGTGCATTTATTAAGTACCTACCATGTGCCTAGTAGTGGGGATATGAAGTGGGGGGTGGGGGGCAGGGAGTGAAGTCCCTGCTTTGAGGAATTCATAGTCTAATGGAGAAAACAATACGAAAACAACAGGATAAGTTGTAGATAATATTAGATGGAAGTCACTAAGGGTAAGGAGGATCAGGATAGGATTCTTGCAAAAGATGTGACTTTAGGTAGGTTTAAGTAGGTTGAAAGAAGTCAAGACATTGAGACAAGCAAGAATAGTGTTACAGGCATAAAGACAGCTAGTAAAAATGACTGAGTATGTCATGTGAGGAACAGCAAGAAAGACAATTCTCCAGATCCTAGAATTTGTGGAAGGAAGGAAGGTATAGGAAGAATGGAAAGGTAGGAAGGGACTAGATTATGCAGGACTTTTAACAACAAATAGAGGATTTCACATTTGATTCTGGGGATTAAAGAATTTATTGCAGTACATTCGGTGGAGAGAGAAGAGAAATGCCGTGGTCAGAGCCACATTTTCAGAAAAAAAAAAAAAAACACTGACAATTGTGTGGAGGATGGATTTGAGTGGGGAGAGAATTGAGACAGGGAGATCATTTAGGAAGCTATTACAACAATCCAATCGAGAAATAATGAGACTCTCAACTAGAATGGTAGTTGTGTGAGTGGAGAGAAGGGGATGAATATGAGAAATGTTGTGAAAGTGAAACTGACAAGATTTGGGAATTATGAGGGGTGAGAGTAAGGAGTGGAGGGAGACACTGAGGTTGCAAACTTGAGTGACAGGACCATGTTAGTACCTTGAACAGTAATAGAAAAGTTAGGAAGAGAGAAGGGTTTTAGAAGAAAGATGAGTTCAATACTGGACATGTTGAGTTTTAGATGTCTATGATTCACCCAATTCAAGGTATGAGATTGAAAAAAAATCAGTAGAGAAGGTAGGACTGGGGAAGTAAATCTGAGAATCAATGGCATAGAGATGATAGTTTAATCCATAGGGCTTGATGAGATTACTAAACAAAATACTACAGCAGGAAAAGAAGGTCCAGGACAGAGCCTTGCCCATCCAGCAAAAGAGATGGAGAAAGAATGATGAGACGGGTAGGAAAAGAACCAGGAGTGAGCAATATCATGCAAATCTAGAGAGAAGACAGTAACAAAGAAGAGTATGATTGACAGTGTCAGACTACAGAGAAGTATTGATGTGGTACAGTTGAGAGAGGGCTGAATCTGGACTCCCAGGACCTGAGTTTGAATCCTGGCCCTGCTACTTATTATCTACATGATCTTGAAAAGTCACTGTACCTCTCTAGGTCTCAGTTTTCTCATTTCGATGGTGAGGACATTGGAATATATGATACCTGAGGTCCCTTCCAGTTCTAGATCAATTATCCTGCTATTAAAAGTGCTTCAAAAGCATTCAAATGCTCTACTGACATCAGTTGTCATATATTTTGAAAGAAAAATACAGATACAGTTTACTTCAACCCCACAACTACCTTAAAAGGTAGGATGTGTCACTCATGATTATCACACATCTGATTTCTTAAGGTTGTCTACATGAAAAGGTGGGATAGAAATGGCAAGCCCATCCTACTTGCTGTGGCATTTCTGTGGTGATTCAAAAATTCATAAATATCAGTCTTACAGCTTTTATTTCTCTCCAATGTCCCTCAAGTATCTTGATGGTGCTGTGTACTTTAGATACTCCAAAAAGTCATTATTGTCATTGAATTCATAGACAGCTAGCATTTGATAGGAGAAATGGACAGACAACTATTTAATTTAATTTGCAGAGTCCTCCTTGTTGTTGCCCACTTTTTTCCATTGTGTCCAACTCTTCATGACCCAATTTGGGGTTTTCTTGTCAAAGATACTGGAGTGGTTTGCCATTTCCTTCTCCAGCTCATTTTACAGATGAGAAAAGTGAGGCAAACAGGGTTAAGTGACTTGCCATGGGTCATACAGCCAGTAAATATCTGAGGACAGATTTGGACTCACAAAGATGCATCTTCCTGACTCCATGCCTGCCATTCTATCCACTGTGTCACATAGCGCCCCTAGAGTGCATCTTGCCCACTTTATTTCCTTTTCCTGAAGACCAAGGCAGAGCTGGTAGTATAGAAGATTTTGAACAGCATAAGAGGGCAGAAGAGGGAAAGGCCAGTACCTCAGATGACTTCAGAAACATTAAGTAGAGCAAAAATCACATTTCCAGTAGTCAAAATTTAAACACAAGTGAAAAGAAACATTTTTAACTAAGTAAAGGAAGAAGACAGATGTTAATAACCCCGACTCTTTCCTCCAAGCTCCTGCATGTTGAATGTTTTATTTTGTGGTTTGGGACTTTGAGCTAGGTTTTGTAGTCAGAAGTTTAAAGTGATTGGAGCATTTGAGGTGGGAAGATTTGAGAAGAGTTAAAGGGCAATTGCTACTTTATAGTGGAAGAGAAAGCAGTAGACGACTCAAGACTTTTCTCCCTCTTTTTGTCAAAATTTAAACAAATTATCCAGTATTTCCCTCAGAGATAGTGACTCTTAAATGGATGGGGATCAAAAAATGTCCTTGTTCTGTAGTATTGTTTGGCAAAGAACTAATTCAACAAAGCACCTTGATCTGCCCATCTACTACTATGAACATTGACAGGGACAATCCTATATCCACTTGGATTTTCCTGTATGGATTGCATAATGCAAATAGGGTTGCTAAGTCACAACATTACCCTCATTTACATAATTTGTTTATTTTTTTCCATGCAAACACAAAAAATAAATTATATAAACAAGGGAAATGTTATGGCTTAGCAATCCTATTAGTATTCTACCATCTATACAGGAAAACCCAAGTGGATGAAAGATACCTATTATCTAGACTCTGATATGCAAATATATATATGTAAAAAATAAAATATATGTATATGTATACATATGTGTGTGTGTGTGTGTGTGTGTATAAATATAGAACTCATCCAGAACAAAATGTTAACGGACAATGAGCTAGGCCCATAAATAGATGGCAGGAATGCAGTCTAGACTGCCTTTGAGAAACGAGAAGTTTCTTTTAATGGCCCTAACATTCCCTTCGAAACAAAAGCCAAACTTTTAAATAACAATTTTCTTCCAGTAATATTGTGTAGCCAATGAGTCAAAAAATAGTACAGTTTCTGAATAATTTCGGTTGAGGGTCACCTAGACTGTAATAGAAAGGAACACAGTGGACATAAGCAGGTTACGACACATCAAAACGAGAAATTATGTAGAAGAAAGAATATAAAGGATGTTTTCAGGGAGTAGTGGCAAAAACATCGAATTTGGCAGAGGGTCTAGATTACCAGTTACTAACCCCAATGCAGCCTTGTCATTTGCTACTTGTGTGATATCAGGAAAGTCATTTAACTTCTTTTGGCCTTAGTTTACCTATCTGATACTAAAGGGGTTAGGCTAGATGGCCTCTAAGGGACCTTCTAGGTCTAAATCTATGATCCCATAATGCTATGAACAAAGGAGATGGACTAGTTCCACTGCTCCATTAACATTAAGAGATTTGGGGAACCTCCAGGATTGGGTAGAATATAAATTGTGAACTTACGGGAAAACATAGAATAATCTCACAAGATAGGGAGGCATAGATAAGTTGTCACCTAGGAATGCCCATATCAGTGACATCACAAATCCACTCGCTTATGAGAGCATTAAAACTAATTATTTTAATAACAAATTATTCTTATTTACATATTAAATAACTTACAAGGTTTGTTTAGCACATGGCATTGTTTAATCATTTCACTCCTCTGATCAAAGTCTTTCGAAGACGTCTTTGATACTTTGATAATCTGAGAGATTCTTGATTTCATCAATGTAGCCATTACCTTCACCAATGAACATCAAAACTCTCTTCATAGCATCTCATTCTCTGCTCTTCTTTTCTACCTTTTTCAATAAATCCTCCCACGAAAATCCACCTGCTGAAGGCTTTAGAGTGCAAATGTAAAAAATACTGAACTTCAAGCTAGTACCTGAATTTGAATCTCAACTCTACCCTTAATACCTGTGTGACTTTGGGAAAGTCAGCCTCTCCAGGCTTCAGTTTCCTTCTCTGAAAAATGAGAGGATTTGACTGGATGATATCTAAGGTCTCTTCTAGCTCAAGATTTATAATCCTATGGTCTCTGATTCTGATTACATGACCACGCACCTCCTTTCCAAGGCATATATGCCCTTGTAAATGGCCTTTGACCTCTTTAACCTCTTATTCCCAAAATATATTTTCCCAACACAGTTTTTGAGGGTGTTCCTTGTGCCTTTCATCATATTAAAGTCACTAAATATAAAGATATGTATTAGTCACTAAGAATATTTACCATACTATATATAAAGATAAAGATATACAAAATCAGAGTATAAAGATTGAGGTTGAGTGTTCTCATCAAGTGCTTCCTAATCATGTGATATCATGGTGAGGCTATTATTCTAACAGACAGATGATACTTGGGTTTGAATCCCTCCTCTGAAATATTGGTTGACCAGGTACAAGTTATGTAAAATCTCCAAAGCTCAGCTTTCTCATAGGTAAAATGGGAATCATAATGACTAGAGTACCTACCTCACAGGGTTGCTGTATCGAATGAGATAATGCCTGTAAAATTCTTTGTGAAACTTAGAGCTGTTCATAAATCTTGGCTGTTACTATTCATAAACTGTCTCTGCTTCATCCTCTACAAGAGATATTAGTTTATAACCTATGGTCATTTTTATGGTGATCTAGTTGCTTATACTCATCATCAGTCCTGTAAAACTAGATGACATGTCTATGAAATAGTGCTGATTTTTGCCTTTAGGTATATCATGAAGATCAAAACTTCTCTGGAAATCTACAAACAATCCATTCTCCCATTCAGCTATAACTTCTTGGGGTTTTTTGTTTGTTTGTTTGTTTTGTTTTATAGTGAGAACATGCATGTAGTTTATTTCTTTAAGTGACACCTCAAGTAATCATAGAATCTTCCTGTTGGAATGAACTTCAGAGACCCATCCCTGTATGGGGATTTTCTCTACATCTTCAACAAGTGTTCATCCACAGCCTTTATTTTAAGGCTTCTAGCTCCCAACGCAGCCCGTTCTACTTTTGAATGGTTCTCATTTTTAGGTAGTTATTTTTCCCTCTTGTCTCAAATCTAAAGCATTCTCTCATCCACTTCCACCCAAAGCTTCCAGCTTCAGACACTTACTAGGTGTGTGATCCTAGGCAAGTCACTTAACCCCGATTGGAGAGAGAAAGAGGGAGGAAGGGGGGAGAGAGAGAGAGAGAGAGAGAGAAACAGAGAGAGAGAGAGAGAGAGGGGCGTCTTGCTATAATGGAAAGTGCACCATCTTAGAAGCTGAAACTGAGTTCAAATCCCAGCTCAGTCAATTGGTAACTTAGGCCTCAGGAAATAGAGAGGATTGAATTAAATTATCTCTAAGGTCCCTTCTAGTTCTAAATCTATGAATCTATGATAAATCTAATCCCTCATCAACATGACAGCCCTTCAAATGCTTGAAAACAGCTATCATATGTCCATGGGGCAACTAGGTGGTACTGTGGATAGAGTGCCCAGCCTGGAGTTAGAAAGACTCCTCTTCCTGAGTTCAAATCTAGCCTCAGACACTTATTAGATGTGTGACCCTGGACAAGTCACTTTACCCTGTTTGCCTCAGTTTCTTCATTTGTAAAATGAGCTGGAGAAGGAAATGGCAAATCACTCCAATATCTTTGCCAGGAAAACTTCAAATGGGTCCTGTAGAATCAGACATGACAAAAACAGATGGACAATAACAACAATCCTATGTCTCTTAGGTCTTTATTTCTCCAGGCAATACATTCTGTGTTTCTTCAACTGAACTCCATATGTTCTTAAGGCCCCTCAATGTCTTGCTTACCTTCCTCATCTACTAGATACCAAACTACTGGCCAGTTGTATCAATTCAGTCAGAAAACCAATCAAAGAATTAATCAAACCACTAAAAACAAAATCATTTAAACTGATTCATCTATTATGTTCAGATACTATATTCCTTTGAACCTGCCCTGTCTTTCCCCATTCCCGCACAAACATAAACTGTGTTGGAATTGTCCTCTTCCTTCAAGGGTCAGTTTAGGTGTTACCTACTCCATGAAGTCCTCCTTGATACCCATTTTCATTTTCTACCCCCTCCCTAAACTAAAAGCAATCTCTTCCTCCTCAGAATTTTCAAAGCATTTTATTTGTATTACTCCCAGACACTTATTTGTATGAGTTAAATGTGAATGTATCTTATCTCTGCCCCTCACCACTGGATTATAAACTCCAGGAAGGCAAGAAGCAATACTAATCATCTTTATATATTTCATAGCACCTACCACATATATGATGTGCATATAAAAAATCAATGACCTTACAGATCCTGACATGACTAAAGGTTGTTGATAGGTTTCAATAATTCATACTTGTTTCTTTCCTCCTCACCCCCTTGAAAGCTTTAAGAATATTTGCATTGCATCTAAATACCCTGAGATACAGGTTCAAATGAATAGTCAATTGTACCATTTAGAGTACTGGCAATCAACAAGTTACTGAAAGAACAGGAAGAATGGAGAAGTTAGTAACAGCAGACAGAAAAGGCTGGAAATCAGAGATGGACAATAACAGTGAAAATGGCAGTCCTATAGAAGAAAGAAACAATGGTGGAGAGATGAGGGATTTAGAGTGATCTGAGAAGGAGATATGGGAAAGGGAGGATTAAAAGGAACAAATAGAAGAGAAACTGGAAGGGTATTATACAAAGGTTCTAATTCAATTAAAATGTTATAAGTAAGACCATATTTTAAGGAGTCTTCACTCTTATTTTGCCTTCAAATATGGCAGGAGAAAAAGGGAAAGTTATAATAGGAGAGACGCAGCTATGCAGCAAGGCAAAGAGGCTAGACCATATGTCATGTCAAAAATAAGTCACTGAAGACTTGCATGAAATAATGAAGAGTGAAATGAGGAGAAACAAGAGAACATTGTACACAGGAACTGCAATATTGTTCTAAGAACAGCTTTGAACAACTAAGTAATTTTAAGTATTATAAATATTCAGATCAACTACAAAGGACCTATGAGGGAAGATGCTATCCACATAGATAGAAGAACTATATATATATATATATATATATATATATATATATATACACACACACACACACACAGACACACACACATATATATATACATACAAACATACATACATATGTATACATATTTGTGTCTAAATAATAGCCTTCTTTATGGTGAGGGAGGAGGGAGGGAGAAAAAAAGTGCACAGCAGAGAACAAAAGAAAACTTAGAAGGAAGTGCAGAAAAGCAAGGTAGCTTTAAAAATGATGTATAGTATTTATTACATAGTTTTTCAAAAAAAGTAAAGAGTGTGAAATGGAAATTCATGGTTTTATATTGAATCCTCTTTTATGTTGTGCTATGTAAATGTTCTCTTTTTTTTTGTCTTTTTGTATTTAAGTTCAAAATAAATAAAAATTAAAAAAAGAAATAAGTCACTTAAATTGACCAAACTGATGAAAAGTGGACCTTGCCTTAAATACCATTAGTACAGCCTCATAGATATAGCCATTTCATAGTTTTGGCCTTGTTCCTTCTGCTCATTGTTGGTCATTAGGATTACTTTGAGTGTGTTCTGTCAACTCACAAAATGAAGGAGATGATCCTTGAGGATCCTCAAGTTCTGAGATCTTGGTAATTCTGTGAAGACACAATATCAATGGATGTGTGAGTTCTAGCTCACAATATTAGATGCACTGAGAGCTATTGACAAAAGCAATTCAAATAAAGAAAAAAAAAAACAGAGGCCTGGGATCAGATGACCCAAATTCTGAATCTGGTATTTATTTTTGGTTTGAACTCCATCATCACCTTTCCCTGGTCCTCAGTTTCTCCGTTGTTAAAATGAGCAAAATCCTGGTCCAATATGCCATTTATATGTCCAGGTGAACTCTTTTAAAAATATCAGTCTCATTACCAAACACTCACTTGTGCTCTCAGATTTGTTTCTTTTCTCATTTTGAGACTCTTTTAGAGAAAAAGCTCCAGCCTCTGGGCAAACTGAATTGGATTAGTAATTAGACTCCTATGATATCAAGGGCTGCATTTTTACAAAACCACATAATCAGTTTAAATGATTTTGTTTTTAGTGGTTTGATTAATTCTTTGATTGGTTTTCTGACTGAATTAACACAATTGGCCAGTAGTTTGGTATCTAGTAGACTCCAGGCATAAGTTGAAAGAGGCAAGAAGATAGTAGTATAACATTGACAAACTCATGTGAAACCACTGAAAATTTCTGTAAGTAAGTTAAACTGGTGCAGCCTGGTAATATTTGAAAACTGTAACTTTTTTTTTAAAAGTCTATTTTAATAAGGTTAACTGAAGATAATATCGTGAAGTTTTAGAACCCTTATTTTATATCCAGTGGATCCTAAATAATCTCTCTAAATTCCATACTACTTGGCTAAAGTTACTATTTCAATCTATAAGCTTTCATTTGATACCAAGGATTTCATTTATATCAAGGTCACAACCAAGTGATTATAAAACTCTATATTTCTTCGTGTAGATTCACTGCATGTTTTGAATATTCTGAATGTTTCTTTTTCATTTAAGTGAACTAGTTTTGATATGCCATGTCACTTTTATCACTTGGGTCACTTTTATATAAGCTATTCAGAATTAGCAAACAAACTACAGCATTGAAAAAAAAATGAGTCAGGGATTTGTTTCTGATCAGAGCTTTAAATTTTCATTTTAACTAGACAAAAAAGATATGAAGGGTTTCCAAAATGCGGTCATTGAAAGAGGTTGTTTTTTCTTCCTACTATATGATGACCGTTAAGAAAAAATATAGCACGTACATATATATATATAATACATACACATATATTTGACGATAGACAAGATGAACACGTGGATAAGCAATTAGGAATCATAGGAATATCTCACTATTAAATATTGCACCTGAAAAAGCACATCTCTGGTTTTAGAGTCAAATTTTGCTCTGTCTCACAAACCTGGCAAGATCCAATTTTTTCTTGTAAATTACTTATATTTTAAAAGCTCAGTTCTGAAATGAAAAGATTTGAAAAACCTCTATTTAAACAAAAGTTATTAGTATCACTTTACCTGAATCTTAATGAAACACTGATATTCTTTAGTCACATGTTTTAGGTCATTGTCCCAAAAGTATCTATGAGTTTGTCAATGTTATACTACTATCTCCTTGCCTCTTTCAACTTATGCCTAGAATTTGAGGAATTGATAAATTCTAAGTTTGAAAAAAAATGTGAAGAAAATCTTTCCAGTTGATAAAATAAGAAGACAGGATTTAAGATTAATGACATACAATATTCCTTGTCTTCATAAAAGCAAAAACTAACTTTTTCCTCTACTCACTTTTACATGATGGCAATGAGTATTGTCTACCACCTCTTTGTGTTTATTATTTGTGCAGTAATTAAGTGTTCTTTTTGTATCTTGAAAATGTATCTGAGATTCTCAGGTTAAAAGTACTATAGTGTGATATGGCATATATTACTTTTCATTCTCAATCATTGGTGTTACTTCTTAAATTATTTTCATTGACAAGATTTCTGGATGATAACATTTTAATATAAATCTGAGTTTAAGAAGACTGGCTTTGTTTTGTAAAACATAGAGAGCAAGTTTTCAGACTTAAATTCCAATAGCATCTAAAAATAGTATTTTTCTGAAATACTAAACAGAAGCTATATGGTAGACTAAATGTGTCTGGTTTTTAATAATATTTGATAATATTTGAGTAGTGAGAAATTCATTAACCAATATTTTAGTCACTGAGCTAATATAGAAGATATTCACTATTCATTCTCCTCTAAGCACTTTCATTTTCTTTCTTATTTTCTCAGGAGGAGGAAGGTATTTGGAAAAGACTTAATTTTTTTTTTATTGAACTATCAAAAACATTCTCTCTTCTGGGACCTCCTTCACTTTCTCACTCATTGCATGTTAGCATACTTCACAGACAGTAGTGAAATGAACCCCAACGCCCACTTAAAATTTGCATTATAAATAGAGACACAAAAGGACATATTTTTGAAACTTTTGGTTGATCTGGCGTATCAAAGATGTCTTTCTAAGCTACTTCAGTCACTTCATTGAAGTGACCTGAAAGCATTAACTTAAAAGGAGCGAGGAAAACAGCGTGCAAAAAATTATTTCAGTGGAACTCTTCAGTATACTATGTGAATATCCTCTCCCCCTCTGAAATGCTTCCCTCCCCTTTCTATTCTCGTGTCTGCTCCATCAGTATTGGGCAAGGTGAAAATCTGAAGATCATCAAATTTATTTCTAAATCTAGTTCTAAGAGTCTCTCTTTAGCCAGTCATTCTATTAAAACCAATATCCCCATTGGAGTCCAATCTGCTTTCCTTATCTTGGCCAAATTTCCAAACAAACCTTCAAGGAGAATTGTTTGTCAGTAATGGAGCTGATCTGAAGTAAAGTGACTCTGCTAACCTTGCTCTTAGCCCCGTATCCTCGTCTCTTGCAGTACATTAGGAAAATGTATGACCTCCTTCTGACTCCCAAAACTATGCCCTGCAACCTCCTGAAAAAATATTGCTGCTTCATATTTACTCAAATTGCCAATGTCAGGCAAGTTGATTGAAAACTGCAGAAATTAGTTATATCCATCCCAAGAGTCAAACACGAACAGGGATTTAGCACATCTGATAAGTGCTTCAAACTTGAACTTGTTCAATTACTCATTGTAGATGTGTGTTTCTCAAACTGGAGGCTGGGCCCTGCAAAGGAAGTATCAGGGAGTTTGAATGGAGTGACAAAGACTTGAACTTTAGAACTCACTTTTTTCCCATTTCATTTGGGAGATGCAGGAGTGGGGGTGGAGGGGTGTAATATTTATTAAGTGACTTGCCCAGGGTCACACAGCTAGTAAGTGTCAGAGGTGAGATTTGAACTCAAGTCCTCTTGACTCTGGGGTTGGTGCTCTATCTACTATACCACCTAGCTTACCCTTACAGAAATTACTCTTTTTTTTCTTAGAAGTTACTCTTAAACAGCCATTATGCGATGAAGGAGGTTGACTCTGGGTTAGGTTCTTCAGTCCACAACCTTTCCTTCTTATCCTTTAAGATTTGCTGTAATGGTACATCTACAACTGTCCTTGGATGGTGGCGGTGCTCACAAGGAAAATCATAGGCTTTCTGTTTATTTAGGGGACTTTTGAGAGTACTGAGGCATGTGGAAGTTTGGGTTGTCCAGTGGAAAGAGCACTTGACTTAGTGTCTCAGAGTTTTACCCTCTTACTACTAGGATGGTTGTGGACAAGTTATTCCACTTTTCTATTAATTCACCTTCAAAAAGGAGGCAATAATAATTGCCCTAACTACCTTACAGGCTAGTTATAGGGATCAGATAAGATCATGGAAGAAAAGCATCTGTGACCTTAATGAGTTATAAAAATATCAGCTATCATGATGAAGTACATGATTACATATTTAGAGCTGGAATAGACCTCAGAGATGATCTAGTTCAATGTCCTCCTTTTACAGATAAAGAAACTGAGGCCCAACAAGGACAAGTGACTTGCCCAAGTTAAGTGGCAGAGCCTGGACTTGAACCCAGGTCCACTGACTCCAAATCCGGTATATTTTTCACACCATCTCTACCAGCACTGGAATACTGAATCTGGAATCAGAGGACCTGGGTTCAAAACCTAGCCTTGCTGCATATTACCTATATGTGACTTTGGACAAGTCATTTAAAGTCTTTGGGTCTCTGTTTCTCCAACAATGAAATGAAGAGATTAGACTAGATGACCTTTAAAAGTCCCTTTGAACCTATGATCTATCCTCCTACAAAAAACATGAAACACTGTCATGTGTATGGAGGACAGAAAATAAATCTTTTGTCAACTAATAAAAATAAATCCATGGCATCATTCAATGTCATCTGTACAATGGATCTGCACTCAGCAGAGCTCCTTTCTTAACAATATTTAACTCCACGATCGAGCATTTTTGTTTTCATTTTATTTTTTTTGTGAGTTGATATGAGCAACTATTAAGGAACACATCTTGGCCTGTAGTAGAATGACCATAGGTGGCCAATAAGGACATCACCACTCCTACATAACAAATTGTGTACCATTCTTTAGATCTAATAGCAAAACTCATCATATGTAACAACATGTAACTGTTCTCCAGTTTGTTTTTAATTTACTATTTCCTTAAATATTCAGAGCGAGGAACAGAGATCTTTAAGTAAAAGAGATTTTGTCAGTTATTTCTTCAATGTATATTACCCTTGATAGCTACATCCATTTTTTCCTCATGGTCACCCCATCCCATCCACTGCCTCATAAAAAAAAGAATATTAAATTTACAAAAACTTGGTAAAAATAAAATTAACATTAAATTGTGGATAATGCTGATGAAGGGAGATGCTAGTGCTGACATTTAGCAATGTGGAGCTTATTAGGACAGAGGTACATCTGTTTCAAATTAAGTCAAGGAACAGAGTGTGTGATCATTTCAACTTCAGAAATGGAATTCATTTTTCTTAGGTGGTTCAAGATGCATAGATAAGATGTTAGATGGAGGTGGGTAAAGATATTGTCCCCCCAGCTGCCATAATGTCTAATTTGTTGTTTCAGTTAAGCCTATAAGTTTGCCGGTGCAATGGCTCCCCCCATCTCTCTCCCTCTCTCTCCCTCCCTCTCTCTCTCTCTCTCTCTCTCTCTCTCTCTCTCTCTCTCTCTCTCTCTCTCTCTCCTCTCTCTCTGTCTCTGTCTCCCTGTCTCTCTCTCTCTCTGTGTCTCTGTGTGTGTCTCTCTCTATGTGTCTCTCTGTCTCTCTCTCTCTCTCCTCTCTCTCTGTCTCTGTCTCTGTCTCTGTCTCTGTCTCTCTCTCTGTGTCTCTCTCTGTGTGTCTCTCTATGTGTCTCTCTCTCTGTCTCTGTCTCTCTCTGTCTCTGTCTCTCTCTCTCTCTGTCTCTGTCTCTGTCACTGTCTCTCTCTCCCACTCTGGTTCTTTGTTAGATAACCATGTGTCACCAGCCCAGTAACACACCTTGCTAAATGCACACACTAAAAGAGATTTGACTGGAAATTCAAAATGCATTTATTAGTTGTCTATCATAATTTGTCAGCCTTACCCAAGTGCATATTCTGAAAATCATAGCAATCAGTATGCTCTTGTTGCTGCATGAAGCTTCAAATTATGTCTAGCAATGACTCACTCAAGAGGAAAAATTTAGCAATATTCTATTATTGCTACATGCCACTCTGCCTTTGTTAGAAATACTTCAGTATCTTGCCTTTTGTAACACCACCTTATTTCTACTTCCTCTCTAGCTGGGAGTCAGGGCGCTAGTCTACTTACCTCTGTCATATTACACTGAAGCATCTTACTAATGTCTCCACTAATTCTTCCTGAAAACACTTCTTCCTTGAATCCTTCCACTGATAATCCTCAAGGGAAGCCTTCCCCACAGTAATAAGTAGAAAACAAAAAAACAAAAACAAGGGAGGCCAAAGCCATTATATGTGAATAACCCTATTCTAGCCCCAACCCCAGATGGTATTTGTATGAATCATTCATCTCACTGGGGTTGTAAACCATATTGTATTAATATCAGGCTCCCTGTTGGTGCTCAACAAATTATTATTATGAGGAATAATGGTAATAGTATGTCCACGCCACCATGAAGATCTATTTAGCAAATGGTTTGCTCCATTTTGGAAATGAAAAAGGATAAAGGCCTGGGACACCTGTGATAGGAAAGGGCATGAAACAAGACATTTCTCTGCCTTATAGATGAAAAGAAGAGTCAGGAATTCTGGGTGCCTTCATTTTTATGCCACTGAACTAAACATATTTTAAAAAACTTCAATGTTGGGACTTTTTAGAAAAATGTCTTCATGAACACACAAGAAAGAAATTGTTAAAACTGAAAAGTTGTGAAATAAGAGTAACAAAAAAGTCTAGATTTTTCTCTCCTTTGAGAAAAGAAATGACTAGGCCTCCTAATTCATTTCAGTTTAAAGGTTTCACTGGGATTGCTTCTCAAAATTGAATTTATATGAAAAGGCTTTTCTGCTGGTTACAAGGAATTCTGGGCATGCCCATAGGAACCAGAAAGCACCCTTCTATGAAATCTAACATACTTTACCACAATGAAAGAAAAAAAAAATCATGGTATATAACAAGCCTTTACTTCCCTCCTTAATGTAAGGTAACCTGCTACAAGTGGGAAGCATTCATTATGTGACTATTCTTTGTCAAGTACTTAAGCCTAAGAAATCCAGTTGGGTGAGGTCAAATCTAATAATAAACTTTTTGTTGTTTATTTTTAATGTCATCTGAAATAATCCTGAATTTCATTTAATCTCTCCTGAGGCCCTAAAATATCTGAAGTTCAAAAAATTTAGGATGGAGCACATTGCAAGAACATGTGCTTAGTGGGACTTATAAAAATGACAAATTTCTGTCTGGGGTTCATAAAAGATACCATCATTTGAGTTTTCCTGTTGTTCTGAAGTGTGTCTTTCTTCCCCATTAATAAGGAAAGCTTGGTCCATACATGTGACTTGTACACAAGTGCTTCTAATCAATTAACAGAGAAATAGTGATACCAGTTGTTATTGTTGTTCAGTTGTTCCTTCATGTCCAACTCTTAGTGATGTCATGCCCTGTAGCCAGGCCCTTCTATCCTCCACTATCTCCTGGAATATGTCCAAACTCATGTTCATTGCATTTCCATGACGCTATCTCTCCATCTCATCCTCTGCTGTCCCCTTCTTTTTTTGCCTTTTATCTTTCCTAACATCAGAGTTGTTTTTTTTGTTTTGTTTTTTGTTTTGTTGTTGTTTGTTTGTTTGTTTTCCAATGAGTCCTATCTTCTCATTGTGTGACCAAATTATTTAAGCTTCAACTTCAGTATTTGAACTTCCAGTGAACAGTCTGAGTTAATGTCTTCAAGTATTGACTGATTTGATCTCTTTGCTGCCACAGGAGTCCCAAAAGTCTTCTCCCACCAGCACGATTCAAAAGCATAAATTCTGCAGTGCTCAGCTTTCCTTATAGTTCAACTCTCATAGCCATACTAGAAAAACTGTAACTTTAATTACATGGACTTTTGTCAGCAAAGAGATTCTCTGCTTTTTAGTACAATATTTTTATCATATTTGCCATACCTTTCCTTCCAAGGAGTTAGTGTCTTGTAATTTCATGGCTGTAGTCACTGTCTACAGTGATCTTTGAGCTCAAGAAAATAGAATATGACATTGCTTCCATTTCTTCTCCCTCTATTTTGCCAGGAAGTGATGGCACCTGTTACCAAGATCTTAGGTTTTTTTTTTAATATTAAGCTTCAAGCCAGCTTTTACAATCTCTCTTTCATCCTCATCAGGAAGCTTCTTAATTCTTCTTCACTTTCTGCCATCAGAGTGGTATTGTCTGCATATCTGAGATTTTTTTTTATATATTTCTCCCAGCAAACTTAATTCCAGCTTGTGATTCATATAGCCTGGTATTTTGCATGATGTATTCTGCATATGAATTAAATAAGGTGACAATATATAGTCTTGTCATATTCCTTTTCCAATTTTAAGCCAATCAGTTGTTGCATGTTCAGTTCTAACTGTTGCTTCTTGTCCCACAAAAAGGTTCCTCAGGAGACAAGTAAGATGATCTGGTATTCCCACCTCTTTGAGGACTTGCCACATTTTGCTGTGATCCATACAGTCAAAAGATTTAATGTAGTCAATAAAGTAGAAATAGATGATTTTTCTGGAATGCCTTGCTCTCTCCATAACCAGAGAATGTTGGCAATTTGGTCTCCAATTTCTCTGCCTCTTCAAAAACCAGCCTGCTTTTCTGGTAATTCTCCTTTCATATATTGTCAAAACCTAGCTTGCAGAATAGTAAGCACAACACTGCTATCATGTGAAAGGAGTATAATCGTTCAGTAATTTGAGCATTCTTTTACAGACACCAGTTAGGTAGTAATTTATGCCCCAGATCAACTCCCCAAATGTAGAAAGAATTTAGCTATAGGAACCATGTTTAAATTTACAAAATATTGCCAAAATTAAATGTCATCAAAAATTATTTTTTGTTAGTCAAATTGTGCCCTTGTTTGGCAATTTTTTTGTGTATTTACAAAAACTTCATACCATGTGCTCAAGGTATTCAGTAAACTGGCAACTCCCCATCTAAAAACTTTAATACAATAATGAAATCATTAAATTTTGAAATTATAAGGAACCTCAGATATAATTCAACCCAACCCAAATTTGGACAAGAATCCTCTCTCCAACACCCCTGACAAATGCTCATCCAATCTCAGTTTAACAAGTTCCAATGATACTGAACTTAATATTTCCCCAAATTTCCTATTCTACTTTTTAACATATCTACTTGTTTTTTTTCTTTTTTAGGAAGCTTTCCCTTCTAACATGCCAAAATCTCCCTCATAGGAGCTTTCATTTTCTACCCAGATTCTAGATCACACTGCAGAGACCAATCAAAACAAGCTTCTTGATAATCCTTCAAATGCTTGAAGGAAGTTCTCACATCCCTCCTAAGAAAGCTACCATGACTCTTCTCCAGAATTAGCATCCCCTATTCCTTAAACCTCATAAGACATGGTGTTAAGTGCCTTTAATAGTTTGTTCATGCTCCCCAGGACATGCTGTAGCTTATTTCCTACCTGATATGTGGCACCATAAAACTCTGAACCATAAGATCATGAGATTCTATATTTTAGAGCTGGAAGGGACCTAGGAGGCCATTGAATATAACTCTTTCATTTATAGCCAAACAAGAGCACAGTTTGACTGACTAACAAAAAAAAATGTTTCATTACAGCTAAGGAGCTGAGTTGCAGAGACATTGTATGGCCTGCACAGGGCACATAGCTAGCAAATATCTGAGGAAGAATTCAAACTCAAGTTTTCCTGACCTCAAGCCCAGTGTCCTATCCACTATGCCACCCAACTAACTGCTCCTAACTGAACACAGTGTTATATTCACTACTGAAATATATAATGAATTCAGAACAAACATGTTTGATATGACCAAAGCAGAATTCAATGGAATTATCACCTCTTTCTTCCTGGGCACTATTTCTTCAAGCCCTAAATAACATTCTTCCTACCCCTACCTTTCCCATATTCATCCAAAAACTTCCCTTGCTTCTTGCAATCCCTGAAACTATCATCCCATATCTATCCTCCCATTCACAATCAAACTCCTTGAAAGAACTCTTCATAGCTGCTTCACTTCTTTCCTACCTACTCACTTCTCAACCCCTTGTAATTTGGCTACTGGTTCCATCATTCTACTAAAACTTCTCTCTCCAAGGTTATCAACAAACTACTAAAATGTGATGATGTTTTTTTCTTGTCTTCATCCTCCTCAACCTCTCAAGCAACTTTTGACATTGTTGAGCACCATTATCACCTTCTTACCTCATCCCTATATTCTTTTTCTTTCAGCTTCTGGTGACACTGCTCTTCCTTATTCTCCTTTTATCTTTCTGACATCTAATTTGTTTGAACGTTACCCACCCTAAGTGTGGATATCCTTCAAGGTTCTCTTATGAGCCTTCTCTTCGTTCTTTAGGTTCTTTTCCTTGTTGACCTTGTGCACTCCTATGAATTTAATTATCTTCTCTATGCAGATGACTCCAAAATCTAAAACACTAGCTCTAATCTCTATTTTGAATTCTAGATCCACATTGCTAACTTCTTGCTAGACAAATCTAACAAGATATCCTACAGATCTCTCAAGATAAACACAACCAAAGCATAACAGATTCTCTTCTTATTTAAGCCCATTCTTCCTCCAAACCTTCTTATTTCTATTGAGGGTACCACCAGCCTCCCAACCACTCAGGTTCATAACCTTGATGTTGAACTTGATTCTTCTCTTTCCATCAGTCCCATATCAAATCTTTTGCCCGTCTATTCTACCTTCTCAACATCTCTCACAAACACATCATTGTTTCCCAATGTGGCCACCATCCTAATTTGAGGGCTTTTCATCTCTCTCCTAAGACTAACACAATATACTCTCCAAACTTATTTCCTTATTTTGAGTCTCTTTCTTCTTAAATATATCCCCAAAACAGGCACCAAGTACCCTTCTTACTCATTCCCTTGCTCAAAGACCTTCAGGAGTTACCCCATTGCCTCTAGGATAAAGTACAAGTTCCTCACTCTGGCAGTTACAGCCCTCCACAAACTGGTTCCAATTTACCTCCCAAGACTTACTTCATATTATTTCATATTTCATGAATTTAAGTCTTTTATCTAAACTAAATCCCTAGCTCTTCCTCAAACTCAATACGCAATACCTTTCACCCATGTATTTATACTCCTTCTTCTCTGCTTAAAAGAATATCTGCCATCCTTTAAAGGCTTAACTCAGGTTCCATTCTCTCTGTGAAGACTTCCCTTATCATCAGTGCTCTTTTTCTCTTCAAATTACCTTATCTTACACACATCTGTGTGCATGCCACTGCCACTGGAAATTATGGAAGGATTGTCCTTCAGGAACTTGGAATTATTAATCAATATAAATTGTAGAAGGAAACATAGAAATTGTTCTTCACATCCCTGAGGGTTGCAAAAATTTAACACCTACCAGAAAGCCAGTAACAAATGGCCTGGAGGTTAGAAATACACATCAAAAGGTTGCTCTCTATATATACAAATACAGATCTCAAAATATCATGGGAAGCTCAACTAATAAATCATATTGGAGCTAGAACACTACTACAGACCAAACTGCAGTCCACAACTGCACAGACTGATCCATAAAAAATTAACAGTGTTTTTCATATATGTATCCATACCAAATTCTTCATCTCCAAGCAGCATAGAATAAAAAAAAAAAAACTTTCAAAATAGAACCTGGCAGAAGAAATAAAAAAAAAAACCATGTGGGAACAGGAAGGGGTATGTAACAACTCCATCATCCAGTATACCATTGAAACTGCAGCAGGATGGTTTCAGTGGGCCTACATAGATGAGTTTATATACTTTATTTTAATGCAACTTAAAAAGCAGTTATCTTTATTCACTTGTCTACTAGTCAATAGAACATTAATTTTTTTTAATAGCAAGATATTGTCTTGTCCCAAGACTGTTTTTAATCAGAACTTTTGTGGACGAATGAGAACAATTTTTCAATAATAATAATTACTTTTATCTAAGTTTAACCCATTGTCTATGTCATAAAGATGCATATGTATCATATATAACAATAAAGGGAGCCATTGCCCACCACCCCAATATAAGATTGATACATAAAAATTTAAGGAAAAGTGTTTTTAATAGATGTCACCTTACCAAATATTCACACTCTTCAAGCCACAAGCACCAAAGAGTTCATAATTGCCAAAATACATGGAATAAAAAAGAGTTATAAACTACACAGAATTTGAGAAAGGCATTCAAATGAAGGATACTGTATAAGGAGAATATTCTCCCAGTCTACCAGCTTACTAGTACTTACAAACAATAGAATATTAGAGGAAGACATCAAAACCAAGGATATTATGTCTAAGGTCAGTATTATCCCAGTCTTTCAGCCTAGTAGTAGTAACCTTGCCAAAAAAATGGAAATGTGGTTATTCTGGTAGTATTTGTTCTTGCTGGATACATGTTTGGCTTACTCACCACTCCCCTAAGTGTTCACAAACCATTCTTTGAATAATGTATTATTTTGCCAAGAAAGAAAGTCAAGCTCACAGTTTTATATCTGAAAAAGCTTTGTTCCTCCTTTTTCTGAAAATTGGGCCAAGACAAGTATTACTCGTTTCTTCACTTTTTTTTTTCAAAATTACTGATGGCAAATTAACAACCACATATATAATGTCTTTCAGTACTCTACAATATAGTTTGTCCAAGCCTTGGATATACTTTTATTTAGACACCCTGAAGAAAGGTAGTTAGTGGACTTGGGTTTGAGACATAACTCTAAGTGACTTCGGATAATTCATTTCACTTTTTGGAGCCTCAGTCTCCTAATCTATAAAATGAAGTGGTTGGACTAGATTATCTCTAAGCTCCTTCTTAGTTGTGAGTCTGTGGTTATTTCAGTTATGTTTGTGTTCTACTCTTCATTATTAATTTGTGTTCTGGATTTCCCATGCTGAAGATAATTTTCCTTTGGAAAGAAAATAAGAATTGAATAGTTGCACCTTCTGTTATCTGCCCTACCTAGGCCAAGTCCTATCTTTTGATCTTCTTCTTGTCCCAAATATAGCTTTGTTTTCCTTAGCACTCAACACCAGTCTCAATATGTCCTAGATTTTCACATCCATGATATTATTCTTAAAAGATATGCCCTCACTTATCTGCCCCACTATCATTTTATACACATCTTTAAAATATAAATTAGCCAATGAGTCCAAAGTACATTCATATCAGTTTCTTTTGAAATTTTTCCCTTCTCTTCCTCACTGAAGTGGAATACCACTGGAAAGAAGTTTGAACTAGCCCACCCCACTGCCCTATAATTTCCATGGAGATTAATGATAGCAGCAGTGAAAAAAAAAATAAGCTCCCTACAACAGTGGTGTCAAACTAATTCTTGATTCTCAATCCAGAAATTGCTCAGAATCAGGAATTTTCTTTTCACGAATCTTTCTAGCTTAGATTCTGCATTCCCATCAAGATCTGCTTAGATACTTAACAAGTATTTGCTGAATTGGATTGAAGTAGCTCCTTGAGCCTCAATGTATCAGCCTTGTGTCACATCCTCTTGCTAGATAATCAAGGATGGTATTTAAATTAACTAGAAGTTAATAAATATCTCAAGAAAAATCCTACTTTAATTTTTCATCATAGAAGGAAGGTGACCCTAAGTACCTGAAAGTTATGGCAGCAGATGGCAAGGTTGGGCCGGTCCCACCAAGTGAGAATGGTTTCAAGAGTGGGTCTAGCTAAAGACCATGTATCTGTAAACTGAGGGAAAGCCTATAAAAGTACAGAAAGACCAATAACCATATTGAATTTTTTCAATCTCAGTAATTCATGAAGACCACCTACTGAGTCACAAAAGGGCTTTGTTCCCCATCAACGGAGGGTGTATCCACATTGACAAAACTCAAAAAGCCCTCAAAATATAATCCTGATTGGCCAGCAAATGTGTTACCTACCCCACTAGGTAACATAATTATTAAATGTATACTGATCAAGAAGTCCCCTAAGAAATGTCAGTAATGGTGAGAATTTCAGACCAGTCAGTGAGATATTTTTGGTCAAGTGGGTCTATTGACTCAAATAACTCCATGTAGGCAGCTGTCTACTTGCCTACAAGTAGGCTCTCAAGTATGCCTTTATCCTTCCCTAAAAATCCCCTCCCTCCATATTCTTCACCAAGCACCTCCTTCAAGTTCATCTTACTTTGAAAGACTTCACCTGGCTCCAATCTTTCCACTCATTCCATCTCTAGATCTAGAAAGCTATAATTAAGCTTTTACTGGCTTATAAATTTCTGTGTAGGCATTCTGAAGTCATCATTAAGTGTGGGACCATGTATGCTATTCCTCTTACTATCTTAGTTCCAAGCACAGGACTTCATAAATATTAAGTGCTCTTTCACATTCTTACTTAACTAACTTTAATTGTGGAGCCTTCATAAAGGAATTACATGACTATAAGATCACAGATCACAGATCTAGAAGTGGAAGGGATTTCAGAGGGCATCAAGTCCAACATCCTTCTTTTACGTATTGGGAAACTAAGTTGCCTAAGGTCCCACAGGTAATAAGCAACAGGAACTTGATTTGAACCCAACTCCTCCAACTGCTTCTGCAAGAAGCCTTTACCGGTTCTCCTTAATTAGTATCTTTGCTCTGAGATTACCTCCTCCCCCCACTGAGTTTATCCGGTATATAACTGGTTTGTACAGAGTTGTTTACGTGTTGCCTCTCCCATTAGACTGTGAGCGCCTAGAAAGAAGGACTATCTTTTAGCAATTCTTTGTACCCCTGTGGTTAGCAGGGTGATTGACACTCAGCAGGTACTTAAATGCTTAGTGACTGACTGACTCCAGACACAGTGTTTTGTCTTCTGTTCTACTAATGCCTTCCCAGAAGATCAAGTCATTTTGTAAATGACTATTTTCACATCACTTTCTCTGAAGATATCCTTTTAATTTCAGTAGTAGGTTAGGAGTAAGATCATTTTCCTCCCTTCCTAAATTTAAAAAAAAGATAAATCACAGGAGTTATAATAATAGCTAACATGTATATGATACCTTACCTTAAAGTTTACAATGCATCTTACATATATCTTACTTGATTAAAAAAAACTACAAAATAAATAGGAAACTGATGATCAGAGTAGCTAAGCAATACCTTCATGGTCACAGAGCTATTAAATGGCAGAGGTAGACTTTGAACCTCTACTAAAAGTTTATTCTGACTCAAAAATTCAGTGTTCCTTCCCTTATACCACATGGCTTCTGGGTAAAGTGCCCAGCAATAATTGTTTTAAAAAGTAGAAATGAGAATCCAATCCTTGCTTGGTCCAGTGTTGGGGTTTTTGTTTGTTTTTGTTGTTTTCTTTTGGGGGGGGAGGGGCTGGGCAATGAGGTTAAGTGACTTGCCCAGGGTCACACAGCTAGTGAGTATCATGTGTCTGAGGCCGGATTTGAACTCAGGTCCTCCTGACTCCAGGGCCGGTGCTCTATCCACTGCATCACTTAGCTGCCCAGTCCAATGTTTTCTTAAGGAAAGCATGTGAGATAAAAATCTTTCAAGAGTATCCTCCAGATAACAGAAGAAAAAACAACAACAACAACAACAACAAAAAACCATCGTACAGGAGATTGTCCCTTTAATTCTTTATAGTGCTTAACTATACTTTTACTCAGAAAAGGTAGTCATTGAGCAAACATCAAACTGAAATACCCTGGCTACATTTTTTTTCAACCTTGACCTTAAGAACTCTGAAAAGCCTACAGACCTCCATAAACATGAGGACTACACCCTGGTACCACCCCTTCCTCATTTTTCAACTTCACTTTTTACTCTGCTGCATTGGGACATCATGGGCATCAATTTTTACAGCAGACATTGTTTTCTCCATAGTTACCATAAATTCTCTTACTGTTTATTTTTTTTTATGTCCCAAGTCAATGACCCAACAGAAGCTGCAAAAGGCTTAGGGGGAGTCACTCTAACTCATGCTGTAGGGAAAGGCCAGATCCGTCCATCATATGCCCTTGAATAATTTTATCCTCTTCATTTCTTTAGCTCAAGTCCCAAGAGCCAACTGAACTACAGATCTTGGACCTCAGTACAGCCAGTAGTTTTCTTCCCTCATCAAATTATTCACCAAAGCATTTTAATTGCCTGATTGGAATTCCATTGCCTTTCTCTTTTCCAATCTTATCCTTTACTAAGGTGATAATGAACAGTGAAGTAGCCACAAGGTAAATAGCAAGAGAATGGAGATTCAGAGGCTAGACAATCTACAAACTGGATATACATAAATAATTGAGAATTGACTATATTTTTCCCTCTTCTAAGCAATCTTATATATTAGATAGGCACAGATACATATAACTTCTATATACACACATTACACAGGCACATATATATGTATTTAAACACATATAGTCTGTGTGTATGGAACCTACAGTATTCAACTGTTCATTTTTACTCATTTTTACCTCTTGAATTTATTTAAATATTGTGTAAAAATACTATTGTACATTTTAAATCATCTTTTCCTTCCATTTGACAATGAACAGAATGTTAAAATTTACATGCTTAATTAGTGTTCTAGCATAAGTCATTTCTATACTGGGGTAAGGTGGCAAAGTAACCCTCATAACTGGTTAAAAAAAATTTTTTTCAATTTCCTCTGAAATACCTATAATTTTTGTCCCCATTCTAATCTCTTGACATCACATTTCTCTTACCAAGTCTTGCCCAAAGAACTCAATGGAACATCAAAGAATCAAGGCTTTACTTTTCAGTAAGAGTGGTGAGCCATGCCTTCCTTTAGCCTAGGCAAATAGTTGTAGAAGAACAGGCCTTGGTTTGAACCCGATTTTGGGTGTGTGTGAGTGGTTCATGACTATGCTGGTTAGTACATGAGTCACCCCAGAACATGATTGAAGCCAACATAAACCAAGTCTGCTGGCCTCACCCTCAATCCGTACCACAAGCTTATTCACAATATGATGTGATGGCCTGGCACCAGTAACCCCAAAACTATCAGTGAGTCAGAAGTCATTATATGCTGTACACCATGCCATCCATATTGCTAGTCATTAAGATCATAAATGAACCAAATGTACTTACTGCTAGCTGGATTTCTCCTACCTAATCCACCTTTTCTACTCAATTTCTGCCATGTATGGCCCTGGGAGTTCACTTGGTTGCTTAGTTGATAGGACCTCCCATAGACACGACTGATGGTTAATCTGGTAATGGAATTATGTCATGGAATAATGATGATACCTTATTTTAAGCTTATTCCATACCATTCTTCTTCCCATACTACTTAAGCACCATTTGGATTAAGGAAAGTAGGGTATAGAGGGCTAAAGGAAACAGGGGAAGGATGTAGTGCCAAGTGTACTAAATGACGGCACCAAGCTAGGAAAAAAAAAAAAAGGAGGGGATGGAAATGGAAGGGGAGCTGGACCTGTTATTTCAATAGCATAAAAAATTCCTTGTGTGGAAACCCCCTGCCCTAATGGAGAAGGGCAATTCATCTGTAATTTATAGTGTCACAGTTGCCTGGGGAACTAAGAGATTAATTAACTTCACCTTGGTCACACAGCTAGTAGGTGTCAAGAGGGTGAATTTGAACACAGGCCTTCCTGGCCAAACAGTCAAATATCTATTTGGTATACCATGCTGTCTCTAGAGAAAGGTTCATGTTTTGTTCTCAGAGCAGTTGGTAAATAAAGTTGTACCTTTGGGATTCTCTTATTTACAAAAGGTTACTTCTATCATTTTTACAGGAACAATGCATTCCTATAACACAATAGATGATCTTAATCCCCTATTCTAATGGATGTATGTATTATAATATCAAACAGGTCATTTATTCTACACTGGATTACATAGCAGCTATGTGCATGTTGTCTTGCCCGTTAAAATGTGTTCCTTAAGTTCCTTAAGTGTAGGGACTGTTTTTGCCTTCCTTTGTAACTTAATAAATACTTATTGACTGTCTGAATGATTTGATCAGAATTGAAGGAATTGTTTCTGGCTCTTTTCTAGTAGGGATCTTAACGTTATCTTCAAGGATCTTGAAATTATAATCTTTAGTGAGTGATCTTTTCATGTAATTTTATCTTAGCACTATATCTAGGTATCTTCTTTTTAACTTCTAGGTCTATGAGCTTATTTATCTCCTTGCTAAAGTTCAAAATTTAATTTCTAACACAGGTTACTTACTATAATAAACTGTACAAGCTTTAAAATGACAAGTTGAAAGATACAATTTTTTAGAGTTATGAATTAATAGCTATATATGTCAAAGACTTTGAAAGTGCCAACTTTTTCATATTTATAGATATATTATTGAAATGATAAAAAATGAACTGTGGAAAGAGGAAAGAATGGAGAACTACATATAATGAATCAAACATACTTAACAAGACATGTACAGACACTTTAGTGTGCATCTCTTTTATTACATTACATTAATCAAATGCTGCTAAAGACATCCATCTGAGCAAAGTGTCACAATGATATTCTATAAAAACATTCTTTTGAAAAAGAATCTTTGCTGACAGCCATATCAACCATTTTGTCTCAGGTGATTGTCAGGTCCACATTACTCAGAAATTAGGAAAATTTGTTTAAGGTGCCTCGTGAGACTTCCCTGAAGACAGTTTTTAAAAGAAAATAATTTAATTAGAAAAGTGTATGGAGTCTGATAAAGGCAAATAAAAACATAAGGAGATGATTTAACCAAGAAAAGGCATGATCTAAGGCCTACTTTTTAAAGTTTTCATGAATTACAACAGGACATTCTGATTATTTATTCAAACAAATTACCGTGCCATAACATAGACCTGATGATAGTACAAAGCTATGATAAGAGAGCCTTCAATTCCCATGCTAATAGAGTATCAATAAATTGGAGTGCTTCCTTATGTGTAATATTACATAATGTGTGTTTAGATTTATCTTCTGAAACTCTATTATAGTTCTACTTTAAGGAAACGGATTCTTCCTTTACTTAATATTCTCTTTGGTATTGAGATGTGAATTCACATAAGAGGAGACAGATGAGGGAGATGAGTAATAGCTCAGAATCAGTACCTAATGAGTATAAGCAAATTATAGTATATTCTTAAGCGCCTTCTGTTATAGTCAGATATTGTAGAGCTATACTGTATGAGAAAAACAACAACTTTTCATGGCCTTAAATGGCCCTGGATTTGTAATTCAACTGATCAATCCAAATAATGTTAAGCAATCTTTCAAATGGAAGGTCAGGTTTGAATTTTCTAATTCTGAAAGCATTCAGAAACCATACAGATACTAGATCTCAATCTCATTTTTCCTAGATTATAATTTTAATAAAAGGAAGTCAAACTTCAAATCACTTTGGGGTTGGCAACCATTTTAATGAGGATATAGGGGATGAACGCAAGCCTAAGAGTCCTAAGTCACTAACAGCTGGGAGCCGAATGGAAAACGGTTTTTTCACATCAAATATGTGGAGGGCCAGGCAAAACAGGTAGTGAGGAGGAGGTGACAAGGCATTACAGCAAAAATGAGCTGGCTAGGCAATGACAAGTGTATCTGTGCCTTACTGTTTTCTCCCTCATTCTCTCTGTAGTATCAAGAGTAAACAAAAAGAGAGCATGAAAAAGGGGTCCAGGCCAAACAAATCATTTGCCCCCACTTGGACAAAATTTCACCGTCATAGAATGAGATTTTGGATGCTTATGTTTCAGAGCCCAAGAAAATTCACAAACGAGGAAGCAAACGGCTTTGGATTTCAACGAAATAGCCCTAACCCTCTCAAGTGCCAGGAACTATACAGGAGAAACTCCAACTGGTGGACATGAAGATTCTATGCCTGGGTTGGGGCCATCTCTGAAATTTGGCCCTAATGCTACATCAAAGCACATGTGAAAGTTCTTTTTCTTCTAGTCCTTGGCACATTCAGAGTTACTAGTGTTCCCACTCACAGCTGTCACTCCCATACAAACTTAATAAATTCTATCTATGCATGACTTACTTCTGCTAACCTCCATCCACTAGAGATATACATATCTTACTCATACATAAAAGGACAATAGCCTAGTAAAGCTGCAAAACAACAGTACTCTCGTTATTATCCTGTAGGACACGGCATGAGCCGTGCCCATGGATCAGAGCAGCTGCTGTATAGTACCTAAGGTCTCCCATCTGACTTCCCAGTTGGAAATATGGGTTTACTTTATTCCAATTATTTTTAACCAGAATTTTTTAAAGGAAAGTTCCTTTAAAGTTTTTGCATTTGAAAGGGTATAGGTATTAGTTTACCTTTTAAGTCAATGTCAAACTGGAAAGACCCTAAAACAGCTGTGAAATGTTTAAAATTGGTCATCATTTGTTAATCTCTCTCTGTCTCTGTCTCTCTGTCTCTCTCTCTCTTTATCATCTCTCTGTCTCTCTCTCTGTCTCTCTGTCTCTGTCTCTGTCTCTCTGTCCCTCTGTCTGTCTGTCTGTCTGTCTCTCTCTCTCTCTCTCTCTGTCTCTGTCTCTCTCTCTCTGTCTCTGTCTCTCTCTCTCTCTCTCTCTCTCTCTCTCCCTCTCATTTTCTCTCCCACCTACCCATAGGGCAGCATAGCTGTGGAAGTGGGAATGCAGCAGCTGTAGGTAACAGTCCTAAAGATTCTACCACTGTCTCTTCCAAATTGGGGCTGCCCACAATCAACACATAGATGTTGGGAGACAGGGCTCCATTGCTAGTATTTCATAGGTGGCCTACCTTCTGGTACAACTGGTTGTCCTTGAAGATGGAAAGACGGCTGGATGTGGCATCTTCTAAGCAGTGCAGAGTAGCTGTGGGGGACTAGGGTTCCGGGGGGGGGGGGGCACCACTTTCCCCACATGGCTGCATTTGGATTCCCTTTAGTTGTGTGCATGTGTGTGTTTTCCTGGGGAAATCTTGTTCATCCAGCTATGCTGCTAAGCTGCCTGAGGTCATGGACACAGAAAACACCAAATGGTTTGTTTGTGAAGAATCTGTGCCGCAAGGTCAGTAGCAGCAGTGTCCTTGACTGTATCATCTCAGTCATTCACTTTCCCCTCAGGTGTGCATAAGTCAGAGGTCATGGGTCTTTTACAGTCATAGGTCACAGGAGCTTGACAATGGAAGTATTAAATATTTAAAAACTGGAAAAGGTTTACTGAAATCATCTTACTTGTTCAAACATACTACAGATTTTAGCCCATATAAACTATGCAGTGAGGTATTTCTCTCTATAGCCGTGTTCTATTACTCTGCTTCATATGCAAGGTTAGTATGAGCTGTTAGCTTAAAGGAGCATGTACCAATGGAACTCTTGACCAATAATTTTCCAAGACTCAGTCAACAAGTTCCAGGGAAGGGTTCCTATGATTAAGGAGAATGATCATCTCCAAAAATAAATTGTAGTAGCCTCCACGGGGCTTGAAGTTCATCTTCACAACGAAAAGTGCTTCTACTTTTCTGCAGCTCCAAACTTCTCTGCAGTACCAAGAGGACATTCTGTTAATTTGTGCACCAGATTCCAAACAGACTCTTTAAAAGATCTAATATATTAATGATGAAAAATAAAAAGGTCAAAATAGATATTTTTCAGGGATATAAACCTATCGTTTGCTTTTCTTTTTTTCTCTTTTACCTAACACTAAGCAGCAAGGTCTAGATTAAACTACCTAAGGGATCCACTAACTAAATTATCTAGCAATCATTTTACTTCAACCCAATTTTCACTTGCAGGACTCCCTATGATTTCATTGAATAACTCAGAGGTGATGCAATAAGTAAATCAGTGGAACTTGGATTAGGGTGATTGAAGGAGTCTTCTCAAGCTAAAACAGTTAACATTCTATCACCCCTAATGTCTGGGGTAGAGGGTGGATCTAGGAGTGTTGGTCTACTTCTAAAACTACATAAAATTCCCAGTATGTGCCGGGAATTCCTTTGAGAGTAGCAGGCAGGTAAAGCAATTTGCCAAATGACCCTGAATTTCCTTAGCAAAAGAGGAGATGATGCAAAGAAAAGCTCTAGGAGACATAGCAACAAATAGATGTTGTTTAAGAGAAGAGATTCTCCATTTTTGCTCCCCTTCCTTTGATTGCCTCCTTGACTTTCCCACTCATTCAGAGTTTTTCAACAGAGAAAACACTCAGAATCAATTGGCAGGTGATTATAAGTCATTACCTGCCTACCACACTAATTACAAGTCATTACCTGAGAGTGGCATGTAGTTTTGTGCAGTTTGTGAAAGACACAGGGAGGGTCTACTTCCCCTGCAGGATTATTGTTCTTGATGCCAAGGAATGCTAGCAATTACAACCCAGTGCCTACCAGAGTTATTTAATGTTTACGTGGTAATCATTCCATACATTTCATACTTTAGGACATGCACATAGGCCCCTTTGGTGGAAAAGGCCAGAGAGAGTCCCATATTTTTTTCTTAGTGGTTTGTCTATAACTTCACATGCTATATACAAGAGTAAAAAACAAAACAACAAGGGATCCCTTTTAGGAATTGTTTTTTGATATATTGACTATTTTTTTTCAAAGCAAAGGCACTTAATGAAATGGCATAGTAGGGAAAGTAGCAGCAAAACTCTTTCCCCTACATTAAGGGTCCACATTCCCCCAAATACACCCAGCATCAGCAGGGAGAATGGACACACAGAGATGGTATAAAGAAAGAGGTACATGTGTAGAGGACACGTGTAGGCAGGGAACATACTAGACGGGGATCGTGATCCATAAATCAAAATGAGCGTATTGCAGATGTTCTTAGAAAACAAGATGAATGTAACCACTTCACCTGGAAAGATCATTTTATAACAAATGTAATTTTAGATGGCCATTATTACCTATCAATAGAGTTAAGTTCCATTTTATCTTTAATTTCCAGTTGCAGAATGGATATTGTCAATGTCTATAAATTATCCACATCTTTAATAAATGGAAGTCCATCAAAAACTTGTCACTTTTAATCTAGAGTATATGCAAATTGTTACAAAATTGACTAGTTAATATTTTAAAATTTTATAATTAATTTTTGCTAGAAAATGTCAATTACTCCAGCTTTCATTGTGAGTTTTGAATTTTTTTTAAAGTTACTCAGTCACAGCTTTGTGATGCTTAAGATGTTTATCTTAGAAAACATGGGAACTGGCAAGCTATTAATCTGTATTTCCTAAAATTACCATAATTTTAATACTAATTTCCCCCTTCCACATTTTGGTATCAAGTACAAGAAATACCAGGTACATTTCATGTTGTCTTTTTGCTTGAACTTCGAGGGCAATTTAAAGGATTTTCCAAAATGACACTTTCCTTTTATTCAGCAGCTTGAACACTAACTCAGAACACTCTTCTGACTGCAAATATAGCAATTATACCAAGTTATGCTTTGACACTGTTACCACAGGCAAGTGGCCAGAGTGCATCAGCAGTCAAAATATCTAAGCAAGTTAACAAGCTCCCTTTACTCTCTACAACGCAGGAGAAGAAAGGGAATCCAACCCCTGAGAAATGTTAAAAATGAAGGCGAAATAAAGGCTGCTGGTGTTTGTTAAAGAAAATGGTGTCAGTGACTTGGCCTGATCAAGGTGTAGTCCTTGTGTCCCTGACAGAAGCCCAGGCCTCTATTTGACAGGATGGCTTTTTCTAGTTCACAAGATCTGCTTTATGTTCTCAAACTAATGAATGACTCTAGTTTGCAAGCTCTGGTGTTCAAACTACACCTTGCTTTCATAGTTTGGTCATCTTGGTTTAGGCATCCCCTACCACTCCCCTCAAAAAAAAAACCTCCTTTCACCCCCAATTTTTTTCAGCTCCACATCTCAAAATGCCCCCACATGTACCACACAAAAGACATCCAAACTAATTAAGTAAACTCCAAAAGAACTATTAACAAATCATTTTGCTTCAGCCAGAGATATCAGATTTAATTAGGTGATCAGTGTTGATGAGGTACAAAGACAAAAGCCATCTCCTATTTGAAAAGGTTCAGGCCCTACACAGACCCATTCTTTCCTCCATGCTACAAATAATAATTGAGCATTTCTTTTTTTTAAAAATCGGAGATGAAAAGCGATTCTGTGTTGGAGACAAAAGCTTTCAACTAAGATTTGTTTGGTTTTTTTCACCAGGTGATTTAGGAAGGGAAAACAGCTATAAAGAAATAACTATAACCCGCATTGATATCACCATGACAGAGACTATAAAGCAGCTCTAACAAGCATAATTTTTGCAAGTGATTAATCAAAATGTATTTAGCCAGTCATTTTCAATGACAATCAACGGACACGCTTAAAACAATAACCATTTTGTAGCAAGCACAGTTTTCTTTGGTTTGCTGGAGAGATACCCTGCTTTCACAGACAAAATCAAATGTCGAAGTTAGAGGCTCATACAGTCTTGAAAAAAAAAAGAAACACCAGGATATAGCACCGTGCATTGCTTGATCTTAAGGAAAAAAAAGAAGGGAGCCTGTAAATTATAGACAGTGCCCCTCAAGACACAGACTAATAAGCTAAGTAGGAAACAAGCCATAAAGTTCAACCTCACTCTTTCGCTAGGATAATGTCATCTGATCTGTAAATATTGATAACAAAGTAGTTAGATTTAGGGGGGTTGTTTCTAAATCCGAAGTGGTTACCACAAGCCTCTTCATTCCTGCCTTTTTCCCAACACATGGTAGTTGTCAAAGCATTTGTCTTACATAGGTATATTGTATTTGGTAAGGTTTTTTTGGGGGGAGGGGGAGTTAAGTCAAGGATACATGACTTCTTTTATCAAAGCATTACTTTGATGATAACCTATAAATGTTTCCTTCAAGACTCAGCTGCAAAGCTGAAAAAAAAAAAAAACCTTTTTCTCAGTTTCCCTGGCTGCTAGAACCTGCCTCTCTAAAGCTATTTTCTATCTACTGTAAATGTATCTTGTATATATCTATTTATGTAGAGGGTGTCTCAAAAGTCACAGTTTTAAGTTTTAAGTCACCAAAGCTTAAAACTGCACTAAGACTTTTGGGACACCCTGTATATCTTAATATGGGACTTGGAGTCAGAAAGACATAAGTTCAAATCCCGATGCAGACACTTACTAGCTTTGTGACCCTGGGTAGGCAAGTAATTTAACATCTCTGTGCCTCATTTTCCTCACTTGCAAAATGGGGTTATTAACAGCACCTACCTTACAGGGTTGTTTTGAGGATCAAGTAAGTTAATACATGTAAATGCTTTACAGATTTTAAAGAGCTCTGTGAATACTAGATACTATGATTATTATTATGATAAAGGCTGTTTTTGCCTTTCTTTGTATCCCTAGTCCTGTCTAGATAAATGCTTCTTGATTGTTTTAACATGACTTTCATGTCATACTTTATGAAGCTGGCCTTTTCATGACTCTGAGAGCACACAATGGCATTATATATCTTAAATGAACTTTTTATTGTTTGTTTTCGCATTAACACCACTTCCCAATGATGTCTCCTGCCTCCACCCCTCTGTGGCCAGGTAAACACGTTATGGTACGTGAATGAAACAGAATATCATTGTGCCATAAGAAATCATGAAAACAAAGAATTCAGAGAAACATGGTATGACACAAACTGATGCGCTAAAACGGGCAGATTCATGAAAGCAATATAGGTAACGACAATCATTTCAAAGGAAAGAACAACAGCAATAAAAATAAAACTGAATGCTGGATCATTATAATGGCTAAGGTTAGTCCCAGAGAGGAGTTGAGAAAACGTGCTTCCCTTCAATGCAGAACTGAGGATTATAGGTACAGAATACTGCATAGACTGC
>NW_020954594.1:13635800-13646745 GCF_900497805.2 Vombatus ursinus
CCCTTGTTACAAAGAACTACAACTAAACAAAACAACACACTGGCCATGTCTGACAGTTTATGCCTAATTCTGCAGTTATAGCCCATTACCTCTGCTTTACTACTAAGAGAAGAAAAGATGCTCCGCCACCCACTCATTGAAGTCAAGGATGGCCACTGCACTGATCAGAGTTATGAGGTCTTTCAATGTTGTTGTTTTTTTGTTTTGTTTTTAATGTTGTGCTGATCACTGTGGAAATGGTTCTCTCAGGTATGTTTACTTCACTCTATTAGTCCGTATAAATCTTCCCAAGTTTTTCTGAATTCTTCTGGCTTTATTACACTATTTTCTCTTGCTCTCAATTTTATTTACACTCAGCTAAAAACCTCTAGCAAATAGAAGAGGGAAATATTAGTATTAACTTCCATATATCAAATTCTGGATGAGTATCTTTCAATTATAATTGATAAATATTCCCTCAGTAGATGAAATAGCTTGAATAATGTTTTTACATACATGGACACTAACTGGGTTTGCAGGAATTCTTCTTATCCTGCAAATCTGGTTAATATAAAAGAATGAAACTGCCTTAAAGCAAATCTGGGACAGTTATATGTGTTACTGAAAAGGCCAGTGCAGTATTTCCAGAGTTAAGTATATCTCAAAATGCCTTATTTAGCTTAAACGAACTAATGGCTCAAAAATGTAGAAAGAGGGCTAGTTTATGCTTTGCCATTTAAATGGTATAAGTCAATGTGAAGAGAGCAACTGAGACATTTGTCGAAAGTCGGCAAAAATAATTTGGATGTATTTTGAATTTATTTTATCTGACTCCCCGACATTTAATTTGGTGTGAAAAACTGCAACAGTAGAAAACAGATGTTAAGGGGCCAAGTATACAGCTAAGGTCAAAACAAACATAAAACACAGCTTCCATTTCTAAGGGGGGTGGGGAGGAACGATTTGTCCTGCAACAGGTTTTATGCTAAACCTGCTTTTTTTTTATTGTTCTGCTTGTGATATCTGTAGACTACACAATGCAAGACTGTCTGCCCTAGTGCAATACTTCTCAGCACTAGTAATTTAAGACTTTCTTCTCTGTAATACACTAAACCATCATAACCTGTCTCTTCCCATTTAGTTTAACCTACAACCACCACATACTGATTTGGCTGTGTGTGGCTTTCTCTATTGCCATTTATTACTCTGCTCGACTCCTGAAATTCTGTTTGCAATTTAAGGCCACAAATTAGAAGCGTAAGTCATCTGTTTCCTATAATCCCCCTGTCAGGACTGGAATCACATTTGGGGCTCAGCACCAAGCCTGGTCCTAGGTCTTTACAGGCTTTCTGATTGGCTAACCTGTCTAAAAGCTGCAGTTGGAATAAATAAAATACTCTAATACAGGGCTTTCTGGAAAGAGAAAAAATATGAAAGAAAAGAAACTAAACATTCAAATATTTTCCCCCTCTTCCTTAATTGGAAAATCAATTGCCACACTAGTGAATTTTTTAGCAGCAAATTATGATGTTGGATGCTATTCCTCTCAGAATAAAATGGTAAGCATCTGAGACACTGTTGGAGAAAAGGTTAATTCTATCCTAATCATTTATTTTTTGTTACATATGGCATGTCTTTTACAAGTTCTGCCATTTTCATTGCAAAACACATTTTTGGTATTGGTGCTGTAATTAGCTATTTTTTTTTCTGTAACATGGCAGATCCACTGCTGAAATACAATTTTATAGAAGTTAAACCCATTTATTCTACCTGTCCTTTTCCTGTTTTTTTTTTCTTTAAATAGCTCTGGTATTCGGTATTTGGTAGAAATCTTTTAGGCATTCCAGTGGGTAATGAATTTCACCTTTGCAAAACATTTTCTTTGTTTCAATGACACAAAGATTTCATGTCAACATTTTGGGGTTATGACTATGCTATTACTTCTCTTGTATCAGTTCATCTGAAATGCATCCAGCCTTGCTGTGGTTTGAATATTTCAGTTTGTAAATTTAACATTCCATATTTTAAATTTTGTTAATTTTTCTATTAGTAGCATAAGCAGGCAACAGATCATTCTATACACCCAAGAAAGTTATACCAATTCAGAATAGACAGAAATCCAGGGAAGCTACACATAAAAACACATTCTCAGTTCACAATGAGATTGTAAACTGCCATTGGGCTTTGAAAAATCATTAGCTAACACCAATAAAATCCAACAGACTGACTCATGTTTATTAATATACCTATACCATCTACACCTGGGCCAAAAGGTTGAAACTAAATGGATCAATATTAACTGAATGCCCCAAATGCAAACTTCAATTTCAAAAGAAAATAAAGTACAGTTGGAAAAATATCATCTGTTTTAGCCCTCCTCTCTGCCTAAAAAGAAACTAATATGAAAGAGATGAGGGCCATAGATTTGGAAAACACACTAACACACACACACACACACACACACACACACACACACACACCAGCCTAATAATGGTAAGTCTCTAAGGTACAGGATTGCTTAAAACTCCACTTCTGGAAAAGCTTTGTGCTTCTGTAATTCAAATCTGGCTTCTTTTTTTAAAGTCAAATTTTGCAGACTGTTAGTCCACACTGTGGCCTGTGATCTTGAAGTCTTTAAAAGAAACAAAGGAGAAAAACTAGCCAAGATACCGAGGCTTAAAAAAAAAATAACTCCTTAACTACTGTTCATGTGCAATTCAACATTTTTCTAGAGTTGTTTTTAGCTATTTTAAAAACTATATTTTCTATACTACAGATTTATTTAATAAACAAATGCATCTTCTGGGCCCATAATACACAAATGTATGCTACTGTTAATTCATTTACAGAATGCACTGTGATAGCCTCTGAGCAAAAGAGCAATCTTGTTATAATGAATGCATACTATTCTTAATAAGCACACTGTAGAAAAGACCCACACTGCACACAAAAGCACACCCAAACCATTTGGTTTGTTCCCAGAGCTCGGACACCAGCACCACTATTAAATAGCTGTGTGCTGGAAGAGCAATCCAAGTATTGGCATGCAAATGAGCACACTAAGAGGCCAGATGCTGCTCTTTAGAAAGGAAAAGTGTGCTTAAGCTTGAAATTTAGGGGGGAAACCTGTAAATGTTACCAGAGCAGAGGCGCTTCTTGATTGTGCTCCGTTAAAGTCTCCACTCAGCAATGGATGTGCCAGGGGGATCAGCTCAGGAAAGAGGAATCGAGCAAAACCTTTGCAAATACATAAGCATTCAATCAATCCCTATGTCAGGGACTTCACCAGAGACTGCTGGGTGTTTGGGGCATTATATCCAAGACAGGGCCTCCTGTGTCAGAAGACCTAAGAGGCTTCATAGCATTTCTTTAGCTGAAGGCACGCAGATTCTTATGTTTCTCAGCAAGCTCAACTATCTTTTTAAAAGTTTCAGCATTTAAGATAATATATTTGGTTATTAAAAGAAAATCAGGGTTATTGTTTTTTTGTTTGTTTGTTTGTTTGTTTGTTTTCCAGAAGGGTTCATCATACATGCTACTGGTGCTTGTTTGGATACAAGCAGGCCCAAATCTTTCTCTGCTCATGGAATGCTTAATAATTCTATAACCCTCATTCAACCACTGCCTGTTTTGATGATGCTATGGACAAAGACACCATCATACAGGAGAATAAAACAGGTCTTCAACAACATGAAGGGAAAGCTAACCACACTCAGAGGCAACAGCTTTTCTCCCCTATCATTCTTCTACCTTTGTTTAATATCCTTCCCTCTGCTCACTCTCACTCCTGTGTCAATGGCATAAGAGATCTACTCAGGGCTTCTTAGAAACAGATGTTTCTAAGGCTGGGGTAGGGGAGGCCTTGTAGGGAGAATAATACAAGTTATGGGGGAAAACAAAACAAAACATTAATAACACATAATACAGAAGGGTCCTCATGTCCCTAATATTGGTATATTTATTCGTGAATTCATTTGTAAATATTCATTGCATGCTAGCCACTGTTGAGGGTTGAAGAGAGTAAGTCAGTGCCTGGCTTCATGAAGGTTACAATCTAGGATAAGTTCTGCAATGATATCACTGTGAGGCAGAACTATACCAACATTATCTATAACTACAGGACTAAATCATATTATAGTTGACATTTTACTGGTTATATCTGTTTTATAGTACGTGGTTTGATCCATGGAAGTTTAGGAATCAAATATATTGCTCAACAATCCTCCTTTACCCCAAGTTTACTGCCAGGTTACTCTATCATGGATGCTATTAGGTGTAAGTTTCAAGCTAAACAAATACAGGTTAAAAAAGAAGGGACAGAAGGGCACAGTGGATAAAGCACCAGCCCTGGGACCTGAGTTCAAATTCAGCCTCAGACCAAACACTTGACATTTACTAGCTGTGTGAGCCTGGGCATGTCACTTAAGCCCAATTGCCTTAAAAAAAAAAAGGAGTAACTGTAAACAAGAGACAAAAGTGAACAGATACAATCAACTCTTATTCAGTACATGATAATGTTTTCTTATGTATCAAGTTTTAAATTCTAGACATTTGCTCTACTAAACACATTTAGAAGTAGGGACTTCAAACTCACTTTAAGTTTGCATTAGCGAAAATTTGGCATAATTACAAAGGCAAGTGTCCTACAAAAGTATGTCTAAGGATGTATTTCAAATGTAAATATTAATCATACACTGTTGAGGAGTGATCAAAAGATTATCCTCCATTAGTATGAATAATCAAAAGTCAACCTCAAAATTTCAGAACAGGAAAGGCCCTTAGAGACCTTCCTCATGTTGCAAAAACAAAAAACAAACCACCCAGAAAATTGAAGGTATGATATGCCCACATGGTATGCCTAAGGTCTCATGAATAGCTCTTAAATGAGACTAAACCAGAGTCTCTTGACTCCTGGTCCAGTATCACCTCTCATGGGATCATTTCTAGAAGAACTCTCAAGTTTAGTTGTGTTCTAAAGTAGGTCTTAGGAGAAAAATAATTTAGGGGCCTGAAAATGGTCAGTTGAAAACGCTTGGAAAAGAGAAGGCATGCTATGGCTGCCTTCCTCTAAATTCTAACCACAGAGCCCTCTTTAAACACAGAATCAGGCTACTTCCAAGTTCACGGAAGAATTAGCATATATAAGAGGGAGTTTCCTTTTTCTGTGTTGCCCCAGAAGCCAAAACCAGGATCCACGGATGGAAGTGCCAACAACGCAGAGTTTAGTATAAATATAAGAAAGAATTTAATAATTAGAGCTACCGAAAACATGAAACAGGCTGACTTCATAATGAGCTTTTTATCCCAGAATATCTATCAGTAAATTCCACAAGGTATGATATTGGTGGTGGGCAAGATTCACTCCAAGATTCTATAATCTGTGATTCTATAAAAGAATCTTTTTTATGAAGAAAAGAGAAATGCTTTACAGGAAAACAAATTGTTAACTGATTTGCCCTGTGGAATACAAGATCCTTGAGGGTTGGGACCATTTTTTTCTTCATCACTATATCTCTAGCACCTAAAATAGTGCCTTGCACACAGCTGTCACTTAATAAAAGTTTAATTAATTGAATTGAATTTGTTCTATAGGAACAATATTTAAATGGAATGGCTCTGATTCTCAGAGCAGTTATCTTCACTGAGGCAGAAGCACTAACCCACTTCATCAGCAACTAGCTACTTTGCATTTGCATCCACTGTCTAGAGATGTCCCAGCAGGGTTTGGAGACAATATGGAAAGGTTAGGTTATAATGTATTAAAGTCACTAATGTGATACAACCTTGGATAGGGCCCTGTTGCGTAGGGTATGCCTGTATCTGACTCATTTGTATCAAACAGTTCTCCTTTGTTCCATGAGTTCTGAAGATTTAAAAAATAAAGCCATTTGGAGGGAACAGGGCATAGCAGTAGGTCTGTCTACAGAGAGGCTGCATCCCATCTGTTCCTGTGTTCAGTCTATTTAGATAGCATCAGTACCTATCACCATAGTACCTAGGTCTGACAAGCATGCCATTTCATCCTCTTCATTTTACAAACAAAAGGAGACATAGTGAGATGAAATGACTTGCCCACCATCAAACCGGAAATGAGTAACATAGTTGAGATTACAATTCACTGGCTCTGAATTTTCAGAGGTATTGTGGTATAATGGAAAATGTACTGGACTTGGGAAAGTGACCCTGAGTTTGAATCTTGGTTCTGACTCTTAGCTTTGCTGGCTCTGTGATTCAGAAAGTTGCTTAATGTCTCTCTGAGCCTCAGTCTCTCCCCTATAAAATGGGAAGAATAATAGTCGACTTAGCTCACAGGGTTGTTGTCAGAAAAATAGCATGGAAAGAGGGCTATTTTAGCAGCTGAGCCATGGGTCACTCTTTCACGGGAACCTGCAGTTCTAATGAGACCTCTCATTTCTTCATAGGAAAATTACATTTTTCCTCTAACCAGACCTTCAACAGTTGTGAGATTTTTTGGTAGATGGTGATTGTTGATGTAGTTCTACAGTAAAATCATTCCTGCCCTTCACCACTCTAGTATATGCTCACACTGTGTTGCATTAATGTGCTGCCTTTTTTATTAGTACATGCCTGATTTAGGGAATGAGAGCATTTCCCCTTATTCTGATTCACGGTTGAATGTTAGCCTATGGCAAGAGAAAGGAAATGTCCTTGGGCTTTTCCACTAACATACTGTTTTACTTTGTCCAACAAATTTACCTTCTCTATGTATCAGGCTCTTTAGAAACAAATCAGAGGGAAATGGTTACAGTATAAGGTGTTAGGGGAATAGTCTGAGCTCCTCATGTGAAAGGGTTCTAGAGAAATAGGAAAATAGGATTATTACTGTTATTGTTGTTTATTACTAATGCAGCTGCAGAATTTGGAGGATTTAAGAGCTCTCAGTGGATTTCACTGTGGCCTCCAGAATCTGAGATTTAATTTTAAAAGAATTAAATTTCTAGTCCTCTTCTCAGAGGTGACTATGAGGATGCAAACTGACATGCTGCTGTCTTCTGAGGTTGCATCCAGACTAAGACAATACCTCAGACCGAATAAGGGTGGGACCATCCCCCATTCATCTTAATGGAGTGTTAAACTTGAAGCCTAATTAGGTCCACTTAAATGCCAACATTATTATACTCTTCTCTGCTTATCTTCATACCAGAAACAATCAGCTAATGCACTCATTTAATCTGGGCACATGTAATGATCACAACCAGACACACTGTCACTGTGATATGCTGTTGGGTAGAAATAAAACTGCAAGTTTCAAACATGAACTTTGATTGTTTTTAATTATCTTTCCAACTAGGCTGCTTTCCATTACCTAGAAGTTTTAAGACTAAAATGGTTCTACTGTATATGCCACAAAAAAAGGAAGGGGAGAGGGGAGCCTCAGATAACAAGGCTCTGATATCAAACTGTTTCCCACAGCAGCAAACAAATGGATGGTAAGTTTTAAAGGAACATTTCAAGTCATAGCTCTCCAAGACAGTGCAAACATTTACAGAAGATACAATCCACCCTGTGTGCTCAGGGTCCCAACAGTAACCTTCCTATTCCTGGACCTTGGTGTATCAAGCCCAAATTTGTAGATATACACATGAGTGCGCCTACACACACTCAAATTAATTCATGCAAAAAAAATGGAGGGAATTGGATCTAGAGAAAGATGATGTTGTAGGTGAAACACTGGTTTAGGGAGTTAAGATGACCTGGGTTCAAATCCTGCTTTAGATAATTACTAACTGGCCAAGTCACAACTTCTCTGGGCTCCAGCTTCGTCAACTATAAGATAAGAGAATTGGATTCAGTGATTCCTGGGGTCCCTTCCCACTCTATATCTATGATTCTATAAAGAAAATAACATATTTGCAAACATTTGAAAGCAGCACTGTACCCGCACCAATAAGTGTCTTCTGGACAGCTCCACCTGGACATCCATCAGCATCTCAAACTCAATATGTCAAAAAGGGCTAAAACGGCCCCTCCTTTTCTGACTCTCCTTTTCCTCACCTTTGGTTTGGAAGTTAAGTCAATTCTACCTCTAAAGAATCATCCGGACCCTTCATTTCCCTCCCAGGGCCATTGTGTACTACCCTTGGTAAGGTCCTGGTGACCTGTTGCCAAGATTATTATAATAGTTTCCAAAATTGTCTTCTTCCTTCCAGTCTCTACCCCTCTCCAGTCTATTCTCCTCACAATTGCTAAAATAGTCTTCCTAAGATCCATGCCCAACAGTGGTTCCTTCTGGAACAGAATAAAACTCCTAAGGCCATTCACAATCTAGCTCTAACCTACCTGTCCAGAAATTTTCTATTACCTTCTTTCACATTTTCTGCATTCCAGACAACTTAGCCTATTAATTGTTTCCCGGACAAGGCATTCCATTTCCAACATCCTCATTTTCCTCCGTAGTCTCTCTTTTTAGCAAAAAATAGATATATGTCTATATATACACATACACATACACATACACATATACATATATGTATATGTGTATGTGTGTGCATGCATACATAAGGCAGTTAGATGGCTCAATGGATAGAGTTCTGGTCCTGAAGTCAGAAAGACCTGATTTCAAATCCAGCCTCAGACACTTACTAGTTGTGTGATCCTGGGCAAGTCACTCAACCCTGTTTGCTTCATCTATAAAATGAGTTTCCTCATCTATAAAATGGGAAGGAAATGGCAAACCACTCCAGTATTTTTGCCAAAAACAAAACAAAACAAAACAAAAAAAAAAAATGGGGTCATGAACAACAACAGCTTTAATTCAGTGTTTGACTCAGGTGCTTAATTCCTGTGCAAAGCCTCCCCTAGTTCTCCCAGGTGTTAGTTCTATTTCCTCATATTGCTTTGGATTTGTTTTTCTGTCCTTATGTAATATCTCTTCAACAGAAAGATTATAGGATCCTAGGTCTAGAATTGAATTAGACCTCAGAAACCAACTAGTAAAACCCCCTAATTTATAAATGAAAAAACTAAGACCCAGGAATATCGAGTGATTTGCTCAAGGCTACTCAGGGAGTGTGTATCAGAGGTGAAAACTGAACTCAGGTCCTCTGATTCCCAAGCCAGTGCTCTTGCAATTGGACTAGGTTTCAGGGGGAGTTTTGTTTTTATCTTTGCAGCATGGGACCTAGTACAAAAATCTTACATGTAGTTGGTACTTAAAAAATGTTTATTGAATTTAATATAGGCATGCCCAGGCACACTCTCTGCATCCACCTGGGCTTCTGTTGTCACCCTGACAGAAAAGAGTCCAGGACTTCAGAGAAGATTCACTTGAATTGTAGCATTTTAGGTTTCTGCTGCTGAAATCAGCTAGGTGGCATCCCTGTATGAATAAAACCTCCAACACCTTTTCTCAGCACCATTCATTCACAGGAGAGTAAAGAAACACAAAGCATACCACTTTGGAAGGACTGCTGGCATAACTCAGATCCACCTCATTTCCCATTCTCTTCTGTGTTCTGGCTCACCAAGGCAGACAGGTCCTATCCCAGTAGCCACAGACAAAGTTAAGGCCATGCATTGTTCTTCCCCAACCAAAAACAACAAAAGCATTTTCAGCATTGCAATCAGTCACAAAAATCTGCCACGTATTTAAAAACAATCCATCTCAATAACTGAGACAAAGATCAAAGAAGATATAGAGAAAATCTGGTAACAAACCTACCTTGCAAAACAATCAAACAGTTGAACTATTATAATCAGCATTGGGTTAAATGCCCATCAACCAAGTATAATGATCAGGCATGGATCAAGGAATCATTTAGGATATTCAAGGCCTGAAAGAATTTTAACATGCTTTACATAAAAGTTAGTTTAGGGTAATACAAATATTAAATTACCTCCAACAATATCTTTGCAGAACAAACAAAACTATGAATGCATTAGAAGGCACTTGTAATATGTTTCACACGTTTACATTTTGGTTTAAAGGTTTGGAAAGCAGAGAACTCAGTTATACTCAAGCAGGAATTTGTTTATTTTATTATTCTACTCTATCTTGTTTATTCTGTTACTAGCTGAAGACAGAACAAATGGCCCTAATTGGTTCTTCAAATTTAGGTAGGTATTCCTACTGACCAATATATTTACACATTTATATACTCAATTATAGGGGCAGTGGAGTTTGCTGTAATGCTCGTGAAGAGATGAGTGTTGAGCTGAGTTACAAAAAGAGAATAAGGAAGTAGTTTGGCAGAAGCTGAAGAAAGCATTTATAGGAAGGAATGACACTTTTCTCCATGAAGTCTTCCTTGACCTCTATCCTCACCCCCAAGTAAAAGAGCCTCCTCAAATTTCATATAACTTTTTCTTGGCTCTCTTTTACTGTCATCATATTTTGTCCAGGATCACACTTCTTTGTGTACATGTAATATCCCCTACCACAATCAGGGACTACTTCATTTTTCAATTTTGAATTCTTAGCACCTAGCAAGGTGTCTTGTATAATAAATGTTGATTGGATGCAATGGAATGACAGATGTAGTAAGATAGCATGTTTGGCAAAAAGAGTAAATCATATGCAGGGTTTTCTTGGCTTGAGTAGATGGTCTGAGTTGGGTTAGAATGTGAGACCAGAGAAAATAAAAGAGACAATGATGGGAAATCTTAAAGGATATTAATTTTGAACTTATATTTGACACAAAGGGAAATAGGAATAACTAAGTTTCTGACCAAAAAGGTGATATGATAGAAATGATCCTTTATCCTAAAAGCTCTGGAAACCCGATATAAAACTGAGCAAGTGTGTAGACCCATCAGCTCATAAGTCAACCATTTGAGTTCTTCTCTTGTCCTACAGAGTTTTCCTCAAGCCCCTGGAAAAGTCTGCTTATCTGCTCAGGAGAAGAAAGAAAGAAAGAAAGAAAGAAAGAAAGAAAGAAAGAAAGAAAGAAAGAAAGAAAGAAAGAAAGAAAGAAAGAAAGAAAGAAAGAAAGAAAGAAAGAAAGAA
>NW_020954594.1:13646755-13696817 GCF_900497805.2 Vombatus ursinus
GAAAGAAAGAAAGAAAGAAAGAAAGAAAGAAAGAAAGAAAGAAAGAAGGTAGAATGGAAGGAAAGAAGGTAGAATGGAAGGTAGAATGGAAGGAAGGAAGAAAAAGAAAGGAAAAAGGAAGAAAAAGAAAGAAAGAAAGAAAGAAAAATGGAAGGAAGAATGAAAGGAAGGAAGAAAAAGAAAAAAGGAAGAAAGGAAGGAAGGAAGAAAGAAAAAAGAATGGAAGGAAGAAAAAAAGAAACAAAGAAAAAAAGAAAGAAAGAAAAATGGAAGGATGAACAAAAGGAAGGAAAAAAAGAAAGAAAAATGGAAGGAAGAATGAAAGGAAGAAAAAGAAAGGAAGGAGGGGAGAGAAAGAAAGAAAGGAAAGAAAGAAAGAAAAGAAAAGAAAGAAGGAAGGAAAGAAAGAAGGAAAGAAAGAAGGAAAGAAAGAAAGGAAGGAAGGAAGAAGGAAAGAAAGAAAGAAAGAAAGAAAGAAAGAAGGAAAGAAAGAAGGAAAGAAAGAAAGAAAGAAAGAAAGAAAGAAAGAAAGAAAGAAAGAAAGAAAGAAAGAAAGAAAGAAAGAAAGAAAGAAAGAAAGAAAGAAAGAAAGAAAGAAAGAAAGATCTAGAACTAGGGAAAACGGGTTCACTACCTCAGGGTCCTGGTATCTCAAAGAGACTTTGCCATGGATATCAGTCCTCATGTTATCCCCTGAAGAAACCAGAAAAGCATTGAAAAGGGGAATATAAACTGCTGATCAACAGAAATAAGTGGGAGAAACATAGATAAACTGCCCTGTGAGCTATGCTTTCAAGAGCTCAGCTACTACTTTTCCAAATACTAATCTTTGTTGAGATACTTACAATGCTAGGGATGAATTGTGTCATTGGTTCATTACAAAAGAAAAACATATGATGGTAGAATTCATTTTTCAATTTTGTATTCTGAGCACCTAGCAGGGTGCCTTGTATAATAAATGTTGATTAGATGTCATTCCATGACACATGTAGTAAGATGGTATGTTTTGCAAAAAGAGTATGTAGGGTTTTCTTGGCTAGAGCCACAAAACACTATCAAGATGTGATCCTTCCCAAGGATCCTTATGTACTATGCATCAGCAACCTTCTGTTCATTCATTATATGAAATAATGGCTGATGGTGTGAATCTGACTCACTCCTGGTGCAGAAGAGAAAGCAAGGAGCACCTATGATCACTGGGGAACCCAGATGACCCAAAAAACAGACCCAAGCAGCTAAAAAGCTTTTTGACTGTTTCCATTCTTGATTCAGTGAATTGAATTGACCATTGATATTCACAGCCTCTTTCCCCCCTGAAAATGGAGAAAAACAATGGCCAAAAATAAGTGATATTTATTTGCATAGCATTTTTAAATATCTAAAGTACTTATATACCATTTGAACTTCACAACAACCCTATAAGGGAGATGCTGTAGCTGCTCCTCCAGGAGGCTCTATATGAGGCCTCTATGGGTCTCAAAGAAGTTAAGCAACTTAGTCATGTATTAGCCATGTAGCTACTATTAAGTAGCAGGGGCAGGATTTGAATTCAGGTCTACCTGACTCAAGATGCTACTCTATCCACAGGACCCCATTGCCGTATTCTTATCACCACCTCACACTTTTCTATGCAGTTTCATGTGCAATCATCTTTTTATTATACTATGTTATGGAAACGCTTGTTTTATTCCATAAAGTAAAAATAAAATCAATTTTAAAAAAAACTTAGACTATGTTCGGATCACAGTCCATTGGGTTTAATACATTGAAACTCCTTTAAAATGCTTGTGTCAAAGGATACTCATATTGATGCAATAGAAAGTAACTAACTGCAACAGTTCAACAGATCCATGATCTCTTCAGTGTGATCATTTCTCCATTAGTACAGATCTCAAACTATGGATGTACTCCTTCTTGTCATAGACATGTTTTCTCCCTGTCTTTCTATAAGTCTGCCTATCTGTGTAGTCAATCCAACAGATCACTGTCATTTGTCAAAATTTTGCAAAGAAAAATACTACAAAACAAAACTTTATTTCTACAGAAGTTCTATTCTGATGCTTCATCATAGCATGAAGATGATTCTGAGTTCTCAAAGGCAATACTAGTGAAATATGAATTCTAGCAGTTGCTACTGAGCTAGAAAGACTTGGAATACCCTTGCCAAAAAAGACTATGTCTTCTCTCTCTGCACCAAAGTAGCTGTACAAGGAGAGAGTATGGTAAAGTCCAAAGGGTCCTGGTTCAAGAACTAGAGAACCTAGTTTCAAATACTGCTTCTGATGCATACTACCTATGTGTCATTGGGCAAGTCACTTAACCTCCCAAAATTCAGTTTCCTCATCAGTAAAATGTTGGGATTGAACTAGATGTCTTCTGAGGTTCCTTCCAGGTCTAGAACTCTGACCATACCAGTGTGGAGAAGCTCAAGGCCATAAAGGTGCTCAATAGGTAATAAATCCTTCAGTTATGATGAACTATCAAACAGATAAATATATAAAATGACCCTTAGTCCTATACTACCACATTAATAGTGATGACATGGCAGGAAATGAGGAAGAAGGGGCTAAGAATAAGAAAAAAATTTAGCCACTCTTTTCACATTTTCACGTTTTCACAACTAGTATTCAATCTAAGATCCTTGACCAATAACTAAAAAGTTAATATTTTATTAGAGGAATGGAATAACACTAATATACTTGATATAAACAAATTAAGAGACATAAAAAGGTTATACTTTAAAAAGCAGAATGGTGACAATTTCCAGAAATAAGCAAGTTTATATCTAAGCCCAGATCTCCCTCATCACCAAAAAAAAGCAAGAAATGTGTCAACTAAAGCAAAAAAAAAAAAAACAACAGACCCTTAAGAGGAACAAGAATACAATACCCACAAGAAAATACTCACAGAAACATTAGCAGAGGGTATGAATAAATAAATAAATAAATAAGCAAAGAAAAGATCCTGATACAATAAAGAAACACTATGAGGTGAAAGAATGCCAAGAGAAACCTCCAGAAGAGACTAATTTGTATTAACTACAACTACAACACTAAAAAAGAGAATGGAATGGCCAAAAGAATCCCTAATATAATTGAAATGCTTAATAAAAGAAGTGAATAAGAAGATGAATAAAATTAGAGCTCCAAATAAAAAATTCAAAAGGAAAATTGATGAATAAAAAGCTGAAAAGTGTTTACAAATTTACAGACACCCTGACAAAGGGAATGGAAAGGACAGAACTCAAAATGCAATAAAACAAGAATTATTAGATCTAAGTCAAGAGAAAGCAAAATAGAAACGGTGTTTAAAGCTTCTGTAATCAATTTGCTGAGAAGATGAAACTCAAGGAGACAACATAAGAATAGTTGGCCTCCACAAAAGTAGGATTAAATCTATATTTAGCACACCAAAAATATGATTGTCAAGCTCCAGAGTTTCCATGTCATAGGACGTATTAAAAGTAACCAGAAAGAAGGAGTTCACATACCAAAGACCTCCCATCTGAATTGTCCAAGGCAATTCAAGGACAACAAAAAAATAAAAGAAAAAATAAGAGCTTGATGTGACAAAAATGAAAGAAAACCAGTTTGAAATCAAGAATAACGTACAGCTAAATCCTGATGAGCACAAATAATGTAGGCCAGTGAACCGGCCACATAACGTGAATTCACACTGCATACATCCATTGGGCTACAACCAGTGGCCATATTTTACATAATTATGACTTTGAACAGCAAACATTTGAATATACACAACCACTTTATCAGATTCAGTTTCACTGATTGAGACTTAGCTACATCTTCAAAAGTTGTACCTAATCACACAAGCGAGAAAAGGTATATCTTATGAGAAAACCAGAGCACAGTAGAATCTTAAAAATGTCAACACAGCATACCCCCCCATAAAAATTAAGAAAGGCAAAGAATTTTGTATGCCTAGAAAGGGGCTGGTGATGAACCACTGTTTACATGTTGAAAAGAAATAAATCAACAAGAATATAAGTCCTTAATATGTTCCAAACAGTAGAAATACAAAGAAACAGCACAAAGAACTCTTATTTTCAAGGTGCTTACATACTAATAAGGGAGAAAACATTTATAAATCAGAACATACACAATTAATACAGATTGGATGGAAGATAACCATGAAAAGAATGGCACTCACTAGCAGATAGGGGAACAAGAAAAGGTGTTCTGGAGGACATGGCACTTGACAAGAATCTTAAAGGAAGCCAGGGGTTCTAAGAGGCAAAAGTTGGAAGGGAGAGCATCCCAGGTATGGGAAACAGTCATAGTAAAGGCATAGAGATGGCAGAGGAAGGGTCATGTTCAAGGAATAATCTCAAGTAGGTTCATATGGCTGGATCATAGAATATATGAAAAGGAGTAGAATTAAGAAAATTGCGAAGGTAGGATGAGGCCAACTTGTGAAGAGCTTTAAATACCAAACAAAGGACTTTATTTTTGCTAAGTGTCATTGAGTTCATAAAGAATGAAAAGTTCCGGACTTTGAAGAAGGTAAAGACAAACAATATAACAATTTAATACAAAAAAGTAAATTTAATTGTAACCATTAATAAATTTATTACTTAATTGAATGAACCTATAAAACAGAAGAGGATAGCAAAATGAATTAGAAAGTAAAACTGGACAATTCACTATATACGAAAAATGAGTAAAAAATCAATATCCAAATATTCAAATAGATCTGTTATCTCATCAATGTTGATGTTCCCTCTAACAATACATATCACAAACTATCCATAGTGCCTGTTCAATAGAACTCATATCTTTCCATGAGTTCAACACAGTGAGTCTACCCAATGGACTCGAGAATTTCCATTCATTCCCTTTCCTGATAATGTGAGGATATCAGTATACCAGTGGAGTACACAAGATTTTCAATGATTCAACAAGAATTTTTAAAGTCCTTACTATATTCTAGACACTATGCTAAAGTTGTCTACCTGTCATCATCCCCCTTCACCATGTGGCCAACCTATCTTCTCTTCCTATCAAACATTTCTCTGATGTTATCCTTCTGTAGCAACTCCTTATCCCCTTCATGCCCCCTTCCCCATTTAGGGCTTGGTCAGCTAGCATTTCAGGCAAGTGAGTGGAAACTTAGGGTAAACTTGCTTCTGGGCATGTTTCCTTCCCCAACCTCACCTAATTACCTCAGAGCATGCACCTTCTGATAGCTTTCTATAGGCCACAATTAGTCAGAGGTAGGATTTACTATGCTTCAGATTAATTTTAAAAAGCAGAACTAGAACGTTCTCAGACATGGAAAAATAATATTTTAAGAGACAAACAAGGATACTGCATCATTCTTAAAGGAACCATACATAATAAAAATCAATATTAAATAATGATGCAGGAACCATACATAATAAAAAATCAATATTAAATAATGATGCATGAAATGGCTTTACAACTGAATACTTAAGGAAAAAATTTACTGAATTACAAAAAGACCTTGCCAGTAAGACAAGAAGTATAGGTGACCTCCATGTGCTTCTTTCAGATTTAGACAAATCTAACAAGAAGGTAAACAAGAATGAAAGTAAGGATATGAACAAAAGTTTCAGAAGCAAGATATGGTAGGCTTATGGTAATATATGAATGGGAATTTTAATGGGTATGCTTATTTCTAAACATTAGAGAACACCTTTACAAATATCGATGAAATGATATGGCATAAACAACTCCTAAGTACAGAAGTTTTTTTTTTTAAAAAATTGGGCATATCTTTACATTCTGTAGCAGAATATAAATTTTAATCTTTAAGGAAAATATAAACAAAAGCAATATACTCAAACAGAGATCTAAACAAGTTGTACTAATGAATGGATCAAATAAACCACTGAAGCAATGAATAACTATATTAAACAAAATTATAGAGACAAAACATACATATACATGCACATATCTATGTATGTGTATATATAGGTATATGTATATGAATATATGCATATGTGTAGATACATACACACACACATATATACATATATATACATATATACATATACATATACATATACATATACATATACATATACATATACATATATATATATATACATATATATATATATATATATATATGCCTCAATCTACACTCTGAGTCCATCATGTCTCAACCAGGATATGGGTAGCCCATTTTATGATGAGTCCTTTGCAATCATAGTTGGTCATTGTGTTGATTAGAGTTCCTAAGTCTTTTGATCTGGTACTGCTAGATCACCTTCATTCACATTTTTTTATTGATTTCTTTGATATTATTGACCTTTTGTTCCTTCAGATCAATTTTATTAATGTTTTTTCAGCTCTATAAAATAATTCTTGGTAATTTGGGATAGTACTGAACAAAATTAATTTAGGTAGCATTGTTCTTTTTATTATATTGGCTCAGCCTACTCATGAGCAATGAATATTTCTCCAATTTTCATTTGTCTTTGTGTGGAAAAGTGTTTCATAATTGCATGCATATTATTTCTAGGTGTGTCTTGACAGATAGATTCCTGAGTATCTTATACGATATGCAATTATTTTAAATGGAATTTCTCTTTCTATCTTTTCCTGCTGGGTTTTGTTGGTGACATCCAGATATGTTCATGATTTACTTGGGTTTATTTTATATCCTGAAAGTTCACTAAAGCCTCTCAGGGTTATTGTGAGGATCAAATGGGATAATATTTGTAAAGCACTTTGCCATAGTGCTTGACTCATAGTAAGTATTTAATAAATGCTTTAACAAATACTTGTTTCCTTCCTTGTGAGGTTTTTTTTTTTTTTGCATTTTTTCCTGTAAGAGGGGGCAGGAATACAGGTTGTCCTGTATCTGATTATTGCACACACAGTTTTCATGACTGCTTACATGCAGTTTTTTTTACCTACATATTTGGAGACTAAGATGTCAGAATAGAATAGAATATATGCTCCTTAAAGATGGGATCTTGCTCTCTGGCTTCTTTCCTTCCTCCCTTCCTCCTTCCCTCCTCCTTCCCCACCCTCTGTGGCTCCTTCCTTCTTTCCCCTTCCTTCCTTCAGCAAATTTCTCTAGTAAAGGCCATTCCCCAATTGATAAATAGCCAAAGGATATGAACAGGAAGTTTTCAGAAGAAGAAATCAAAGCTATCAGTAGTCATATGAAAAAAATGCTCTAAATCACTATTGATTAGAAAAATGCAAATTAAAAACAACTCTGTAGTACCACCTTATACCTAACTGACTAGCTAACATGACAGAAAAGGAAAATGACAAATGCTGGAGGGGATGTGGAAAAATAGCGACACTAATGCTGCTGTGAACTGGTGAAGCTGTGAACTGGTCCAACCATTCTGGAGTATAATTTGGAACTATGCCCAAAGGACTATAGATCTGTGTATATCCTCTGACCCAGAAATACCACCACATCCTGATTGGTATCTCAAAAAGATCAAACAAAAAGTAGAAGGACATATATTTACAAAAATATTTATAGCAGCTGTTTTTTTTTTTTTTTGCAATGGCAAAGACTTGGAAATTGAGAGGATGCCTGTCAGTTGGGGAATGACTGAACAAATTGTGGTATATGATTATGAGCAAATACAATTGTGCTATAAGAAATGATGAGGGGGATGCTTTCAGAAAAACCTGGGAAAACTTATTAAAATGATGCAAGGCAAAGTCAGCAGAACCAGAATGTTGTACTCAGTAATCGTAATATTGTAGCAATGATGAACTGTGAAAGAGTTAGCTACTCTGATTAATACAATGATCCATGAAAAGTTCAAAGGAATCATGATGAAAAATGCTATCCACATGCAGAGAGGGAACTGATGAACTCTGAGTGCAGAGCGGATAATATTTTTTCACTTTATTTTTCATGCTTTTTTGCAGCATAGCTAATATGGAAATATATTTTTCATGACTTCCCATGTATTTATTTTTTGTTGAGTCATTTCAGTCATGTCGATTCTTCATGACCCCATTTGGGGTTTTCTTGGCAAAGATACTGGAGTGGTTTGCCATTTTCTCCATCTCATTTTGCAGATGGGGAACTGAAACAAATAGAGCTAAGTGACTTATCAAGAATCATGCAGTTTGTAAGTGTCTGAGACCAGATTTGAACTCATGAAGATAAACTTTGATTCCAAACCCAATTCTTCATTCACTATGCCACCTAACTGCCCTTCAGATATGTAATTGCTTTCTTAACAGGTGAGGGAGAGTTTACAGGAAGGATAATAATTTGGAACTCCAAATTTTTAAATGCATGTTAAAAAATTTTAAAAAACAATCTTAGGGTGTTCGGACTATTATTATTCTCATGTTATTGAAGAAATTGAAGCAATTAGAAGTTAAGTGACTTGCCCAGCTTCACATAGCTAATTAGGGACCAGCTCTGAGGCCAAATTTGAACTCAGGTTTTCCAGACTCCAGGGCTAGTGCACTATCCACTTTTCCTTCTCTAGGTGTTCACAGGGTTCAAACACAATCCTTACAACTCTTCTTTCTTCTCCATCAAATTTTACCTTTTGACTCTGGGACCTGTATAGTCCTCTAAATTAATAGCACCACCTTATGATTAAGACAAACTGTGGAATGCAAATGTGCATGACAGCCCAAGAGTGACATAACCGCTCATCCTCCAGGGAGCCCTGTTCTCTCTCCTGAGGACCTATACAGTCCTCTAGATTTCAAGTTCTACCGTAAGGTTTGAAATTCAATCAAAATGGAATTTCATCTTGGAGTTGCTAAAGAGTCAACCCCTGTTCCCATCAGAATTACACAGTCCACATGTAGTACTGTACAAGATCTAGGTATATCCCTGTACATCATGACTAAGTGCCCTTTAGTTATGCAAGCTCTAAGAAATATACTGGTGGTTCTTTTCTCCAGAAGACTAAGGTGATGAACTCAAGTAGAATCCTCCTCTGAGAAGCGTTCTCTGCTTCCACTTCTGCCATCTTTAGCTTCTAACATCTGGCTCTCCATTCCAGGACCTACTTGATCACTGCTACTTCTACTCCAGAGATGCTTCTCTCACAGTGTAGGGTAAAGTAGGCAGATCCACTCAGCCTGAGTCCTAAGTACATTCTCTATGTGAAGTACTTCTTTTTACCTCTTTGATCTTCTTTCCAGCTCAGTTCTAGATCTCCAAACTAGATCTGCCTTCTTTATTTTATAAGCCAACATTTAAGAGTGTAGTTTGAATATAAGCCTCTGGAATTTCTTTCCCAACTGGTTTAAAGAATTGATGTGGCCAAGTAGCCAGGTGTTGTAGCAAATAGAGTTCTTGGCCTAGCATAAGGAAGATTCAACTTCCTGAGTTCAAATCTGGCCTCAGGCACTTACTAGCTATGTGACCCTGGGCAACTCACTTAACCATTTTGGGGCAGTTAGGTGGCACAGTGGATAAAGCACCAGCCCTGGAGTCAGGAGGATCTAACTCCAAAACTGGCCTCAGACACATAACACTCGCTAGCTGTGTGACTCTGAGCAAGTCACGTAACCCCAATTGCCTCACCAAAAAAAAAAAAAATTGACTTGACCCAATGGCATACCTTCCATAGGGAGGCCTTCTTTAACCTTGACAAATGTATCAAGCTACTCATTCATATCCTATCAAGGAAATGCAACCAATCAGCTCAATGGTGATGTCCACATCTTCAACAGCGACAGTCTAATTCTCATTGCTGGTAGAGTAGTGAATTGTGTTCAACCAGATCTGGAAGATAATTTGGAATTATGTTACTAAAGGTAGCTGTTCAACCTGTTTGACCCAGAGATTCTTCTATTGGAATGATGACCCTTGGAAGTTGTTTTTCTTCATCCTTCATTTTCAGAGTACCAATGACATCACAGTCTTGACTTGTGAGTGAATTGGATTTAAGTGAGGCAGAGTTGCATAAAGTTGTCAGCCTCATTCTGTCTTCCAGAGTCATCCAAGTCCAATGGCAAGACAAAATTCAAGATGACTGATGATGGCTTGGGATGACCTTGGTGTCTTCCATGTCTGACTAAGCTCTATGTGCTCCACAACACATTCTTCAGCCACCTCAATGCTCATTGGAACAGATTGTTCTCATCCACCCATTCCACCAGGGGAAGTTTTCACATGTTTGGGGTAGACATTCCCCTAACTCACCAATGGGTTTGAGGTCTGTCTGCTTTAACCTGTCTGCCAAGATGATTTTGCCAGGGTGTGGCCACTGCTTTTTGGAGCCACCCTTGGAAGTTACTGACAGCAAGAAAAGACACACATGTCCAAATATATTTATAACAATATTATCTGTGACAACAAGAAACTGGAAAATACATACGCCCAATTATGGGGAACAAGGTGAATAAATTTGGCACATAAAGGTATTGAAATAACACTCTACCTTAAGAAATCATAAATATAAAGAATTCAGGTAAATGTGAGAAGACTCATATGAAGTGATACTTCATGAGTGAAGGAACAAGCTAAAGATCAATGTACACAATGACATAAAGCCAATGTGAAGAAGCAATAAATCTCTGTTCAAATACAGTAGTCAATGTTAGTACCACACTGCTATTGCTAAAAATACAAATCCCTTCATTCTGTCAAATATTGATCAAGTATTTGCGTAAAATGTACTGGGGTGTGGAGGGGGAAGATTGAGTATTCATTGGGAAGTGTCAAAAACAAGCCATATCGATAACTAAGAATTTTTTTTAAGTAAATGGAAATGATTCGCTGATTCTCCTCAAAGAAAATATCCCATGCATTGGTGAGGTTTGTTTTATAATATATCTAAAAGCAACAGCAAATATAATTTAATGGAGCAAATTGTCATCTCACTTTATAATGATTTGGAAACAGGCCACCATGAAGAAGATAATTGGAGCTTAGGTACTAACATTTATTGCAGAGAATGAAGTGAAGCAATTCTGTGAAGCACTTTCCAAGGCTCTCCAAACTAAGTCAACATGTGCCTTTCTATTTGTGACTTCAATGGAAAGGCAGGCATGAAAGGTGACAAAAAACAATCTTGGGAAATAAGGGCCATGATTAGGAAATGATGGAGGCTTGAAGACAACTCAGAAACCTCATGAATGTACCTCATTAATATTTTCTTTAAGAAGTAAGCTAGAAGGAGCTGGATGTGGCAACAACAGAAACCATTACAGAGAATGAAACTGACTACAACTTGACAGGAAATACCTAGCTACCAACATAGAAGTCATTTCAGAATCAGATGCCTGTGTGCACTTAGATCACCAAGTGGTTAAAGCAAAGGTCAAAATCAAGACCAAATTAGAAGAATACATATGAGAACATCTCGTATGCCATGGCAACAGCTTGCACCTGACCTACTTAAGCAAATTGTTGACTCTGAAATGTAGAATAAGTACAAAAGTAAACATTTTTATCAACATTTCTTAGAGATGCTTGACCAATATATATTCATATAACCAATAACATAACATCACACTTGGGCCAAAAGAGAGCCAGAAATTGCTTCATCTAGCATATCATAGATCTTTTTACCTAAAACAGCCATGGAAGCCAAGGTTTAATACAAACTCATTCAAAAAACATAGCCTGGGAGGAGGCTAGAAGATTTAATGACTAAATATTGTGTAACAAAACAGTGAAAAATAGTAGGGGTAGGGGAATTGGGGAGATCAGCATCCGCCAAGTTTGTTGTGAGATCCAGAGACACATTCATACACACACACACACACACACACAATAATCTACCCTATTTAGTTACTTGCAGAAACATTTATAGTAAAACAAAATAAGAATCCCATTCTGAAGGACTCAAATCTCACCAGCTTCACAAGCCTATACAACAGCTTTGATAACTTCTCCTACAGAGACTATAAAAATTGTTACTATCTCTTTAAGAGGCAGAGACACTTGAAGAGTAACAGTTTAATAGACATTCTATGGAGCGAATGAAAAGAGAGTGCTGATGGGATGGTGGAAGAGAAACTGTGGAGAAGACAGAGAAATAAAATGAGGAAGAATATATTTCTTAATGGAACTTTTTAAACTTTTATCTTGTGAAAAGGTCAAAAAGAATTTGTGAGAAGAGACTTTAATTATCCTTTAGTGAACATAATGGTGGAACTGTGTTTCCAGAAGTAAGTAGAAATCATCTGCAGTTATAGACTGATTTTAAGTTGTCTCTGACTGTGATCTTTGTCACAACTAAAACACTTCAAATAATTATATCTGTTATTTTACTGCATGGTTAATAACATAGCTAGTACATTTAATATTTATTTAAACCTAAAAGATTAGGAATTTATACATACATGAATATAGTACATATTTATGTATAAAGAGAGAAATGAACAACTGCTTATAAAAAAGTAGTTTTTTCAGCTTTAGTTATATTTCTATTTAATAAAGTGCTTACACATCTGTGTGTGTATGCTTACATATGTATATGTACTATATACATACACATCTATACATTTTTGGAGAGACCCTACAGATAAACTACGAAAACTAAAGAACAAGGGTTTGGACTAGATTTCCTTTTGGAAGCTCTGCCACACTTTCAATGATCCCAAGCTATTCTCTGATATAAAAGCCTATCTTCTTAACAACTAAATTGTCCTAGTTATAAATCATGTAATCTCACAATTTGAAAAAATTAAAATTGCATGTGACCCAAAGTACAATGGAAATGTACATGAAGGGTCAAGGTTCTCAATTGCTGGTCCCTAATGGTGCTTCAAAAAACAACTAGCTGAGTCAGTCAAGGCTAAAGGCAATAAGTCCTTTATATGACATTTAACTCACAGGGAAAGTTTCCAGTTAAGCCTAAGAGAACAGAAGGGAAGACAGCAGCAACAAGTAAAGATTCTGAGTGGTGGAACTGGGTTTCCAGAAGTAAGTAGAAGTCATCTGCTGTTATCATAAGTCAGCAACCGCCCATACAACCAGGACAACACCTAGTATTTCCAAAGTGAAATAGGAAGGGAAATAATTGGGCACGTCACCAGAAAATCTCAGGTATAATGGTCCATAGGCCGTGGCAGGAGGAGAGAGACTGACAGTCATGAAAGAGGCAGACTCCAGCATACTGTATGTCATTATACCAAGTACATTACAAGCCACTCCTATCATCATTCCGTGTGCTGGGGCAACTCTTATATTATGAAGAGAAACAAGTATTTTATAGGGAATGGGGAAGTCTTGCTCAGGTAGGTTCAAAAGGCTTCTCCCTCTAAAAGGCCACAGGCAAGTTGCACGGGAGATAGAAATTTCAGGTTTGGAAAGTTTTTAGAAGATTCTAAAAGAGAAAATGCATATTAGACAGCAGGAGGAGACATTTCTAGAGCAGAGACAGAGAAACACAAAATCCCCCAAGACATTGATTTTTTTGCTAGACTATGACATGGGCTTAAGTAGACCAGAACATATTGCCAGTGATGACTTATACACAAGAAGTGTTTGAATAGACATGTGTAATTTTTAAAAGGAAATGAGACATAACTTAAGTTCATACCCCCTGGGAAAAGTGAGGGTAATAAACAGTATATTTTTTGAATAAATACATACACACACACACACACACATACACACATACACACATACAAATACTCAACCAATTCGGTTACTTGAAGACATATTTATGGTTCAGTCATTTGAAACAAGGTAGGAATCCCACCTTCAGTGACCCAAATCTCACCACCCTCACAAAAGTCAAATTTAGCCATACTTATATTATAAGCAACATAAACATTACAATATCTATGCTAACTTACCTTTAACATTAAAAGCTTGCTTTTTGTAGGATATCACTACTTTGTGATAGGAACTGACATAATTCCATGATTGATAAATCAGGGGGGAAATCTCTTTATGTGTTTATTCTCAATAATCCCATGGAATCACTTTCAATTCAGTGTTTTCTTCAAGCAACAATAGATAAATGCATTCTAGCCTAGAGATCTTTGTAATTAACTGTTTCTTTGAATTGCTAGGGTTTTATTTAGAAAAAAGCTCTCTTTTTCATCCAACTACATCTGTGGATGCTATTTAAATCTCCCCAATTGTTCTTAGGACAATTTTTAACAAGTCAGTGATACAATGCTTTAAGCAAAAGCATATTATCTCATTTAATATTGACAATAACTCTGTGAGATAGGTACTTATGTATTATTTTCCACATTTTACAAATGAGGAAACTGAGGCTCAGATGTTATATGACTTGCCCATCTTTGTACAGCTCTGTTCAAATTCCATAGAATCAAGGCAGTTTTAAAGGCAGAACTTTTATCCATATCTTCCTGACTCCAAAGTTAGCACCATTTCTATCAAATCTATCTCTATTAGAATCATGAAGTGAGCTGCATTTTCAAAATCTGATAAAGGTCACTAACAGACATGGTCCAAAATATGAAGATTTCTAATATTCCCCTGCAGTATTTAATAGGTGATGTGGTTACTGCTAGCATATTTGGGTGTTTTGCATGTGGAATGGTCAATGAGGAAACAAAGCCTACTAAGAGTAAGGAGAATAGTATTGTAAGGTGACAGGTTACCTGACTCCCTCAAGTAACCTGATGGCTTGAACAATTAGAGTAATTTTAAATAAAGTAGACATGACTCATTATTACATGAATAGATTAGAAATATGGGTCAAATTATGTTCCTCTCAACATAACTGCATGCAGAAGAAAACTAGGTAACAGGAAGCTTATGGATTCATTTCCGGTTCTGACCTCCACTTAACAGCATGATAATGGAGTTCTACCATATTTTAGCATACCCCAATGTTAATAATAAATTGCATGTTTACATTGCCTTAAATTTTACAAACTAACTTCGATTTTGCAGCCATTTCTATTCTATGCCACATGCTTTCTAGCCTTCTACCTCAAGAATGAACTTAAGTTCATACCCCTTCTGATAGGTCAGCATTCACTTATCTTCCCTTGCTATACAAAGGAAGAAGTGAAACAGTCCTGTCTCCAGGAGCTTACATTGTAATGAAGGAAACTCTATTGCAGGTGTACATTTATGAGTGTACTCATATTGACAGGCAGCATGGCATAATGGATAGTCAGCCTTAAAACTAGGAAGAATGATATGCAAGTTCCACCTCTGACACATCCTGCCTATTGGACTCTGGAGAAGGCACTTAACTTCTCAGTGGTTTAGGTTAGTGGTATTGAACTCAAATAGAAATGGCTCTCCATTGGCTGCATATCAATTTAGAAAATCACAAATTAACATTATCTATGTTTTATTGTATTTTTACTTCTTTTTTTAAACGTTTCCCAATTACATTTAAGCTGGTTTCAGCAGCACTTGGGAGTTTTTTGGGTGCCTGAGTTTGACACCTCTGCTCTAGGCAACTTTCTAAAACTATAAGTTGCAAAAAATACACAAACCTGCTTTGATAGAGGGCATTTTCACATCTGGGAGTTCCTTAAACCAATGATCTCAATTCAAGTCTCTATTGCATATGTGTATGTAGATAACTGGAGAGATAAATGATATATATCTTGAGAGATAGGTGATAAATATCTTGATAGAGGATCACTATCTTAGATAGATAGATAATGGAGAGATAGAGAAAGCTGATAGAGAAGTGTTAGATAATGAAGCAAGGAGGGAAGAAAGGTAGCAAGGAAGGAAAGAAGGAAGGAAGAAAGGAAGGAAGGGAAATGCAAGGTCGTTTTGTAAAGGTGTGTATTATTTGCAGACATTGGGAATATTTCATGCAGAAGGCTATGCTTGAGATGAGTCTTAAAGGAAGCAGGTTTTCGAGGAGCAGAGGCAAGGCAGGAATATGTTCCAGGGACTGGGGTTAGCTGATGCAAAGGCACAGAGACAGGAAATAAAACATTCTTTTCCCACACTTTGACTCATTACTTGTCATGGTAACATGAAACCTTGCATTTGGGAAATGAAGAAAAATTTTCCTCTAAATTATGAACAGAACACATTGTTTCTCCTTTCCATTGTGAAGTCAGGTAAAATGATTTCATTGTTCGTTCAATACAAAGAGGTGACATCATAGTTATAACACATCTTATAGCCATCATGTCAGACTTTTTTCAAAAGGAACATTTTCCTCTATCAAACTGAAACACCAGATCTAACTAACTTATTAAGGTTGTCCATGAGAAACTAGATACCGTCAATAGCCTTTACTGGGACTAGTTAAATGTCAGCCCCAGAAGAGTGGGAGAGTGATTCTATTGAGGAGGATGATGGGTGAATGACCATTCTTTACAAAATCACTCAACTACAACAATGGCCTCAGCTGGAAAATATGGCAAATCCATGCAAACAGAAGGAATTACCCACACAAAGCACCTCTGTATCTCTATAGAATATTCAACAATATCTCCAGAGGGTATTGCTAACAGCACTAAGGGCATGTTTAACTGAGTTTGCTAGGGAAGGAAGTTTCTAACAAGTTACGTAAAATTCCAAAAAGCTAAAAAGGTGTTTTTTTCTTACATCTTTGTTTCTTTTAAAATGGCTACATCTATTCTGTGAATTCAACCTACTTCTCTGCAGCTCTTTTAAAAGTTATTTTTAATGTCCATCTAAAATAGTGTTTTAGTAACAAGAATCTCCCCAATCCAGAATGTTACACCATTTTCATCATCCATTCTCCTTATCCTCAAACAGTCAGACAAAATGAGCAGACTTCACATTCTCAAAAGTTTCTTGCTCAAGATCTGAGATTCTTAATCTTTTTTGTATTGTGGTCCCTTTTGTAGTTCGGTGAAGCTTATGGAATCCTCCTCAGAATAATATCTTTTAATGTGTAAAAATACATAGGATTACAAAGGAAAGCAATTATGATGAAATAATAGTAACTAACACTTCTATAGTGCTCTAAGGTTTACAAAGTATTTTCCAAGTTATTTTATTTGATCCTCATAAAACCCCTTTGAGGTAGGTGCCATTATTACCCCCATTTTACAGAGAAGCAAACTGAGGCTGAGAGGGGTTAACTGACTTGCCCCGTGTGGAAGAACTAGGAAGTCTCTGAGGTAGGATTTGAACTCCGGTCTTCCTTCCTACTGAAATAGAATTATAGAAATACTTTTAAAAACAAGTTCACAGTTTCCACGTTAAGACATTGGGTTATTTTTTTTGTTTAGACCCCAGATTCTAAACAAGTCTGTACCTCAACTAAGTATCTCTACACTCTTATAGTAGAACACCAGGTGTTTGTAGCAGTTGTGTACAAGATTGGGGGACAGCCATCATTTGCCCCTGAAAACATGGCTGCATGGTTCCATACACTCTGCAGCCTCTTATACCGATTCCTGACCCATGCAGGAGTCACAACCTTAAATAAAATTCAGAACTTTCCTTCAGTACTTGGGAAGAGTAAACCATGTTCAAAAGGAGTCTAGAGTCCAGGTAGCTGGTGAGATGGTAGTAGTTTTATCAGGGTCGCTAAAAGAGTCTTGCCCTCAAAATGCTAAGGAATTGTTTTGGCAACTTTTACCCAGTCATCTGTGAAAACAAACACGTATTAGAAAGATCTGTTACTGTCATTTAAACGTTCAGGTTAAGAGCACTGATACAAAGGATGAGACAATTTGATTTAACACTTTCCTGCCCAATTTCTTACAACTATTTATAATCATGTTACTGAGTTGTACGAGAGTATAAAATCAGCATATCATCACATAAATGTTTACAGCAATTTAATTTAATTTATATAGCCTTAATGGAAGAGTCACAATTTCTTGTTTCTGATTGAGTTAACCACAATTTCTGGTAATCCCCAAAGAAGAGAGATAAGAAAGATTTGGGGTTTATCACCCAGATTAGTTAAACTGATTAACTACAAATAATCTCTGTATGTTATCCATTTCTCTACAAAAAATGCCACCAACAGTTTGTCCATGATATCTGGCATCCTATGGTTAGAAAAGGATACACACACACACACACACATATGTAACACACACATTTATATACTTATTTAATGTTTACAAAGCACTCATCTCACTTGGTGGTGCAGTAAATAAAGGGCTAGGCCTGGAGTCAGTAGGACTCAAGTTCAAATCTGGCCTCAGACACTTACTAGCCATGTGACCCTGGGCAAATCAGTTAACCCTGTCTGCCTCACTTTCTCATCTATAAAATGAGCTGGAGAAGGAAATGGCAAAGCACTCCAGGATCTTTGCCAAGAAAATCCCAAATGGGGTCATAAAGAGTTGGACGTGACTGAAACAAATAAATCGTAACATCTCATTCGACACTTACAACCCTCTAAGGTAGGTCCATTATGGGTATAATTATCTCTTTTTCACAGATGAAAAGACAAAGTCTCAGGTTAAGTGACTTGTATAAAAGAAGTAGCAGAGCTAGGTTGAGCCTAGGACTCCAATCTAGCACTCTTTACTTAGTGCTTACTCTTTACCTCGTTGTGCTGCATCTCCTAAATACCAATGATGCATTCATTCCTCTCAATCCTGGATATCTATAGTCAAAGAATCTCTGGTCTCAGGGTTTCAACAGTTCCCTCCAATGATATCGTTTATAACCTCTCCAGGCCTGTTCATTCTGTGCAATTCTTGTCTATATCCTCCCAAAGATTCATCACCAGGTTCCACTCAGTATACTGGAGGCCTTACTTACTTTCTCTTGAAATCACAAGGGTACCAGTGAAGCTTGCTGACTGGCCACCTGCCATCCTTTTTTCCTGCTATCTTTGTTTCCTACCACATGAACAGCCTATCCTCTCTTCCTATTATACAATTCCTTGATAATGTTTTTTATTCCTGTGGTGTTTTTGTTCAGTATATGTGGCCTGCTGCTCACGCTCAAGAAAGTTCTCAGTGTGATACTCATTTTAGTTCTTCAGAGGCAGTTGAATACTTTGTCTTGCAGCCATATATAGTAATGACAGTAGAATGAATGCTACTGCAAGGGTGGGAGTCATTGACTCCATTACCCTTAAATCACTTAAACCAAGAAAATGCTCTACACCCTGATACATTTATCAGGTGAGGGCACCTCTGTTGAATTAATCAAAGGTAGTTGGTGGGGAGAAAAAGGCAATCAGTTTGGAAGGAATAAAAACCTTTGGAGGAAATGAGAAGATGCTTCACAGAAAATTCATTAGGATTGCCTGAAGAGTTGGTCAGTTCCCTGCGGGGCTGGATAAAAACAGCAAGCTAGTTCAGAGTCTGGCATTCTAGTAGTGGGAAAAGCAGCTTCAACCAAGCCCCTGAGAGGGAATCTAATCAAATCAGTTGTGGAGGGGGGTGGAGAGAGAACCCTTGAAAAGATGATAACCTTGTGAACTTCCAAATGTTGGAAGATTTGGGGCTTCCCATGAGCAGTATACCCAAAACAGCAGTGGTTGATGGCAAAATATGCATAGAACTCTGAAAAACACTTTAAAGCCAAATTAGACTCCCTGGGGAAAGGCAGCTTCAAGAGTCTAAAAGGAGCCCAGTAGAAATCTACACCAAACCTAAAGAGAACATCATGAGGACTGCACGAAGGAAGAAAAGGACTTCAGTCTTCCAGCAATGAAGATGCCTCATGTGCTCTAAATTTAATCTCACTTTCCCCTGGGTGCTGCACATATTTTTGCAAGAGCGTGGGAGAATGTTTTGTACCAATTATTATAATGCCATCCTTATCATACCATCACCTTAGTACGTACCTGTTTCTTAAAGCTAATTTACTGGCTGGTTAATTTATATCAATTCATAATCAGTGAAGGAAGACATTCATGGGGGCTCAAGAGCTACTAGAAACCCCACACAAATCTCAAGGGTACCCATATTACACTGAGGGGACAAGTAAATCTGGATTCCAATCTACAAGTCTAAATAGAGTTTGGGAGAGCAAGCCCAGAGCCTGGCCTACATTAGTTTTGAAAAGATGGGCCTTTGCTTTTATGCCAAGTGTGAGGTCAGCAAAAGAGCCTTTTAATTTCCCAAAAGTAATGAAGCCCACTCTTATCTTCCTGTTAAACACTGAGTGCAACTCATTATCCATCTATTCTGTCTATAACTGATACACAAGCTACTGGACAAGCTCTATATATAGGGTCCTCATCCAAATGCATGTTGAAATCTAGGCAGCAGACATTCTTCATCCACTTGGTCTTTCTTATATGGGTGGATAAGTCAAACTGCTTACAAATCTCCACCAAGAGGCTATGTAATGTGTTGGAGCTTGATGTAATCAGCACAATGTCTTCCACAAACAGGTACATCTGGAAGAAATCACCCTTTATGGAGAGTCCCTCTTTGACTTGGATTCTCCTGTGAATGTCCTCCATCACAGCGGGGAATAATTTTGGCAGGCATACATCTCACAGTTTTATGCCTCACCTGATATTTATTACTAGAGGATCATTAACAAAGGTTATTTCTGTTACATCTTCTAAGAAATCTTGCATGACAATTGATTTATGGATAGGCAGTGTCTTGTTATAAATAATCCTGCAAGGTAGTAATTTTTTTTGTTATTGTTGTTTAGTTGTTTTCAGTAGCATCTGACTCTTCATGACCTCATTTGGGGTTTTCTTGACAAAGATACTGGAGTGATTTGCCATTTTCCTCTCTAGATCATTTTACAGATGAGGAAACTGAGGCAAACAGGGTTAAATGACTTGCCCAGGGTTCCAAAGCTGGCAAATGTCTGAGGCCTGATTTGAACTCAAGAAGAGCAGTCTTCCTGACTCCAGGTCCAATACTCTATCCACTGTGCCACCAAGCAACCCTAATTTTTTTTTTCTGTAGCATCATTTTTTTGGTAATCGCAATAAACACAATGGAATCATATAGTCTCTAGATCTTTCAGTTAACTGTGAAATGGTAAAAATGTGGTCCTTGGTAAACGTGACTTGTGAAAGCCTGATTGTTCTCTACTGTTGTTTATCCTTTGTGCTTGAAGAGGACCAATGACATCATAATTTTGGGATCAAGGTCCAGAGTGTCCAACTGTGGCTGATCAGTCTAATACTAGCTCAGAAGGCTCAACTGCAGGTCAGGCACAGATAGTCCATATGAACATTTGGAGTGGAGATGTTTCTAGATTTGTACATTTCACATTTCCTTTGTGCTCCTGCAATTCTGCTTTGCTCATGGAGCACACAGCACCTTCTTTGATGCAGGGATGCCATGCTGTACAGCACTATGCCATCATCTCCCATGTCTCACAATTGATACTAAAGTTCTTCAGAGACAGCTTGAGAGTGCCCTTATGCCACTTCTTCTGACCTGTGTAAGTACTTGCCTTTCATAAGTTCTCCAAAAAATAATCTTTTAAGTAAACATTTGGCATTCAAATAAAGTGACCAGCCCATTGCAGTCACACTTTCTACAGCAGAGTTTGAATGCGTGGCAACTGAGCTCAAAAGAAGACCTCAGTGTCCAATATCTTATCACGCCAGATCTTCAGAATCTTTCTAAGACAATTCAAATGGAAGCGGTTCAATTTTCTGGCATGGCACTGGTAGACTATCCAGGTTTCACAGACATAGAACAATGAAAGCAGCACAACGGCTCTGCAGAAGATCAGTTTGGTAGGCAGCCTAATACCTCTTCTCTCCCAAACTTTTTTCGGAGCTTTCCAAACAATGAGCCAGCTCTGGCAATGTGTGCATCAACCTCATCATCTATGTGTACATCCCTGGAAAGTATACTGCTAAGGTAAATGAACTTATCCACAGCATTTAAAATTTATTCTTTTGCTGTAACCAATAATTCCATAAATGGATGGTGGGGTGCTGGATGGTGGAGAATCTCTGTTTTCTTGGTGTTAATTGTCAAGCGAAAATTAGCACAAAACTAGAGAATACTCAATCCATAATCTGTTGCATCTCAGCCTCAGAGGCTGCATTGAGTGCACAACAATCTACAAACAAAAAGTCACATACCTACTCTCCTTCCACTTTAGTCTTGGCTTATAGTATTTTTTTTAGGCAATTGGGGTTAAGTGACTTGCCCAGGGTCACATAGCTAGTAAGTGTCAAGTTGGAGGTCAGATTTGAACTCAGGTCTTCCTGACTTCTGGGCCAGTGCTCTATCCACTGCACCACCTAGCTGCCCCTGGCTTATAGCATTTTCAAGTTAAATAATTACCATCACTGCAGTAGCTGATCTTGATGCCATTTTTGTCCTTGTTGAAGGTGTTTGACGACATGGCAGAAAACATCATCATGCTAAAAAGCATGGAAGCAAGCATACAGCCCTGCTTCATTCTGTCAGTGACAGGGAAAGTGTGAGAACATTGTCCTTCATCCAGAATCCATTCAAGCATACCATCATAAAGCTGACATACAATACAAAGAACTTCTCTGGGTAACCAAATTTTGCCATGATCTTCCTCAAGTCCACAAGACTGACAGTATCAAAGGCCTTGGTCAGATCAACAAACATTTTGTACAGACCTCTGTTCTGCTCCTGGCATTTCTCCTGGAGTTGTCAGGCAGCAAACCCCAGGTCAACCATTCCTTGACCCTTACTGAAGACACACTGGCTCTCAGGTAGATGACCATCTTCTGGGTGAAGGATCAGCCAATTAAGTAGGACTCTGGCAAGAATCACCCTCTGTGATTATCACTGGTTAACATATTTCCTTTTCCTTTATAGAGATGGACAATGCAGGCATTTTTCATCTCCTGGACGATAACCGCTTCTTGCCATATAACCCAGAAGATTTCAGTCAACTTCTGTGTGAGCAGTGGAGCCCCTGCCTTTTAGAGTTCAGTTGGAATAGAATCAACACCAGGCACTTTGCCACACAAGAAGACACTAATGGCCTTCAAAACCTCTTCTTCAGTTGGAAGTTTGGCTAGAGAGGGATTGACTTCAATTTGAGGCATACAGTCAATGGCTTCAGCATTGGTTGATGATGGTCTGCTGAGAAAGCTAAGGAAGTGTTTAGCCCATCTCTCCAGGATCATATCCTTACCATTGATGTCCCATGAAATCATTTTTGTTGTTTTTTTCTGAGCATATAACCAAACCCACTCTGTCAATTCCTTTCTTTCCCAAGGAGTAAACAGGAGTGTGTTAGTAAATGTTTAACAACCACACCTCGAAAAAGAAAGATTATGCATGGCACATTTTAAGTTTAATCTGCATTATTAACATATTCTCCATCACTTTCTTACATCTAGGCATTCAGTAAAGCAATAAATCAAGCCCTGAGTTATATAGCACTTGCCAATTTCCAAGGTATAAATTTTCTTGCTAAAAATTTAACGAGTTTTCACAAGCTGGTTTAAGCAGGCTCCAGCACACCTCTCCCTATGAGACATTTTCCCATTTATTTGCAACTTCCCTCTTTTTTCTGTTTTTTTTTTTAATAAAAAGAATCTTGAGGTTGATTTAACTCATCCAGAAATATGTCCGTTTTTTGTCATTGGATAAAAATCTACTTTTAGAGTAGTAAATTAAATGGTCTTAAAACTGTGTGTGTGGCTTGTTGTTGTTGTTGTTGTTTTTAGCCCTCTGCTTCCTTTCCTGACACTACTACCATCACTACAAAAGCTAAAAAAGGGCTGCACAGGACTGAAGGCCATTTAAAAAAATTGTTCATTAGTTTCAGGGGTTGTCATCTCCTCTCCCCCCCAAAAAAATTCATCAGTATATCAGCCTTTTGCTGATATGCCTCCCCATATTTAGCTAGCATGGACCTCAAAACACGCAGTCTGCTATCAAGGCCATACTCAACACCCTTCCAGCATGGTAGAAGGTACCAGAGCTTAAAACCCACTGGTGTAACCTCTGAGAACATATAAACTCAAGTGGTTCCATATTGCCTAGAGGAGCAAATATGAAATGCTCTGTTTGTCATTCAAAGCCCTTTAGAACCTAGCCTTCTCCTACCTTTCCTTTCTTATTATGCTTTACTCCCTGTGTATATTCTTTAATCCAGTGACACTGGCCTCCTGGCTGTTCCATGAACAAGACGCTCAATCTCTCAACTCTAGGCGTTTTCTGTGGCTGTCCCCCACAGGTGGAATACTCCTCCCTCCTCTGCTCCAACTGCTAACCTCCCTGGTTTCTTTAAGTCCCAACTAAAATCCCACCTTCTACAGGAAGTCTTCCCTAACCCTTATTCTAGTGCTTCCCTTTTTAAATTATTTCCTATTGATTCTATATACAGCTTGCTTTGTATATATTTGGTTGCACATTGTCTCCCCATTAGATTGTAAGCTCCTTGAAGGCAGGGACTGTCTTTTTCTTCCTTTCATATCTGCATCACTTAGCACAGTGCCTGGCACATAGTAGGCGCTTAATTAATTGAATATTCTCCACTCTTAGAATCTCCAGCTCTCTTCAAGATTCAGCTTAGGTGACACCTCCTACAGAAGTCTTTCCTGATACCTCCCGTTACACAAGTAGTCCCTCCCCCAGGCCCCCTAAAATATGTACCTGTGTTTATGTCATATCTCCCCCCCCCCCCCATTATATACTACAAAAAAGAGAACGTAAGTGTGTCTTGAATACAAGACTATTTCATTTCTGTTTTTGTATTCCTAGCCCAGTGCCGTGCATATAGTAGATGTCTAATATGCACTTATTGAATTGAATTGAAGAAAATATTCTTGTATTATTCTGGATTAAGTAATCCAGAATCCAGAAGATTTACAGTTAAAATCTCAGTGCTTAATTGTTATGTAAATGAGGATTTGCTAAAGCTAATAATAAATTTGGGAGAAAATATTTTTAAAACATCAAATTAGTTCAGATAATAGTCAACTACATATGTGAGTGTGGATATGATGAAGTAAATGTTCTTTTTCTACATTAAAATCTTTGTAATTTCTTAATTGTTACAGTATATGTAGGGGAAAAAATGTTTTTTTCTAGAATTTACTAAGTAGGTAGACAAAGACCGATAACTTTTGGTTATCTGATAGCTTTAGGCTTTTGGTCATAGAATGAATTATTTTTAGAAATCTTAATATACTTCTGGTGACCATTTCTACATAGGCCAATGAAACTCAAACTCTCAAGTATCTCACTGTCTCTATTTAAGTAAGATATTTGTATTCCTTTTGGTGGTGACTTTTTTTTTTTTTGGTGGTGACTTTCATTGAACACATTGGCTCAAGCAAGGATAAAAAGGAAGTATTTACATTTTTAGTCAAATTATAATCACCCCACAATCATAAAGCAAAACTTTTTTTTCTATTATGAAAAACTCCCTTAAGAAAAAAGGAAAGAGCTTTCTTCTTCAAACTAAAACTAACATAAAATATTAAGCCAAAAGGGTAGAGTTGATTTCTTTATAAATGAACAGAATATTAGAACCATGGCAAAGGCAAATTGGCCTACAAGAAAACTGACAGCTTTATAGGCTATGCCTCTGATTGAAATGTTGGGAAATCTCTTGGCAGTTCTCCCAGACATCCAGGTAGAACAGTGAGTTCACTGATTATGTTAACTAAAACAATCTGGCTTTGCACAAATGCACCTCAGGCCTATCCAAGTGTGAAGGCTTATCAGTATGCCAGACCAAGAACAAGACCTATTTACCTGAAGACAGAATCAAAGTGACTACAGAGCAGAAGAAACAAAAGCTCAAACAAAACTGGTCAAATTTATATTTTTTGTATTCTTTTTGTGGACTAGAAGAATGCAATTACTTCTAGGTCAGAAAGATTCTGGAGACAAGCAAATTAAAAATACAAAGAGTGAATTTTTCAAAATTACACTTTAAGAATTTTAGCTTCAAAATTTCAGGATGGTTGTATTTCTAGAAAATATCAAAAGTAAAGAAAAATATGGGGAATGTCAAAGGCAAAGCTTCCTTTTAGATGACAAACATTTCAATTGTTCCCACAACTAAAAGTTATTTTAAAAGAGCATAAAGCCCAGAAAGTTATCATTATGTTTGTACAAGGTTATCTTAAGGGATTTATATGTTTGGAATTCAGTTTATAAATATATATTGTTAGACCTTTCGGTTAAAACTCTAGGTAATTCTCCACACAATATACATACGTGTGTGTGTGTGTGTGTGTGTGTGTGTGTGTGTGTGTGTGTACCTATATATGGAGAGAGAGGCAAAGAGAGAGAAACACAGAGAGAAACAGAGAGAGAGAGAGAGAGATGTATCCATCCACTACTATTAATAACTTACCTCGTGTTAAAAATTGAAGAGAGTACCTTAAGTAAGGTCCTTTCCCTTGAGGTAGTCCCTTGCCGTATGTACTCAGTAATGCAATCAGACACCTTGGGTTATTTCTATTGCCTGCCAAAATATCACTCATGCCTACTAAGTATCCTGAAAAACACTATTACATCAATACTCGAAATGGCATAATTATTCTTCTTTCTGGAATGTCTTCTGATGTGAGTCACTTCAGTGGAGTGGGATTTCACTGGAAAATGGCTTTAGGAATGATTTAAATGAGGGAAAGATAGAGGCAAGGCCCTAGAGCAGCACATATACAGGAACATTTGAGAATCAGACTTCATCCACCAGTCAATGACAAGAACCAGATTAAAAGCAGAATAATACAGAGACCAGTAGGTCCATTTTGTTGTTGTTGTTATAATGGGGACATGCTATCATTCAAGATTTGCCCTACATGGTAAGTGCATCTTTTTAGTACAGAATTTCAAATGAAAATATTACACCAATATGAAGCAAAAATAAAGCAATGACATTCTTACTTTTCTTTACAACAGATGGCAAAGGAAGTTGAGAGAGAGAAAATATAGGAAACTTTAAAATGGTTTATCCCATTTGCCCCAAAATCTGAGAATTTGGATCACTTGAAGTTTCAAAGTGAATCAGGAAAATAAAAGTACATTTTGACATTTTTTGTGTGAATCCTTAGATTGCAGATTGGCATACATTGTGATTTTGCAAATGAAGGAAGTGAAATCTCCACGTGTATGGCAACAGCTTTCCTATTATTTAACGAGGATATGTAAGATAATGGACTATTAAACAATTAATCTAATAGTTATAGCAGTAACTAAAATGGCAATATGTACATGAGGCTTAGATCATAATGGAACACTTTATGAATGCTTGCTTCTCACTCTAGCCCCTAGAGTCTGGGTCACAAGTAGGATTCTAGATTTCTTTAAATTGTTCTTAAGCTGGCAAGACGTTTCAGGTTTACAATGATCTCTGAACTTTCATAATAAAATTTTAGAGCTGCAAAGGGCTTTAAACATCACCTACACCAAACTTCTTTTGCAAATGAGGAAACTGAGGCACACAGAAGGTGAAGGAATTGCCAAAGGTCACACTAAAGCAGAACCACTACTAAAATCCAACTCAGGCTCACTCCTAGCCCACCCCGTCTCTGATTTGTCTTGAATGGGATTTCTGTGCCAACGACAGAACTAGACCTAGAGAGAATTACAAATGGCAAAACTAAAACACTTAAATTAGCTATTGAAGTGAGTGCCCAAATTTGAACAAAATAAAAATTATTTCAGATGCTAATTTTTTTTGGCCAGACCTGTGATTTTATAAGCAAAAAGAGCTCCCAGTGAGAAAAGGGCTCCATCCATACAGATTGGCACTTGCTATGCAATTTATAATCTTTTAGAGAGTTGTCTGGGGTATGGAAATACTAAGTGACTTGCCTAAGGTCATATGGCTAATATGTGTCAGAGGCAGCACTTGAACGTAGGTTCTTGACTTGGAAGCCAGATCTCTATCTGCTAAACCATGCTGAATTATCTGCTTTATATACTCATGAAAGAGATCACACAGAAAATAGAATAGTAAATAATACATGCAAATAAACTTAGAGATATAGGTAATTTATGAATGATGGTCAATCAATCTACAAGCATTTATTAAGTGCTTACTATATGCCAGGCCAGGAAACACTCCCTCACTTACATTGCATAAGGGGAGAGAACACGTACACTTCTATATATTTACAAAATAAATACAAAGTAGTGGGATGAAAGGGGAGAGGTGAGAAGAGAATTGGGATAGTTCTTGAATAGGAACTAGCTTTGAAGGAAACCAGGAATTGATTGTAAGAAATAGAGGTGAGATGAGGGTACATTTCTGGCATGGGGGATAGCCTATACAAGGGCATGGAGATAAGAAATTGAATAAGGGGCAGCTAGGTGGTGCAGTGGATAGAGCACCAGCCCTGAAGTCAAGAGGACCTGAGTTCAAATCCAGCCTCAGACCAAACACTTGACACTTACCAATTGTGTGACCCTGGGCAAGTCACTTAACCCCAATTGCCTAAAAAAAAAATTGAATACCTTGTAAGAAGAACAGCACCAAGATCAGTTTGATTAGAAAGAAGCATAAGTGGAGTAATATAGAGTAAGTCTGAAAAAGGAGATGAGTTGGGGTCAGGTTACAAAGGCTTTAAATGCAAAGGAGATGTATTTGTTTTCAGAGGTAATTGGGATCTCTAGAGTTTACTAGCAAAGAAGTGCCATGGTCAGACTTGTGCTTTAGGAAAATCATTTTGACCATAACCCAGAAGATGCGCTGAATTGAGGAAAGACTTGAAGCCAGGAGACCAAATAGGAAACTATTACAATAGTCCAGGCAAGGAGCGCTGAGGACTTGAACTAGTGAAATGGACATTGTGAAAGGATTTAGTGAGTCTTGATCATTTTGTTTTCCATGGAGATGACTGAAAAAGCTGCCATCCCAACAAGCCACTCCATAAGTACATGACCCACATCCAAACAGATCAATCATTTCTTTTTATTCCAGATAGACCATAGATGTTAAGGGCAGAGCTTTATACTAACTTATTCATATAGTCTTCAATATGTAGAGAATAGACCTCTCCACTATAAAATAAGGCATGAATTTTCACAACTGCTGAGAGACCCAGTTACTAGCTACAGAAAGCAGGTTAGGCCAGGAAGTAACTTTGTTTCTAGAGATAGATCTGTGCCATTTTCTGTGGTCATTTTTTTTTAACTCTTACATTCTTTTCCCTCATTTGGGAAACTATTAGAGGGGTATGAGAATAGTAAAAATAGAGAGTTGAGAGAGTACAATTAAAAAATGCCTTCTATTTTTAAAGAACATACATAGAGTCATAATTAATCAATGACAGCATTGCTATTGTCATTGATGAAAATGAAGATAAAGGTTAATATTATATGCCTGCCCTAACGGTCTAGAGAGATTAACTCACCTAAACAGTAAGCTTTCCATACCCTATCTGGCCTGAGTGGAAGGGGAGATGGTTCCAGCTTCATTAGATAAAGGACATTTAGGCTTTCTAAGATGTACCTCCCTCTCCATCTCTTGCCCACTAAATTCTACAAATCATTACCTGGAGCACGTGGATCACTATAAATAGTAAACAAACAAGAGGTTGAGATTATTTTTCCCTAGCCCAAGTCAGGAGCATACTTGTTTGGGCCTCTTCCTCCTAAACCATTTGTCAGTTCATTTCCCCAAGCAACCTTGTCTTCAGTCCCAGATGACAGACCCATGTGGTAGCTGTCACATGGGAGTCAAAGGACCAAAGGAATTCAATGGGGACCCACTGGGGTGTTCGGTAGTTGGCAATCAATCTCCCAATAGGTATGGCATATTAGTGCTGTTTTGAATACTGTTTTCCCCAAGGCTCCAGCTACCAGGGGCAGGTCATCCTCCACCCCAAACACACTGAGACACTACAGCCATTGTTTTTCGGTGTTCACTGTACTTCATGTAGTCCAAGATCATAGTGGTTATTGCTCTGAATGATACATAGAACATCTCCTGTTGGCAGAAGATTTATAAAGGTTAAAATGAACAGAAAATTGCTGTACTATTCACATGAAAACCCATAAGCAGGCTGCATTAGCAATAACAATAAGGAAGATTAATTCCAAATCACAGCAGAATCTGGTAAGCAGAGAAAGTCTATGCTCTAGCAGCCCCTTTAGGGAAGGGTAGGGACTAAGGGATCATCTTCATCACACTCATCTCTGATTCACAAAGAATTTCACAACTTTTTCTGTATTGACTTAATAGTCATAATTTTGTTGTTCAAAAGCATATAGCAGTGATGTCTGCCAAGGAGTCAAATAAAAACTTTTTTTAATACATTAATACTTTACAGGCCAGTTTCAGTAAGATAAAAATGAGGCATCAAGAAGGCAAAGTTGGAAAATCAGCTACTGTACTTTGAAAAGCAAACACAGATGTCTCCAGCCTTAATACACACATTCTCTGATCACTTCAGAAACTGAGAATTAGCTTCTACCAGACTCCTGTAACCTTGCCAAATGACAAACTAAAAATTGCTGTCCGGCAAATACACACCAGAAGTGTAAAAGTTCCTTTTAAAATCCACAGGTAAGGAGCTACTTTAGCTAATTACAGAAAGCCCTAAGTTAAAATTGGCATTTGCTTCCAGCTGATCCAAGAGTATGTACATATTTCAAGGATTATGAAGCTTTTCCTTGGGACTCTCCTTTTTATCTTTGAAAGAAAACAATGCTAATAGTTTCCTTTTTCCTACACTCAGTGACTATTTACTACTCCTTCTTGATGTGGACTTTCAAAATACAAAGAAGGTTTGGCAAGTTTTCAAAGTCCTTTTTTAAAGTCTATTCTTAACTTTTATTAAAGCATAAAGAGTATTTATTACTAAGGAGAATTGATCATGTAGCACTCTCAGTGTCTGAACATGGAAATATTGTTAGTTACATTTAACGCCTTCATTCTTAGGATCTTTTCCCTTAACCTTCTGAAAGCAGCTGATTTCAGAGAAGCAAAAGTGATCAGAAGAATCAAAGTTAGCATAACAATTCCATTTCTGCAGAAAGTAGCTCCAAAACATTATAAATCCAAATTTCAAAGAAGAAAAGTTACTGTACTTGCAAATTTTAAGTCACACTTGGCAGTTTTTCCAAACAGAGTGGTCAGGAATGGAGAGAAATAAACATGTGCTTCCAGGATTTTCTTCTCATATGCCCCACAAAAAAACTAATGGCCATGCTGGAGCCCTTCTAAATAGGTTTTCGCTTAAGGAATAGGGCATGGCTGTGTAGTGTTATTTTAAGGTAGACTTTACAAAACAACATTCAGGAAAGATAAATACTACTTTCACTGTATAAACCAAAAGCTTAAACTGCTCCCAAAAGGATTATCTGAAAAATCTGATATTTCATTATGCAGTGATATTTTTTACTTTAAATGTTATACTTAAATTAAGAACACTTAGCACTTCTTCTCTTCTAAGTACTTCTTTCCAACATAATAATAATAATAATAATAATAATAATAATAATAATATAGGAGTAGACTTATTTTACTTGAAGAAATACTGAAGAAAAAGATAGTTTAAAAGGCTCTTCTGAGGAATGACAGAAAAATAGTAGTTGAAGGACATTGAAAATTCATAATAGAGGCTAGATCCTTGAAAAGACAGGTAACCTGTAAAGTGCCAAAAGATCCCATTTCCCAAATATTGATCCTAGTAGTTCTGTCAAGATTTTGGTTAAAATAATGTCCACAAGAAGGCCATTGTTCTCTTTCTGAGAGGGCTAACATAATACTCACCTTAACATGTTACCTAATCAGGATGCAATGTAAAGATTGTAAGATTTTTCAAATCCAGCCTGAGACCAGACGCTTGACACTAGCTGTGTGACCCTGGGCAAGTCACTTAACCCCAATTGCCTCACTAAAAAAAAGAAAAAAAAAAGAAAAGAAAAAAAATATCCTTAGATTTGGATTAAAAGGCTCTGGGTTCAAATCCTGACTGTACTACTGCATAAACATGGACAGGTCACTTCAACTCTCTGGGCCTCAGTTTCCTCCTCTTTAAAATAAGAAGACCAAACAAAATTACTTGTAGGGCACTTTCTAGGTCTAACTGGATATTTCTATTTGTTTAATACCTCCTCTAATAGTTCTTAGAGCCAAGACAAAATGAGAAACAGGAGAGGAAATTGTTACTGGTTGAGGGTGGGAATCCCTCCATAAGGGATTAGTAAACATTTTTTTTTTTAAATAAAATGAGATTCTGTCTAGGGAAGCCAGATTCCAGAAGTGATCCTCTAGCAGGGGAAGGTTATGGGTATCTCGGGTAGTATGATGCCACAGGACACCTGGGAGAAGAGTCCAAAAAGAAGACGATACCTAAAATACAACCAATCATATAATCAACGAGCATTCATTAAATGCCTAGGTCACTTGTGAGACACCAAGATTGCAAAGACCAAAATATTCCTACCTCCAGGAGTTTACATTTGGGGGATGGGAGAATGGAGACTGGGTTTTTTCTATCATGTCCAGGTTGTCAGTGTAGTGGTCACTCAATGGCCCAATCCCCCGCTGATTGGGCATGGAAGCTTTGACCTGCTCAATTTCTGGCCTGGTCAGGTTCACCCTCCCTAAGCAGGCTAGTGAGCCTCGCCACTGGGGCTCATCCTATGGGTGTCAAACTTAGTGCAGACATCTGATCAGCTTAGCCTTGCTGCAGCTCAGAACTCCTGAGCTTAAATGATCCACCAGCCACAGCCTCCTCAGTTGTAGGGATTACTACAGGTATGCACCACCAAACCCAGCCAAGTAAATTAAATTCTAAAACAGTTGTGTCTCAAGGTTGGGGGAAGGGAAAATCAGATGTTAACCAAAGAAATACTTAGCCTTTTTAATACTTTTTCCTAGGGCCAATGTTGTTCACAAGTTCCAAATTCTTTTGGAAGAAATACCATGTGAATATATTCATACCCCAAAATGGGACAAATGTGTAAAGACTGTGAACAGAACAATGCATACAATAGGAGATAGAGATAGGGACAGAGACAGAGAGAGAATAGTCACTGCTGCTACAGTTGCTGCTATAGGAACTACAGCTGCCCCACTACTATTCTGCCACTACCCAGGGCAAAGGTTAGAAGGGAGAAGAATGAAAAAGAGGATTAAAGTCCCTCTGCCCTTGACTAGGAAGAAGAAGCATAGTGCACCAATTTATGAAGACTTGCTATGGATACTACAACTTGAAAGACCTAGGCTCAACACTGGATTAGCCTCAGTAGTGGTAGCTATTCAGGGCTCATGAGTAAAAGTGGCAGTGATAAAGGTACCCTCTTCATTTCTCCATCAAGAATTGAAAGTTATAGTATAAGCATCTTATAGATTAATATAGACGCTCAAGTCCTGAAGAAATCAAACCCCCAAAGAAATCACATAGTAATTTTCAATGGTCCTTAAGCTCTGTTACCTAACAGCCAGTTTCTAATCTACAGAACACAGAAATTCATCCTTAAATCCATAGGAGGCAACCAAGGTCTGGTAGTATCTAAGGAGCTAAAATACTTGTGACAAACTGATTGATTCATTGGCCTCAATGTTTTTCCCCACTGAGGTTTCTAAGGCTTTCAGCCAATCCAGATTGAAAAAAATCTGAATACTAAGGGGATTGTCCACAAATCAATATCCCCAGCTATAAGAGATCATGTAGTAAAAATATAGTTTGGCGGGGGGGGGGGGGGGGAGGCTGCTTCCTGGGGCAATGTTTAGGGTCCCAAGTCTCTAGCAGTACAAGCCAAGAAGTTCCTACAATTTGATGACACTACATGCCAACTTATAAGAAAAAAAGCCTAACTTGAAATAATAGAGGCTTCAAATTCTGGGTCCAAGTCAGTCGGAGTCCAAACCAGAATGGAGCTGACCTTAACTTTTCCCCAGAACACTATTTGCTTAGTGACAAAGTCTTATGGTATCTCCTTAGTGGAATGTACTGTATTGTCATTTTGTAGGTCACAGGGCTGACATTTTCCATGGAAAGAAAAAATAAAAAGTAAACTGAGACATATGCTAAATGAGAGCCAAAAGTATTTTGAAAAGTTATAATGAATTCTTATGACAGGAATTATATTATGCATAATATAAACATCTGTATTTAAGGGAGATAATGGTTTAGCTCCAGAAAATAATAGCTAAGCAGCAATGACTTGAGCAAATGTTTTACAATTAATGGGAATAAAAATTATATATTATTACAGTTAAGGGAAGATGGGAAAATGAGACGAGGTAACTCATACCATTGGACTCAAATACACTAACGAGAATTGAGGGTTCTCCCCTCAATTCACTCCAAAAGAAGAAAACTACAGAAAACTCAAACTTCCAAGGTCCCAAGATGTAAAGTCCCATATTCAAACCCCTCTTACACATGGTGTTGCTGGCACAGCCACTTCTTACCTTCAACAAAGTCAATTCATCTCTTAATATGATATATTTGAAGGCAGAATCTTGGCCCACTCTGTTGGACAGCAGATCACAGAGCACTAAAGCTCTGAAGAAGCAATACCACTCGTTCTTACAAAGTCGTAATTAACTTCCTTGGGACTTACTCGAGAGCAACTTAGAACAGAATTTGGCTCCATCTTTTCAGTATTTGTCCATTCCCTAATAATTATGACTTCAGTGGGAGTCTCAAGCAAGTAACAGAGGGCAGAATTTGGCCCGCACCAAGTATCACATCAAGTATCTGGCCCAATTTATAAGGCCACTCATAGAGTATTAAAATCCCCCAAGACCCATCAACACTAACTCTTTGGGTTCTTCACAAATGTAACTCTGACCAAAATGACCCCTCAGATATTGTCAAAGAATAGCACTGGCTAGGACAGAGTTACTAGCCAGTGTAAGGGGCCAATTATATCCAATAGAGTAAAAATACTATTATTTACATGAAAGCACTTTATAATTCTAAAATATTGTATAAATGTCCATCATTATCTTCATTAACAGAGTCAATAAAAGAACTTGCCTGGTGATGTGTTGAGGCATACAGAGCATGAGAAAGGGGAAATTTTAGCACAAGCCTGGGCACCCAAGAACCTGAAGAATTGGATTTGGGCCACTAAGATGTGGCCTCAAGCTACAAAATTAAAACCTGATGTTAGCTTAAGAATGATAGTTGTATACAATAAATCTTTAAATTATACAATTTATCATTTTTACTACCATTAATTGCGGCACATAGGTCATTACCGCTTAGCTAATATTTCCCGAACCTCAACCATGATTCGCCATCAAAAGTGTTTATGTTGTACATGACCTAATTTTTGTCTTAGGAATAAGGCACAATTTTCTTTTTTCTTTTTTTGCTTAAAATTACAGCATCTAGTTGAAAACTTTAATTTTAGGGTATCTTTAATGTGGGATTTGACCTTTCAGCAGATTTAAAAGAAAATCAGAATGTGAAATAAATACGAGGAGACTTTTTAAAATAAATAAATAAAAACTCCTGGCATTTGCTTCCTCTTTTTCCCCCCTGGCAAACTTCAGTTATGCTCTTGAAGCAATAAGAGAGTTTTACTCATACATTTCTTGGTGATCCACCCACTTCTCCCCTTGATATAAGCCTTAGTCAGGCTTTCTTCTGAAGCCCATTAACACCATTCCCCCAACAAGCCTAGGAATCCCTGACTCTTTCCTGACACAAGTCCATTCCCCTCCTACTGCAGTCCCTAACTCTCAGTGACCATAGATGAATATGTATGTATATGTGTGTGTATATAGATACACACATTAAAAAAAACAGAGTCCTCACAAGCAACAGAGTATACTAACCCATTTGCCAGCCCACCCTTCAATGCACTGTAATGTTTATTAACATTCAGAGAGACATTTAGGCAGAGAACAAATTGACAGACCCCATGTTTATCTCAGAAATCTCAGAAACGGCATGAGATTTATTCGTGGAATCTTAACACCAATTCAGACTGTCATAAAACACAAAAGATCAGATTCAATAAAAACTCTGTCCAACTTTCACAACACTAGAGTCTGTGCGAGCCTTCAAAACAATCAATTTTTCCAGTTTTGCAAAGGGCTGTGCAGACTTCAGTAGCATGGAAGCCAGATGGGGCATTTCCTAACTCATGCCCTAAATTAGTTTCAAAAGTAGTTTTGAGGATCACATTGGATCAGAAGAATTTGCATGCTCTTCCCTTTTTTATATATTTCAGAGTGCATCACACAAAGAACAGAACAACAGAACCGTAACATATGTCTTATGCAGTTAAAAGCGTTCAGGCTGGCCTGTAAAATACAATTCTTTGGTACTCAGTGGAAAGGATAGTATTTGATTCCATAATCCATACTGCAGAAAAGTTGGAAATAATAATTTTTAAAAGTTGCTGTGTGTCCACGGACAGCTGTTCTTCATACATACTATGAATGTTTCCTTTAAATTCCTAAGGACACAAGGACTTGATACCAAGCCAGTACCTCTAGAAATGGTGAAAGCTAAACACACCCCATACTGATGCTTTTACTGTCCCAACAAACTTTCTCCCACAACTAAAATGTTAAAACTTTTACCCCACAGCCCACATTCTGAGATTAGTCCAATAACTAATGTTCTGTCCAAGTAAAATACATTTTGTCATAGCTCGAAAATGTTACCTTTCACAGAAGTATAGTATTTCTGACCAGCAGGGAACATATGTCAACATTATCTATTATTACACAATGTCAGGACCAGAAAGGGAAGGTGGGTGGTGGATGTTAATAACAACTTAAGCGATTTCTAAAAGAGGCATTTGAGAAGTACAAAGCCAGAAGTTTCAAATGTTTTGTCTTATTTTCGCTGTGTCAGCAACCTGCCCCCACCACCAGTACAAACCTAATTCTGCCTGCGACCCAACGCCTAGTTCTCTTTTCAATTTTAGCCAATGCTTTGCTAAGCTGGAAAGTTTGAAAAATACCCTAGAAAACTTCTCCACCAGAAAACGAAAAACAAAAACATATGACCAGCAATGATGAAAGCAACTCCCACTCGCTAAGGAAAAGATTATTTGTGATCATAGAGGCACATGGCTTTGAGATTTTGAACTTTATTTCAAGTTTTCAAGCTATTTACCTAGTATTTAGGTTTGTGTGGGTCAAGGACTGGGAAACTGGGTGATTGTGGTTTTTGTTTGTTTGTTTGTTTGTTTGTTTGTTTGTTTGTTTGTTTGTTTTTAAAGAGCAATATTATTTAAGAACTTTTCAAAGGTAAGCAGAAATTTGCATTCTGTCAGTTTGGCATGACTGATGGAGCTGGGGAAAGTAGGCAAATTCTTAACCAGAAACGCTCTCTTGATACATAGAGGAACCAGCAATCATATTCTATAACAAACTGGAATAGGAAATGTGTCAGTTTTCTCCTTGAGGAGTACTATTTTGGGTCAAGCTAACCCTTCAAAAAGGCAGCTCTAAGCTGTCTTTGGTACTAGCTCTGAGGTGAAAATGTTTTTTGGCTGTGGAAGGTGAAGTGTTTGGTATTGCTCTGGTCCAGACTGTTTTCTAGGAAAAGAGTACACACGTCTTTAAGGAGATTCATATCCTCATGACATTCTGACCCGAGAAAAAGAATTACCTTGTGTTTCAAATAAGGAAGTGCCTCCTGGGTGAGTCCTGTACAGAATGTAATAAGAGCTACTTTATCCATGGAATAAGAGGACATCTTCAGATTTAGTGTTTCAAGGCTTGGGTCCCATTGGGAAGTAGGCCACCATCCACTTATTTCTCTGGAATATTTGCATAGAGGGAGTATCATAGAGTGGAAAGAGAGGACAAATTCTGCCTCCAGAACTTCTTAGATGTAGGGCAAGAGCCTTAAATTCTCTGAGCCTCAGTTTCATCATCTTTAAAATGTGGACAACAATATTTGTAGTACATAACCCAGAGAATTATCATGAGAATAAAATGAAATAATACATGGAAAGCGCTTTGGAAATACTTAACACACTATTGACATGCTAATCATTGTTATTTGCTGCTGGTGATGATGTTTTTGTGATTATTGATGATGTAGTATGGTCATATTTGCAGGGGGACCTTGTGGTGTAGTAGGAAGAGAACCGAAGACAGGTTATCTGGCCTCTACTCCTGGTATTGCTCCTTGATGGCTATATGACCTTGAGGAAGTCACTAGACTTTAACAATAATAAAGATAATAATAATAATATGGTTGATATTTCTAGCTCATTAACAGTTTACAAGCCTACTTCCCCACAAGAGATGACAGAAGTATCAAAATTCAAAGACTCAATTTTCTCCTCAGTAAAATGAGGGAAATAATACTTCTAGAGTCATTGAGGCAATAGTGCTTTACGAACTTTAAAATTAAATAAATATATTATTATTATTATTACTATCGTTTACCTCACAGAGTTATGAGAACTACATGAGAATGTACATGAAAGTATTGTTCTTGTCACAATAAAGTTCTATGTAAATGTAAGCTCTTAGTAAGTTTCTCCAGTCTTTTAAAAAATTTTTATTCATTTTGAACTTAAATACAAAAAAGCTCAAAAAAGAACATTTCCATGTACACAGCACAACATAAAATAGGATTCAATATAAAACCATACATTTCCATTTACTTTTTTTGAAAACTATATAATAAATACTACAAATCATTTTCAAAGCTACCCTGCTTTTCTGTGCTTCCTTCTAAGTTTTCTTTTGTTCTCTGCTATGTACTTTTAATTTTTAAATTTTATTTTTAATATTTTAATAAATTTATTATTTATTTTATTTATAATAAGTTTTCCTTTTGAAATATTAACAGTAGCTCATGTGTGTGTGTGTGTGTGTGTGTGTGTGTGTGTGTGTCTGTATAGATATGAAACCTTACGACCAATAAGGTCTCATATACAAAACCTTACTACAACTTTATGAGACAAATGATACAAGTGTCATCCACATTTTACAGGTGGGGAAACTGAGGTACAGGGAAATGAAACAGCTTGTCCCAATCACAAAGCTAATAATAACTGCAACTCAAAATATGAGCCCAGATCTTTTGACTGCAGTTTCATTGTTCTTTCCACCATGTGATATTGGTAGAAACCTATCAGAAATACTTCAATGATTTTGTGAGTTCATCTGTGGTACCTCCTCCAGTGCACACCTGTCCATATCTGTCCCATGCAACTCTTATCCATATTCTCCTATGAAATCTTGCACAGGGGCTCCCCACTCCCAACAAAAGGCATTTCCATAGAATGAACATGCATGGTATTTCAATCCTTTAGAAAGTGTGTCCCCCAAGAGAGGGAACAGCATATATGAGTGGAGAAAAGTAGCCTTGCTTCTTATTTAGACTTAATCCTAGCTAGCATTTCTTCCTTTCATTCAGTTTCTGAGAGCTGATGTATCTATCACAGGTCAAGGAGAGCACCATATACTATATGACTGGCAAACTGTACCTTTATCCTCACTAGGCAATAATAAATGAATCTGAAATAAATAATTTAATAATCAATTCATGCTGTCCTTTAGATGAGACAGTGCTTACAGCACGTATCAACCGAATAGTTTTGAGCGGTTCTTCCTGCCCAGTAGAGAAGATAGGTTTTTCATGGATGTACCACTACTCCTGCATCTGGCCCACCTTGTGAGCAAGGGCACACACTTGTGGATGAGACACTGGCTGATAGTAGGAGCACAACCTGTAGCCATTGAAGACAGTAAGGACTAAGTGAACCAACTCACCATGGATGTAGTTAAAGAGTAACAAATCTAATCTAAATTTACATAGAACCCTTTTGATAAACTATAGAAACTGGAGCTAGAAAGGGCCTGAAAATTTATCTAACTCTATGTTTCTCAAAGCTTGGAATGGAAGAACCCTTTACTTTTAGCAATAAACTTCAGCAGAACCTTAGCAATGATATTTTTAATCATCCTTTTTAATGCTTGCTACTAATGGTACTAAATGACATAAGGGAGATGTATTTTAACATTACATTTTCAGATGATTTCTATTCCAAATCAAATAACTTTAGAAGTAACATATTTAGTAAGAAGGATGTAATTGCCAGTTCTGTCTATGAACCTACTGCCCAGCTGAGTCAGGAAGAGGTTTGGCAGACCCCACCATGACCAATGCAATATATCGGGGCTGGGTCAGGGCTAGAAACATGAGTAACTGCAATAAAAAAGACCTAACCTTTGGGAAATCATCAGATAGGAAATTTTGTACCTAGGGCAATATGTAGGAAGGCATCCTCAACAGGAACATGGAGATTCTAGGACACTGACACGAGGGGCAATAGCAAGTTGGGAGACAGGAAGGAAAAGCTCATCCCTGTGGATCATCTGGTAGTTTTCAATTCAATCAAACAACATTCTACTGAGGGACATAACTCTAAACAGATATGTATATTTGCTAATTTGAGGAGGAAAGGGGTACTAATAAATAAGAAAATCAAGAAAAGACTTCTGGTGGAAGGTGGCACCTGGCCTGAGCCTTGAAAGAAGCCAAGAATTCTAAGAGACAAAAATAAGGAAGCACATTCCAGGTATGGGTGACAACTCGTGCAAAGGTTTGGAGATAAGAGATGGTGAATGAAAAGTTTGGTAACCAAGTAGGTCATTTTGGCTGGAATATAATATATCTTAAAGGGAATAATATGAAATAAGCCTATAAGGTAAGCTGAAGCCAAACTCTTAAGAGCTTTAAATGCCAAGCTAAGGAGATGCTATCTCAGAGTTAACAAGAGCCACCAAACAGTCTTGAACAGATAAGTGACATGGTCAGTGTGCAAAAGAGTGACACTCAGTGAACAGGGAGTGACAATGTGGTACTTCAAGAAAATTATTTTGGCAATGTCTTGGAAGATGGATTGGAGAGAGACTAGGGGTTGGAAGTCTAATTATGAGCCTGCTGTCATAGTTAAACTGAAAGTTGCTGAGGGGACTGAACTAGAATGCCATCTCTGTGAGTGGAAAATATAGGTGCAAGAGATACCATGGAGGTAGAAAGAGGAAAAAAATAGCAACTGACAGGATGTGACAGGTGAAGAAAAGGGAAGAGTCAAGCATGATGCTGCAGTTTCAATCCTAGGTATACCCAGAAAAGAAATAGGGAAGTTTGGAAGAGAAGTCAAGTGTGGGGTGTAGTGGGGGGAGGGGGTGAGTTCAGTTTGGGACATGTTGACTTTGAGTTGCTTATGAAATGTCCATGTGGAAATGTTGAAGAGACATTCCAGCTGCTGGAGCTCAGGAGAGAAACTGGGGCTGTCTATAGAAATCAGGGAGTCAGCTGCCAAGAGACAATGACTGTGCTGATAAGACATCCAAGAAAGGTATAGAGACAGAAGAGAAAAAGACTCGGGAAAGAATCTTAAAGTTTGTCCATGATAAAGGGGAGGAATACAAATAATGATCCAGCAAAAAAAAAAAAAACAAAGAAGAAGAAGCAGAAGAAGAAGTGGTAGGACAAGGAGGAGGAGAATCAGGAGAAAAGAGCATCATGAAGGCTTAAAAGGGGATAATTTCCAGGAAATTGGATAATGAAGGGCCAAAAGCAACAAATAATTTAAAAAAGGTGAGGACTGAGGGGAAAAAAATGTGATGTAGTAATAAAAGAATCCTTGATAACCATGAAGAGAGCACTTTCAATTGAGTTGTGAGCTCAGAAGCCAAACTGAAAAGGATGAGGGAGTACCTGAGAGGGGAGAAAGAGAAAGCTAGGAATATGAGAAGTTTTTTTTTTTTTTTTGTTTATTTCTTTGTTTTTTTCTGGGAGTTTGGCTGTGAAAGGAAGGAGCACCATAGTCTAATAGCTTCCAAAGCTAATAATAATTCTTGCTAGAATCAAGATGGAGGATTTAGAAGCAACCCAGATGAACTCTCTCAACATTCCTCTCCAAACAACTTTAAAATAATGCCTCAAATCAAATTTTAGAGTGACAAAGCCAACAGAGTCAGGATGAGACATTTTTTGGGTCTAAGAAAACTTAGGAGGTCGGCAGGAGAAGTTTGCGGCACTGGTGTGGAAGCCTGTCCCAGGCTCATGGCACAGCAGCAGCTGTGGCAGCAGCAGCAGCAGCAGCAGTTTTGGGAATTCTCACCCCAGAGATGCAAGGGTGTCAGACAACTGGTCGGGAAGAGATTTCAGAAGACCCTTTGCTGAAATTGGATATAAGTGACACTGATTGGCAACCCTATTGCCCATACACAGTTCTGGGTCATAGTTCCAGGGCAGAGAAGAGCGCTTGTGGCCACAAGAGAGCAGGAACCCTGGTTACAATTCCAGGGCCAAGAGGAGTAATAGTGTTTGTGGCTGTAGGGGAGCAGGTCTTCTTCCTAGGTAAAGACCAGGGCACAGATGAGGAAAGCAGTGACCACTCCCCATAGCACACTAATCTAAAAGCACCGAAAACTTGCAGACTCAGAGAACTAGCTCTGAAAACAGCACCATGAAAATGTTTGGGATAGTGCTTCCCCACCCCCAGGTGAGCAGAGTCCAACTTTAACATAAAGTTCAAAGTCAAGAAATAGACTAGAAAATGAGCAAAGAACAACAAAACAAAGAAATTTTCCATAAAAAGCTACTGCAATGGCAGAGAAAACCAAGACAAACTCAGAAGAAAACAATGTGAAAACAGTTACAAAGCCTCAAAGAAAAATGTCAATTGGATACAAGACCAATAAGAAATCCTGTAAGAGTTAAAAAAAAAAGGCAATAAGAGTGATAGAGGAAAAATTAAGAAAAATGAGAAAATACTGAAATACTGAAATACAAAAAATACTGAAAAAGCTAACATCTTAAAAACAGAATTGGCCTAATGGCAAAAGAGGCACAAAATTCACTAAAGAAAAGAACTCCTTAAAAAGCAGAATAAACCAAATGGAAAAGAAGGTACAAAAAAATCACTGAATAAAAGAACCCCTTAAAAAACAGAATTAGCCAAATGGAAAAAGAGGTATCAAAGCTCACTGAAGAAAATAATTCGTTATAAAGCAGAATAGGGCAACTGGAAGCTAATGACTTCATGAGACATCAAGAAACAACAAAACAAAATCAAAAGAATGAAAAAAATGGCAGGGGGGGAATGGGAACTGTCTCATCAGAAAAACAACTGATCTGGAAAATAGAGCAAGGAGAGATAATTTAAGAATTATTGGACTACCTTACAGCCATGATCAAAGAAAGAGTTTAGACATCATAGTTCAAGAAATTATCCAGGAATACTTTCCTGATATCTTAGATCTAGAAAGTAAAATAGGAATTGAAAGAATCCATCAATCACTTTCTGAAAGAGATCCCAAAATGAAAATTCCCAAGAATATTGTAGCCAAATTCTAGAGCTCCAAGGTCAAAGAGAAAATACTTCAAGTATACAGAAAGAAACAATTCAAATATTGTCAAGATCACACAAGATTTAGTAGTTTCCACATCAAAGGAGTGGAGGGCTTGGAATAAAATATTCTGGAAGGCAAAGTGGCTAAGATTACAACCAAAAATAACCTATCTAGCAAAACTTAGTACAATCCTTTTGGGAGAAAATGGATATTTAATGAAATAGAGGACTTTCAAGCATTACTGAGGAAAGGACCAGAGCTGAATAGAAAATCTACTTTTAATGAGGGACAGCATAAAAAGAGAGAGAAAAGAAGAAGCAAGAGAAAAATGGATAGAGGAAAAAACACAGTAATCATAACCATGAGTGTGAATGGGATGAGCCCACCCACAAAATGGAAGCAGATAGTAGAATGAATTAGAAACCAGAACCCAACAACATGTTGTTTACAAGAGACACACTTAAAACAAAAAGACAGACACAGAATTAAAGGACTGGAGTAGAATCTAATATATTTCAACTGAACTAAAAAAAAGGCAGGGGCAGCAATCATGATCTCAGACAAAGCAAATCCAAAAAAAAAAAAAGCTCTAATTAAAAGGGATAATCAGGGAAATTACATTTTGCTAAATGGTACCATAGACAATGAAGTAATGTCAAAAAAATTTTACAGCAAGTTTCTCTGATAAAGGCCTCATTTCTCAAAACAGTGTGAGTACAGAACTGAGACAAATTTATAAAAATAAGAGCTATTTCCCAATTCATAAATAGTGAAAGGAGATAAACAGGCAGTTTTCAGAAAAAATCAAAGCTATCTGTAGTCATATGAAAAAATACTCTAAATCACTATTGATTAGAGAAAGGAAAATTAAAGCAACTCTGAGGTATCACCTCACACCTATAAGAAATGACAAATGCTAAAGGAGATGAGGGAAAAATAGGTACATTAATAAACTGTTGCTGTAATAGTGAACTAGTCCAACCATTCTGGAGGACAATTTGGAAATGGGCTCAAAGTACAATAAAACAGAACACATACTTTGACCTAGCAAGAGCATTATTAGGTCTATATCCCAAAGAGATCAAAGAAAAAGGCAAAGGACCTATATTTATGGCAGCTCTTTTTGAAGTGGCAAAGAATTGTAAATCTAGGGGATGCTCAGCATTTGGGGAATGGTTGAACAAGCTGTGGCATATACTGTGTATTATCATGCTGTGGGAAATGAGAAGGGGGAGTGGTTTCAGAAAAAACATGAAAAGACCTATATAAACAGATGCAAAGTGAAGTGAGATCATTGTACATAGTACAGCAATGTTATCCTTACAAACAACTGAAAGACTTGGCTACTCTAATCAATACAGTGATCTAAGATAATTCCAAATGACTCATGATGAAAAAATACTACCCACTTCCAGAGAGAGAACTACTTTGGGTGAAAATTGAAGTATAATTTTCTAACTTTCTTTATTTTTCTTGCTTTTAAAAGATACATGACTATTGTGGAAATATGTTTTGCATAATTTCAGGCACAAATTCCCAAGTATAGGATAAATTCAAATAAGCTTATAAGAATCTCTAATCTGGGGTCACATCTAGTGACTCTAATGTACAGTGTGTGCTATATTACCAAAAAAATTCCATAGTTTTGACAAAATTACAAAGACATTTACAAAGTACAGTTAATTCAAAAACAAAACTGTCAGAAGTTTTAAGTGAGCATGAGGTGAATCCCAAAAGGTATTAGCTTATGTAAGCAAATGAGAAAATGAAAATTACAATAAAGTAGAGGATCTTAATTATTTTTGTGTCTTGGGACCCTTTTGGCAGTCTAATGAAGCCTATGGACCCCCTTCTCAGAATCATATTTTTAAATGCATAAGACAAAAATACATAAGAATGGTTACAAAGGAAACATTATATTAAAATAGTTGGGGGGGGTTAAGTTCACAGACCTCAGATTAAGAACCCCTTTTTAAGTATTTCATGAGGTAAGTTATCTCAGTCAATTTTTTCCAGTTATAAAACCCCTTTTTTAGGTATCTCATGAGGTAAATTATCTCAGAAAGTATTTTTTCCATTTATAAAACACCCTTTTTAAGAGTCTTGCATCTCTCCTAAAGCAGGACAGCAACATGCCACTGATGATGGGGCAGGAAAAGAGGGTCAATCCTTATTAAGTAGCAGTAGTCCAAGGCCAGAGGAGGGTGAAGTGTAAAGCAAAATGCTAGAATCCTATCTGGGTGTCTGTGGAATACCAAATCCAAGAGGTAAAAGCTAAGGCAAGGACTGCAACCAGCGTGTCCACTGTCCTAAGGGAGAAAGCCAAGGTCTGTGTCTAGATGGTAGCAATGGTAGGAGTGAGAACAGGAGCAAGATGCCCCTGGATGAACAAGCAGCCCCGGGGTCTCATTGAGTTCTCTGTGGCTCAGCTGCAGTTCTTAAAGTCCAGAAGTGGGAGAGACAGGATCATCAAGCTTCTAACACTGCCCCAAGACTGGGCAAAACCAGAGTCTGCCTTTTGCAGCCTTGGACAACATTCTGGCCTCACCCAGGCCAAGGTAAGAGCAGGGGTGGGGGAGGGACAGAGGCACATGATTGTATTTCAGCCTCACAACCACTCTGCAAGATAAATAATAAGAGAATCATTATCCTTGTTTTATTGGTGAGAAACTGGCAAACAGAGAAGTGAAATGACTGGCCCTAGGCCCCATAAATTGGAAATACTGGGCCAACACTCAGACCCAAGTTTTCTGACTATAAGTCTAATCCTAATCCCACTACATCACCCTGTCTCATCAAATTAAAAAGGTTAAAAAGCAATAAAGTTTAGGGGAGATTCATGAACCCTTAAACACATGAAAATTTGTAAACCATTACAGCAAAATAGAGAGGCTTTCTTTCTAGCATAATCTTCCTTTCAGCAAATATGAATATTATGTCCCAGCTTGGCTTCCATAAACACTTCAATGTGATTACAATAACTCAAGAATTTCAGCCTGAAATTTTGGAAGCCAAAGTTCATTTTGGAGTGTAAAAGTTTTTTTTTTTAAATTGAAAGCTTTGGCTGTTGTTTATATTTAAATCCAGTCTCTATTTGCATCATGACTAAAGACAAAAACAGTCTTTTTGGGTGAGCAAAGGAAAAATGAATATATAATACAGAAATGTATGAAAATACCTAAATAGGTAATTTTGAGTATTTTAAGAAATTTGATTTAAATTAGGTAAATCCCCATTTTTATGAAATTAAAATTTTAAAATGTTATGAAGTTTAAATGTTATGTGAAAGTAGATGATGCCTTCCTTCCCCAGAAATCATCAGAGAAGTAACCTGTGCTAAGATCTTCCATGTCTGACAAGTATGAATGTCAGGTATCAGGATTCGTAGGATCAACTCCTGGATATGTACATCATGTAATTTGCTTCAAAAATAGTCTTAACCCTTTTCCTAGTCAACACAATCACAAGGCCTAGATGATGTCATCTTTAAATACGAACATTCATCTATCAGTCATTCTGAAGATACTCTATGTAACTGCAATACCTCCTCACAGCGTGGGGATTTTGCAGCTAAGTACCACCTGTAGCAGATTCTGCCAAGTGTGGAAAGTTTTCAACATCAACCTGGTGACAGACTGATGTCAGATATCTGAGGACCAATCTAGCGAAGTAGAAAGGGGCTTATCACAAAAAATGTTGAATGAATGAATGAAAAAGTACATGCCAAGCACTGTTCTAAGCGTTGGACATACAGATAGAAAAATGTATTTCTCTCGGGGAGTTCACATTTTAACTAGGAGAGAGAATAGATGCGGGAGAATTTAGCTTCAGGGCAGACAGAAAGGTACAGAGATCATGAGACTACAGTATCAGGAAGAATGGTGAAGTCAGGGAGTCCTTAGGATTCATAGGATTTATGTACCACAAGGCAAGAAGCCTGGAGAGCAGTGGCCCACCTTCAGGGAAGAGAGAGCAGGCCTAGGGGTAAGAGTAGAGTGACAACTCTGAGTTTCCTCTGACAGGGACAGGGATGGGGATAGGGGCAGTGTTTGGTCAGGAGGGAAAAAGGAGAAAGGAACATCGGCAGTCTCTGGTCTCTGGTGGTCTCTGGGGAAGTCTGTGGTGGGAAAGATTAAAGGGAAGTCTTTCTTGGTTCCATCTCCTGCCAGATCACTTCAGATACTGTTTGTGAGATCTGGGGCAGCTTAGAACAGGAGTCAGAGCAGCTCAGTCCCTGCTATAGCAAGGACTTCCCAAGTTTCCCCAAAGGGAGCTTATCACAAAAAACTTGTCAATAAGAGGAAAATTTTGTGGGGCCATAATGACTCATGAAACGAATAATAATCACAATAATAATAAAACACTCAAATTGTTCTGTGATTTCATTTATGTGGATTTTCAGTAATGTGGCTAGAACTCTATCCATGCCTGCCTTTCTTGTGGGACTTCTACCTAAAGTTCAAAGGGATTAACTTAAATTTTGGAAAGCATACCTAGCTTTCTCTTGACTTGATGAGGACAATAGTGGAACATACAGGCTGTCCATTAGTAATCCCATGCTCTCACCATACTGGCAGAATGTTAATAAAAAGAACAGAGCAGTCTAAGAATCATACAATTTTTAGGCTACCCATGAACTTTAATTTACCTCTTAACATTCTATCAATCAATAAAGCATTTATTAAATGCCTACACTTCCAGGCACACTGCTAGGCTATAAATACAGAGAATGAAGTAATTCTGACTCTCAAGGAGCTTACATTCTAACAAGGGAAAAGAAGAAAGAATATATGTATATATATACATATATATGCATGTATATGAAGTAAACATAAAAATATAAATAATACAATAAGTATAAAGAGTACAGATACATAAGTCAGTTTCTTCCTAAAATGTGGCACCCAAAAATGAACACAATATTCAGGCAACAAGTGATTATTAAGGGCCTGATATTTAAGGGCCTGCTATTTGCCAGGAACAGTGCTAAATACAGTGTAGATACAAAAAAAAAAAAAGACAAAAAAAATCCCTGATCTCAAGGACTTCACAGTCTAATGTAGGAGACAACATGCAAACAACTATGTACAAGATATATACAGGAAAAAATGAGTATCATCTCAGAGGGAAAGCACTAAGATTGAGGACTGGGAAAGGCTTCTTGCATAAGCTGAGACTTTAGCTAGGACTTAAAAGAAGCCAGGGAAGTCAGGAGGCAGAAACGAGGAGGAAGAACATTTCAGGCACGAGAGACAGAGTTGAAAAAGTCTCAAAGTCCAGAAATGGAGTGTCATGTGTTGGAGGAACGATAAAAAGAACAGGGCACAGCTAGATGGGGCAGTGGATAGAGCACTGGCCCTGGAGCCAGGAGGACCTGAGTTCAAATCCGGCCTCGGATACTTGACACTTAACTAGCTGTGTGACCCTGGGCAAGTCACTTAACCCCGATCGCCTTGCCAAAAAGCAAGAATAAATAAATAAATAAAAATAAATAAAGAGAACACTACCACTGGATCAGAGCACAGGTAGGAGAGTAAGGTATAATAAGACAGGAAAAGTAAGAAGGGGTAGGTTATTAAGGGCTTCAAAAACCAAATCAGAGCAAAGTACAGTGTATTCAAAGTATTGTATTCAAAGTGTTATACCTCCTTTAATTTAACCTGAGACTACATGAGCTTTTTTTTTGACTATCATGTTAAACTATTGACTCAGATCTTTTCTTTAAGAACTATTGTTTAACCTTACCTCTTATATTTTGTTCTTGTGAGATTTTTTTTTAAATTGAAGTGTAAGACTTTATGTTGATACCTATTAAATTTCATCTTGCTAGATTAGGCCCATCATTCTAGACTGTCAAGATCTTTATGAATTCTAAAAGTCACACAATGTGAGAAGTACCCTCCCATTTTTTAGGTCACCTGGAAATTTTGGTAAGTATGCCAAGTCTACCATGATGCAAGTCATTGAAAAAATGTTAATTAGTACAGGACCAAAGATAGATTTGTGGACCACTAGAAATCCAAATTGACATCAAGCCATTAATGATTTCTCTTTAAGTATAGTAATTCAGTCAGTCCTGAATCAACCTGACTTTTATAGCAAAACTGTCCAAGATCAGAGTTTCCTCATCAATAAAATAAGAAAATAAAAGAAATGGTAGCTAATTGGGAAGATGATTCACAGGTTCTCCTCAGAGAGGCAAATAAAAGAACTAGAGTAATTGGTTTCATCCTATTAACAATAACGAGAAACATAATGATGTTATTGGAGCACTTGGTCATCTGGCTTTGTAGTACTAATGATGAGCATAAGTAAACAGACCACCATGAAGATAACTACAACTCATGTGCTGCCATCTGTTATGGAGGATAAAGTACAAAAACTCTACAAAGAATTTTTTCAATTTTTGGTCATACCCCAAAACAATTGAAGTACATACCTTAATACTCAATAATTTGGGTGGACACTAAGAAGTGTCTTGTAAAATTCTACGATTCTGTGAAAATAAAGCTTGGAAGTAGGAAATGAATAATGCCAAGAGCTCAAAGGCTTTTCAAAAGTCTTATGCCTGTATGTAATACTCTCTTCAAAAAGAGAAACAGAAGACACTGAGCATGGAAAGAACCACATTTTTGGAGGGTTTTTTTTTAAATGAAATAGATTACATCTTAAAGAACAGGAAACAATTGGTTACTGGCATAGCAGTCAGTACCAAATCAACTGTCAGGCTGCAGTCAGATCAACTGGTTAGAGCAAAGGTCAAAATAAATAGCCCAGTTAAAAGAGCAAGGATAATGATAAGATACTACATGCAATCATAGCAGGTCTATTTCAACAATGTCCCAACCCTTAAGCATAAATATAAACATATGTATGTATGTATGTATGTATGTGTGTATGTGTATATATATATATATTCATGTTATATATGTGTGGGTGTGTGTGTGTATTTTCAGCTTTATTCATCTTTGGTGTCTGTCAAAGAAATAGACAAACTAGATAGATAGATGGATGGATAGATAGATAGATAGATAGATAGATAGATAGATAGATAGATAGATAGATA
>NW_020954594.1:13696827-13777912 GCF_900497805.2 Vombatus ursinus
ATAGATAGATAGATAGATAGATAGATAGATAGATAGATAGATAGATAAATCTTGGACAGGCACTAAAGGTGAACTTTAAATTGATTAAGAGAATACAAGGAGAATATTAGTCTGGATTAAGATGATAAATGTGATTACAGCGGGTTGAAACTAAACAGCTGTTTCAGCAATCTTCCAACCCTGAATATTGGTCTGAATTACACTTGAAAAACTGAATGGTGTTTTCAATCATCATAGGCTGATAATTGCCCCTCTTTTTAACACTAATATTGTCCTGAAGTTGACTAAAATCTCAAAGAAATCAAAATTGTGGGTGGTCTAAGAAGCAATGAAAAGATATAATGAGTGTAAGTAGGCAATAGTTTATCACTAAGTGTGACTTGAATGGAAGAAGAGTTATAAAAGACATCTTATCTAGGACATGTGTAATTGGAGGAGGCAAGCCAATGAAAGAGGGAAGAATACCTATAGACAGCCCATACTGCACTGATATCCCTGAATTCTTTTTAATAGCTTTTTTATTGATATATTTGTTTTATATTGCCTAGATTTCCCTGGGTATCTTTGCCCCCCCCCCCCCCCCCGCCAGAGAGCCACTTCTTATAAAAAAATTTTTTTAGTAAAAGGAAAAAAATTTAACAAAGCCTATCAAGATATTAACAAATCTGACATTATCTGTAATGTCCCATACCTATGAATCTTGGTCTCTGAAAAGGAGCAGGAAGAGGCATACACATACACACACACACACACACACACACACACACACACACCCCTCTATATACATACATACATACATACATACATACATACATACATATTTGGGGTGGAGCAGGAGGTTTATAATTTTGTAACAATGTCTATTGTTTTGTGATTGTTGTTCTTTCCATTTACATTGTTATAGTCATTATGTAAATTGTTTTCCTGGCTCAGATTACTTCAGTTTGTATCAGTTCATGTAAGTCTTTCCATATTTCTCTGTATTTCCTCTTCTAGTTGTTTCTTATAGCACAATAATACTGCACTACATTCATGAACCGCTAATTATTTAGCCATTTCCTAAGTGGGCATCTACTTTGTTTCCAGTTTTTGTTACCACAAAAAGTATGGTTATAAATAGATATAGTTATCATATATAAGTATTATATATACATGATGTATATGGAGTCTTTCATTTTGTCACTGATTTCCTTGAGGATACCCCTGGATTATTAAAAGAAACAATAAGAATTACACAGTATGAAAATGCTAAGGTGGGATTACAATTTGCACCATTAGAGAAAGTGCATGTTCTATGTTCCTAAGTATTAGTATCAACAGAAAATTTTTCATTTGTTTGGTCTTTATGCATGCCATCATCTAAGGCAATGTCAGGTATCCCTAAAAAGTATGTTTCTTCCTGTTTAGCATCCTGTTAATATTAAATGGTTTTAATGAGCCTCTATCAAAGTTTTATACTGATGCTTGTCATGACCTAGAAATGACCCCGAGTTCTGTGTCAGCAGAGCGCAAGTTCTGAGTCATTACCCAAAAGAATGTAATCTCCTTGTGGGTAATGACTGTTTCATTTTTGTCTCTGTACCCCCAGGGAGCAATAGCGTGAACATAGTGGGCACTTAATAAATGCTTTTTGTTGATTGATTGATAGATTCCATGAATCAGGAAAGGTGTCCAGTATGGGTGTGGAGGCCAACAATCCGTATACTGTATGAGGACCAGTCATTCTGTGCAGAAAGACTCTTCCAAAATAAGCTAACACCAGGTGATGAATTGTTTTGGACCCAGTAGCCACAAAATGGCAACCCATGACTAATGTCTAATATTAGCTGGCACTTGAATTAGGTATTAATTGTACATCTCAAAGATCCCAAATATAACAGAAGAACAGGGAGAAAAATACTACTGACTGAACAAGGTTCAAATGGTTTGCCATCAGCAGAGAGATAACAAGATTGTCACCAAATCTATGTAACTGTAGAACTGAAATGACCAACCACAGCATGGCTAAGCTAATTATTTTGGCCATGCTAATCACTGATTTGGATCACCACACGGTCAATATCATTGATTCCTGCAAAACAGATTGTTTGAAGGGTTGAAAATACCAAACCAGCTGCTCACAGCCAATTTAGTTGCAAATACATAGGCACAATCTATATTTATTCCCACACATTCCTGACTGTAGCTTTTGCTCTTACTTTAAAGTAGTCGTAGCAGCTCTCTATGGAAGGGAGACAATAGTTCGTTACAAACAGACCTATCTCACAGGAAACCAAAGATCCTTTAAGATCCAAAATTGTCCCCATTGCATTATAGAAGTATTTAGCACTGCTACAGCGACAGTCTAGAGCTCAGAAAAGTCTAGTTCTCCTCACCTTCTCCTTCTCACTCACTCCACATACCCAATCCAGCGTCAAATCTTTTTTTTTCCTACATTTGCATCTCATATCTATGTCCCCCTTTCTCTATTCATACAATTGCCCCATTAGTTTAGGTCTTCCTCACTTCTTAACCAGACTATTGTGATCACCTTCTAAATGATCTCCTTGTTTCAAGTGTGTCCTCACTCCAATATATCTTCCTTTTAGCTGTGAAGGTGATTTTTCCAAAGTATAGATCTGACCATGTCATCCCTCCAGCCAAGGAGCTCCAGTGACTCCTTAATATTTCTAGGATCAAATATACACTTTTCTATTTCGCATTTAAACCTCTTTATACTTTGGTCCTTTCCTAACTTTTTCAGTCTTTCCTCTCTGAACTCTTAATAATCCTTTTTTTATAAACTATACTAGGCTACTTGCTATTCCTTAAATATGCTACTCTTTCTCCCATCTCTGTGCCTTTGGACTGGTTGTCCCCAATGCCTGGAATACTCTGCCCCCTCACGTTTGCCTCTTAATTTCCCTGGCTTGCTTTAAGACTCAGCTCAAATGGCAGTTTCCATAGGAGGAAAGGCTGTTTTGGACTTTCTTTGTATCTGTAGCATTTAGCATAGTACCTGGAAAATAAGTGCTTAATAAATGCTTGTTGATTAGTCTTTTTCCAGATCAAATTCCTTTCCAGAAGAAAAGGAAAAAGCAGAAAGCAACTCCTTTTTATTACCTCCACATTTCTGTGGTTAGCTTTCTTGTGGAGTATTAATATCACATGAGGGTCATATTGTAATACATTTTCATTGCATGTAGGAATGTTACATATACAAGCAGAGTAGTGTATGTCATTTGGCTAAAGCCTCAGAATCCAGTGATTTCTGATCTGCTGTTAACTCTCAGCATAGTTGGGGATTACATAATCTTTCAACGTCTCATTTTAATTACTTATAAAATGGGAGTAGCCAGTGAGTCATAGTCAAATAGTTGATGACCAGTGAAACCAAAGAGTGGTTTTAATTTCTTTTGATTTCTGGTTCAGTTTACTGCTGGATAAAAATTAAATATAGAGTAGAGATGGAGAAAGTGAGTGACTTTGTTGATGTATGCAAGTGCTATTTATCTTATTAAAGAAACAAGTACCTAAATTGCTTTAAATTACAGCAATATGGTATTAACTTCTCAATGAAATATTTTAGCATGCATAACCTTACATATATGATGTCTTTCTCATGTACTCAGAAGGAGGAATTTTGTTTTCAAACTTGGAAAGGTAACGCATAGTACACCTAAAACTAAAGATGAATTCTTTTTAAAAAAAATTACGGTAGTGCAAAGAGCAAAGCAAATTATAATTTAGCTTGGACAAGGCAAAATAGTTATCCACTAAAAGAATATTGCCTTTTGTCGATTGTTAGAATAAATCATTCCATTGAAAACAGTTTAGTACATACTAAAGATAAGATAATGATAAATACAATACAAAATAATAAACCAAGCCAAATTCAATATGTGATCAAAGTTACCCAGTAGTAAGTGAAGAACTAGAACTGGAATGATTTACTAAAAGTACTAAAGTGGCCCCAGAAAGTGCCTAACATCCCCAGGAAATAGCCCATTCATAATAACAACTGACCTAATTTAATTTTGAGTAAATGGGCTCTTGCAATAAGCCTACTCAAATACTTCATCCTCTTATTTTAAATGATGATTTCAGAAAAAGCTATGTCATACAACAAGTACTTTTGATGGGAAATACTAGTTCATAATTAGACACAATATAGTCTAGTCAATAGAGGCGATGCCCCTGCCTTACTCTGAAAAACCTCATTCAAGCTACCTTATTTCCTAAAGCTCCATTCCTCTAACTATAAAATGGGAGTTTCAACCCAAGTGTCTCTAACACCTAGGCCATTTCTATCATTCATATTCTGACATTCAGGTAAATGGCACAGCTGCATCTTTCTTTGGGCCAAAGAATGAGTTATGGGAAGCTTTGTGATACAATAGAAAATCACTGGCTCTGTGGTCAGAGGACCTGTGCTTAAACCTCTCCTCTGATACTTAACTACCTGTGTGACCTTGGGTAAGTCATTTTTGAGTCCCTGGGTCTCAGTCTCCTTAATTTTGAAGTTCAAAACTTCAATTTTGAAAGGAGGGGAAGAATAATTAGATGACCTTCCAAGTCTGAATCTATAGAACTATGAATACTGGAATATGCAAGGGTGGGTTTAGTGTGAAACCAATCCTTTTATTTTACAGGGCAGGACCTATCACCTTGTAAGTGTGAAAATAGGTGTGAATCCCCTAACCTCCCCTCTTTATTGCCTCTTAGTAGGTCTTCTCTTGCTTTTAGCTTGGTATGTGGCTGTATTTTTGTTCAATAAAAATTTTAAAATACCCCTCCCATTCCTTTTTTCTTCTTCTTTTCTTTCCTTTCTTTTTTTTTTGCTCTTCAGTTGTTGTTTTCAAAAGTACACTCCTTTTAGGCTCCTGTGACATGAGTTCACAAGGATATCACCTTGTGGAGGAGATAGGCAAAACACTATGGCAGGTATTTTCATTTCAAAACCAACCTACTAAGAGAAAAAGTGCTAATGTCTGTTTAATATTTTACAAAAGAAGTAAAAATGTTGACCAAACTTTAGCATTGGGAGTGAGGTTGGGGGAGGACAAGGAACATTTTGCACCTAATACTAAGTCCAGGAATAAACACGGTGTAAGGATCAAATATGATAATACATGTGAAAGCATTTTGTTAACCAAGGATTCCAAGGATCTGTCCTTGGCCTAGTGCTGGTCAACACTTTTTTTCTCAATGACTTGAATGAAAACATAGATGCTATACTTATAAAATCTGTAAATGACACAAAACTAGAAGAGAGAGCTCATGGGTTAGATGACATTCAGGATCCAAAGAGTTGTTTTTTTTCCCCAGGCTAGAATGACAAAATGAATATAATAAGATGAAACTTAAATGTAAAGTCAAAAATTTGGGTTCGAAAAACTCAACTGTCCAAGTATAACATGGAGGAGATATGGCTAGATGGCAATTCATTTGATAAATACCTGTTAATTTTAGTCTATTGAAAGTTCAATATAAATCAGTTCAGACATGGCAACCAACAAAAGTTAATTTAACCTAAGGCAGCATTAATAAAGGCCCAGGGTCACAAAGAAGGAAGGAATATGATCATTCCTGTGCTCTCTGCCCTAGCCAGGGCACACTTGTAAGGTGTTTAGGTTTAGGTACCAGATGTTAGAAAGAACAGTAACAAACTAAAGCATTTCCAGAGGAAGGTGGCCATAATGGTTAGAAAACTAGAAACTACAACATATGGTTTAAAGAAACAGGGATAAGAGAAGATTGGGGTAGAGTTGGGTAAGAAGGAGGGGAGAAATGTCTGTTAGCTCTTTCATAGTCATAGTAGTAGTAGTAGTAGTAGTAGTAGTAGCAGCAGCAGCAGTAGCAGCAGCAGCAATAGCAGCAGCAGTAGCAGCAGCAGCAATAGCAGCAGCAGTAGCAGCAGCAGCAATAGCAGCAGCAGCAGCAGCAGCAGCAGTAGCAGTAGTAGTAGCAATAGTAGGTAGTAGTGTAGTATAGTAGTAGTAGCAGCAATAATAATAACTACGATTTATATAGTGCTTAAAGGTTTGTAAAGCACTTTACAAATATCTCATTTAATTGTCACAATAACTCAGGGAGATGGGTCCTATTATTTCTTCTTTACATATGGGGAAACTAAAGCATGCAACAGTTAAGTGATTTGCCCAGTGTCACAGTTAGCAAGTGTCTGAGGCTAGATTTGAACTCATGTCTTCTTGATTCCAAGTCCAGCACTCTATCCACTGTACCACCTAGCTGCCTTAGAATTACTACTTAAAAAGATGTCAAGTAGAAGAATGACTTTAAAGTGAAGGAGTAGTGGGGCAGCTAGGTTGCCAAGTGGATAGAGCACTGGCCCTGGATTCAGGAGGACCTGAGTTCAAATCTGGCCTCAGACACAAAACACTTACTAGCTGTGTGACCCTGGGCAAGTCACTTAACCCCACTGCCTAACCAAAAAAAAAAAAAGTGAAGGAGTAGAAACAGGAGGGGGAAGCAATGGTGTGCTACAGCCAGCTCTGACAGGCTTGTTGATAGTTAAAATTCAGCATAAGCATTTACACCATAAAAATCAGCAATCTCATCTACAAGTCAGGGTTTGCTTTATTGTTTAGTTGATTGTTTAGACTTAATAAAGCATTAATAATGCAGATTAAACATTAAAATATATGTGCTTACATTTTTCCCAGAAAGCCCAGTTATTAGACATTTACCAACATATTCCTGCATTGCTCTGTAAACATGAGTTCAAAAGAAGGTGAAAGGAATGAAGTCATCACCAGACTGGAGGCCCGATACCTTCAGTTAATGATTATAATGATAATAATAATAATAATAATAATGATAAACAACTAGCATTCCTGTAGCACTTTAAGGTTTGCAAAAGCACTGTATATCTATTATGTCATATGAGTCTCACAACACCACTGGGGGGATGTTTCCTAGACAGATTTAAGCTTAACGTAAGGAAGAACTTCCTAACAATTAGAACTGTCCAAAACTGTCCAAAAATTTTTTAACAGGTAGTCTCCTCTCTCTTTCTCAATAACCTCATCAGCTTCCATGGGTTTGGTTACATCCCTATGAAAGTGACTCCCAAATCTATGTATCCAGCCCCAGTGTCTCTCCTGAGCTTCAGTCCTAAATCACCAACTGCCTCATAGACATTTCAAATTGAGTGTCCCAGAGACAACTCAAACTCAGCGGGTCCAAAATAGAACTGAATTATCTTTTCCCCCAAGTCCACTCCTCCATCGAATGCCCTTATTTCTGCTGAGGGTGCTACTATTCTTCTAGTGTCCTAGGTAAGTAATCATAGCATTATCCTTGTGTCACTCCCTTTCTCACCCCATGTATCCAATCAGTTGTCAGATAGTGCAATTTCTACCTCTATACCATCTCTCAAACCCCATCCCTTCTCTCTACTTACATAATTATTCCCTTTGGTTAGGTCTTTAACACCTCTCACTGGAACTATGGTATTGCAAAGTTCTTCTAATTGATCTCCTTGCTTCAAGTGTTTCTGCATGCCAATCCATTCTCTACAAAGAAAAGTGTCTAAATGATCTTCCTCAAACACAAGTCTGACCATGACACTCTTCTACTCATTAAAATTCAACTCTTCCCTCCTTTCTTTAGGATAAATTATAAATTCCTCTGGTTGACTTTTACAAGGCAGCTAGGTGGTGCAGTGAATAGAGTGCTGGACCTGGATTTGAGAAGACTCCTCTTTGTGAGTTCAAATCTAGCTTCAGTAAATCACTTAACCCTGTTTGTCTCTATCTTTGCCAAGAAAACCCCAGATTTGGTCGTGGAGAGTCAGACATGAATGAAAAACAACTGAGTAACCCATCCTAGCCCCAACTTATCATTCTAGCCTAATTCCTTTTCATTTCCCTACCCATACTCAAATTGGCCTTCAATATGTTCCTTATACAAGCACTCCATTTCCTGAATCCAGGCTTTTTTCTGGCTATTCTTCATGCCTAGAATGCATTCACTCCTCACTTGCAACTCACTGAATCCCTCACTTGCAGAAGTCTTTCTTGATCTTTCCCCCAACTGTTTAGGTCTTCTCTTCCTAACAACTATGTACTTATTTTATATTTATTCTGTATGTATTTGTAGATGTTTATGTTGTCTCCTCTAATCAAATGTAAGCCCTTTGAGAACAGGGACTATCATTTTTGTTTGTTTGTTTGGGCTAGGCAATGGGGTTAAGTGACTTGCCCAGGGTCACACAGCTAGTAAGTGTTACGTGTCTGAGGCCAGATTTGAACTCAGGTCCTCCTAAATCCAGGGCCCGTGCTCTATCCACTTGGCAACCTAGCTGCCCCTAGGACTACCATTTTTTTCATCTTTGTATACCCAAAACCTAACATGGTACCTGACATGCAGTAGACATGTCATGAATGTTTGTTGATTGACTGTCAGTTCTCCATCACTGGAGATCTTAAAGTAGAGGCTACATGACCACTTGTAAATCAATCAATGAAATATTTATTGTGTCTACTGTGTGCCAAGCACTGTGCTTGAACCCTGACACAAGTAAAAAGAGTGAAGCAATTCACAAAGAGCTTAATTGGGGAAACAAGAAGTACACATAAAAATATATACAATGTAAAAATAAAATGAATAAATACAAATACATAAAAAGTGCTTAAAGACAAGGTAGTTTGTGAGGTAGGGCATTAGCAATTGAGGGATCAGAAAAGGCTTCATGCAGAAGATGGTGCCTGAGCAACATGTTAAGAGGAGAAAGAGATACTATGATAAGGAGATAAAGAGAGAGTGCATTCCAGGCTCATGGAACAGTTGTCAGCAAGAAATGCACTATTTGCAAAGGCAAGAAATGTACTATAGGGTGAAGTGTGAGAAACAAAAAGGATGCCAGTTTGACTGGATTGTAGAGTATGGGCAGAAGAGTAACATCTAAAGAAGCTGTAAAGATAGGTTGAGGCTGGCCTGGCTTAAAAAACTAAATAAAGGAGTTTATATTTTATCCTACAGGCACTAGGAAACCACTGGATCTGAGAGCAGTCATAGTAGGGATTCTCAATCAGCTACAGATTATATTATGTGAGCTCAGAGGTTCTTTCCAACTGAAAATTCTGTAATTTTTTATTCACTACACAAATGTTAAGATATCATTATCATCATCATCATCATTCATCTATTCAATGATGAGGTAATAGATACTGATTATAAGGTGAGAGAATTCTTACAGTTCCTCCCGATTTAGAGTTCCTATCATCAAATCCAATTGAGTAACTGACAGCAATTACCAGCTCTTAATCATGTTGATCTGATGTTTGGGCTCTCAAATCGTTCATGGTCTTACTTAAGATTTTACACATTCTATTATACTGAAAAAGGTAAAGGGCGGTTTTTCACACCATTTTAGTATCTTGTAGGTGATAGATCCCACCCTATTAATACTACATCATTTTCCTTACATGAAAAGATTTACAAGCTTTCTTCATTAACATCACCAGTTTCTTCTTCTGATTCTCTTCTTTACTTTCTCCCTTAAATACTGGCTCCATCAGTAATCCTTTCTTTTGTACCATCAAGTAACTATTCTTCCCAAATCTTTTTCTTTCAAGTTCATGAGCTCTGTTTTCCATTTATTTATAAATATTTATTTATAAATTATTATCATAATACTATGATTATAATATAAATATAATAATTATTTATAAATATTTATAATTTTATTAAGCACCTACTACATACAAAATGCTACACTTGGCACCGTGGGAGACACAAAAATGAGTAATACATGTTCCCTGTCCAGGAGTCTAATGGGGGAGGGGAGGAAGGCCTGGACTTTAAGTGGCTTGAACTTTCCACATCCCACTTCTGCTCTCTCCACTGGCATGCTACTCCCTCTCTCTTAACGTATATTTTATTCTAACCATCTTTCATCTACCACATTCTTTCTTTGCTCCTGGTTTTCATGCCTAGCTCCTTCTCTCATGCAAGAATAAGTGCTACTGGCTATTTTTGTTTTGATGCTGACTAACTGGATTTCAGATTCTTCCAACATTCCTTCTGTAGCTTAAGGGTGTAAGGGACCTGACTATCATAATCTAAACCCACCTGGCTAAGTATATAGCTCTGTGAGACCTGGATGCTGATGAAAGCTAATAGGGTTACATGTAAAGTCCTGTATTTCTGTTTAAAAAGTCAACTGCAAAAAATAAATAAATAAATGTGCAGGTACACTGTGGGGAAGACCTTAATAGACAAATAACTATACTAGAAATAGAACATGACAAATATGTAAGAGAGATGAAAAGGACTACAAAGATTTCTATGGGGAGAAAGATTATTTCTGGCAGGGAGTGGATGGCAGACAGCTTAATGGAGAAGGTAGCTCTTGAGTGGGGCACTGAAGGATGCTTTAAACATTTTCTGAAGTTTTTCTCCTAAGTAGAAATGAGGTGACAATATACTCAATTCCAACAAGCAATAAATTCAACTTAAAGCATCAAAAACCTAGGTAACACAAAATATCCATACATGATATAATATCACATTTGGCCTCTATTTCTGGACTACACTCTAGTGTACCCATTTATATAATATATTCATGTCAGTAACCATCTTGAGAATGGCAGTTTTTTGACAGAAATTGATTAATGTATTACCTACCAAAGAACTCAGTGTGTATGCATAGGACTTTTTGTATGTTTGTATATACTATTAAATAGGAAAATGTTGGTGCCAGAAAATTAGCTACACACATCAGATTATCCCAAACTGAGAAAGTCTTTGAAAATTACATGTTGACGTGTTCTTTGACATCTGTAGATTGTTATTTTTTGTTGTGGTTGTTGTTTGTCCTTCATTCTCAAAGAGAACCATAACATCAGGAAGATGATGCCATGACTTGCGAGTGAATTGGATTTAAGTGAGAAAGGGCTGTGAAAGGTCCCTGCCCTCACTTTCTCCTCCAGAGCCCCTGCATCCAATGGCAAGATATAGATCAGGACAACTGGAAATTCCCCCGACATCTGTAGAGAAACCTATAATTGTGTTTCTCATTTAGAAAAAGTCCACTTCATGCAGAATCTTAGCGCTAACATCAACATGGTCAGAAAATTAATTTGTTCCCCAAACTCACAGCCAATTACTTGCCATTTCACACCTTAACCTACAGGTAGATTCGGCCATTTTGAAGCAATGACAATGCAAGTAGGTCTTGCTCATCCCCATAGTTTTGCTGCTAACTTGGATACCACAAACACAAAACAATGGTGCTAGTTTTATTTTCAATTTGCCCAAGAGACAAGCTCTACATCCTGTACCCACAGAAACTGAACCTCTTCTTAGAAGGGTCTCTCCTCTAAGAAGGCTCCTTCTCTTCAGTCAAATTCATTTTTCCCTCCCTCAGGAGATGGTAATCATTTGGATTAAATGGAGAAAAACAGAAGCAATGCATGAATACTCGCTAACAGTTTTGGAAGTCAGGGCAGAGTGGAGATAATAAAGGAAAGAAACCATAATGCCATTGCCAAGTCATTCAGGGAAGCACAACTTCCTGAATTTGCTGTCATAGAGGTCAAACTCCTGATACCGTACAGCTTCTAAGCAGTCCTTTAGCCCCACTAGTTTGCTCCAATGACACACTGGTCATCAAACCACAACCTGTTCAAAAGAAAGGGATTAAAAAATAGATGAAAAGATCGTTTAGAAATTTTACATCTTTTTTTTCCTGAAGTACCAATTATGCTGCAAATGATTTCCTGTTGTTATTTATTAAAAATAATTTCATACTATTCTTTTGTTCTTGTGTAATATTATATTCAATTTGTCCTTTATGGAAATTACATGATGGCATAGCAATGCTTCTGAGGAGGTAAACAGAATTGTTTATCCAGAAGCATTATATGTTCATGCAAAAATGGCATTTAAAGCTTGTGGTCAGATCAAAAAACCACAACTGTAATTGTTTATTTATATAGCCAACCATTACTCTGTAGTGTAAGTTTACATTTTTTTTATTTCTAAACAATTTTGAATTAGAGCTTGAGTGGAAGATGCATTGCTCCCTAAATGATTAAAGACAAACAGCTTACGTCCATGCGTGTAGAAAGATGTTTTAATATGTAAATTGTTTACTTTGTCAAGGCTTATAGTTTTCATTTTTATGCTGCCATTGAAACTACATGATAACAAGACCATTTGGTGGAATTTCTCCATTTTTCTCTTCAGTTCAGGGCAGCTGGTTTCTTTCCTCTCTGAGGAGAAAGCTAAAGAATATTTATCACTCTAACAGTGACTCAAAACAAACAGGAAGTCTTCATCAGCAGACTCCTGGGCAAAGCTGATATTAGGTACTGGCAGAAAGGAAACAGAGGCCTCATTCTGTAGGAGTCAGACATACAATATACATGCAGATGTAGGAGATAATAAAGTTAGAGATTCTCCAAATTATGGCCACGTCCTCCCAAGATTAAATGCTCCTTCAATGCTCACCAGCATTGCAAGGATGGCAAACTCCTTGGGAATTTCCCTTTCCATTGCTGTTTGGCAAAGAAGTTTGAACTGGACACTGAGAAGCTGATAATCCTTGTGAACCTATATGCAAAAGGAAACCTGTGAGTGAGCTATTCTGGGAGATCTGGCTTTGATCTGGTTGCTAGGAAAAAAAATCACTGCTTTTGTTGAGGAGGATTCTGAATAGCTCCTTCAGTCAGAGCAGGGCTTGCAGGTCACTACTTAACTTCAGGCAAAAAGGATTTTTTTTTAATGATAAAAATTAAGTAGTCACTGTAAAACATAATAAATCTGCAGATAGCATGTTCTGTCACCAAATATTAGCAAGTGGCTCTTTGCTACAACTTGAGTTCCAAGGTATACTATGAAAATCACTGGAGCATTAGTGCTGATCAGATATATGCAAATATACCTCAACAGCACATGTGTTCCTGGAGACCTTTACCTTCACCTCCTCTTCAAGCCAGAGCTGTTTCAAAAGGAGGTTCTCCATTTAATTTTTTTATTCATGCAATTTTTCAGCATTAAAAACAATAAAAGAAACTTTAAATATACTGAAAGTTCAAAATTCCACAGCTAACTAACCCTTGCTCAGCCAAACTAAACTGAAAATGGATTTGACTTGCAGACTTGCTGGCATTACTTCAAAACCATCAGGAAATAGAGTTTTAGGGGTCCCTTGTTTTTTCTTTCTTAAGTCTACTAAGTAATCTGCATTTATAGAGCAACCCTGGGTTATAATAATGTTCTGTGTTTATAGAGTGCCTTCCAATCAGGAGCTCAAAGCACTTTACAGTGATTATCTAATCTTCCCAGGTGAGGTAGGAAGAGAGCTTGCCTTATCTGCATTTCACAGATGAGGAAACAGAGACACGGGGAGGTTAAGCAACCTACTCAAATTTCAAGACCATCCATAGTTTAAAAAAAAAAAGACATTCTCAAGAGCAGGGGCCTGTATTTTGTTTCTCCGGCAGTAGTGATACATTTGTGTTAATCTATACATTTGTACTTAATGTCCTTTGTGATCAATAGCACTCATCTGTCATATGGCTGGACAGAAATGGGATTCCGTTCATGGACCTGGATGGAGTTAACTAGTCAACTCTCGATCAAAGTCTTGATTTGCCACGTGCTGTAACCAGAGCTAGAACTCTAAGTAAGGGACTTAGAGGCAAAAATGCCCAATTTCAGAATGGGCCCTCAGTTTTGTAAAAGCAAAATTACATAATGCTGATACATAATAGAACATAGCTTTGTTTTTTTGGGGGGGGGTTTGTTGTTTTTTTTTTTTCAAAATTGAGGCTTACAAACTCCATGTCCATTCCTGGAATATTTATAGAAGTTTATAGGAATTGTCTGTTTGCAATGGAGCTGCAACTGGTGTTTGGCAGATGGAGCTTTGCCCTAGGGCTGACAAAAGGACGCCATATTGTACTCTCCTCCTCTTCTCCTGCCCAGCTCTGCCCTGGCAAGGGCAGCAATCTTCCTCCTCCTCTAACCCCAAATGGCTTTCCTTTCCTGACCAGCTCTGCCTTACACAGCAGCAGCATGCTTCTTCCTCTTGGTGGCTGCATATTCAGCATAGAAACCTCAGGGTGTCCCAGAGTACACTTCCTCATTCCCGAAGCCACACCACTGGCTCTTGCCTAAAGATTGTTTCCTCCCAGAAAGACCACACCTGAGGCACCCACTCGCCTCCACCATCAGTATCCCAAGTGAAAATAGTGTTAGCTATAGGTCTGGTAAGTAATCACTATAAGCTAGCATGGATACATTAAGAAAGAATCATGACAAACTAGCCTCTTTTCTTTTTAAAATTGGGTTATACATTCTTAATTGATATATCTATTGTGTGTAAATTGCTGTGCTAGAATTTGAAAGAAATTTAAATAGAAGAAGAAGAAGAAGAAGACATGGCCCTAGCCTTCAAAGGGCTTAAACTCTAGTAAAGGACATAAGAAATGAATACAAATTAACTAGAAAACAAACTAGAAACATAAATATATAAAAGATGTACAAAGTTCTACCAGAATTTTAAAGTGATAAAAGAACATTTATAAATGTTAAGGACAGCTAGGTGGTCCAGTGGATAGAGTGCCAGGCCTGAAGTCAGGAAGACTCATCTTCAAAACCACTTCAGTATCTGTGCCAAGAAAGCCTTAAATGGGGTCACAAAGAGTTGGACACAACTGAAAACCACTGAACAACAACAACATAAATGAGAAGGTTAAGGAAAGTTTCACGAAGAAGGAATTCTAATGAAGAGAGATAACAAAACCAGGGGATCTGGAAGTGGTGGCAAGTTTTAGGGTTGGCTGTGAAGTCACAGGGAGGCTTAGATCCAGGCAAGATATGCAAATGCTCACTATCAAAGCTGAGAGTTGTTCCAGGAGTGGAGATGGGAATTATAGCTTGAAAGCAGGTGACATCACTTGAAGATGGCCGGGAAGTTAAGTAGAGGCCCGTGTCTGGGCAAGATAATATGAAACTTACCTATCAGAGCCAAGGGTGGTTCCAGAGACAGAGTCCAAGCTTCTTGTGGGGAGGAGATGGGAATGGTGGCTAGAATTAAGGAATCAGGAAGACTTGAATTTAAATCCTCCTTTAGATACACACTAGCTGTATGACCTTGGGCAACTCACCTACCCTCTCTTTGCCTCATTTTCCTCATCTGTAAACTGGGGATAAAAATACCACCTACCTCAAAGGGTTTTGCAAGGATCAAGTAAGATAATACATATATGTAAAGCATTTTGTAAATCTTAAATTGCTATGTAAATATTGCTATGTAATATTAGTAAATATTAGAGGCTTTCTAGCTTTTTAACATTCTGCAAACTTGAAATAGACACGTCGATGTCATGGAACTGGGAAAACATAAGATATGTTCATGGAAGGATGAGTAGTCCAGCTTGGCCATTGAGTACTTTGGGGAACATAATATGAGAACACACTGTGGAGAATTGAAGTTGAAGGTGACTCAAAGGTCAGTGGAAAGACACATGGTAGCAATGAGTAGACTAAAACAAATAACCAATGAAGAGTCATGCAGGAAAAGCGGCATAAAATATATTATCAAAGAAAGATATGACCTGAAAAGGAGATGGGTTGGAAGGTAGTTTGGGAAACCTAGTTTCTGCTCCAATGTACCTACAGAATGTTAAGAAATCCAGAGGCAGGCCCCTAGCTTGTTGGGTGGGAGGTTTATAAATGCATCACACAGGTGGAAAAGGACACTGATAGAAACACTACATGTACATGACCTCTGCCTAGGTCAGACCTGAATATGGAATACTGAAACTGAATAAAGTGTCTTATTCTGTCAATTGTCACATAGCCATCAAGATTTGGCAGAGCCTGACCCATGATGATATTATTGTTTGGAGCTGCTGTTTGTGGATCTTACTGAAAATATTTTTCAAACCAGAAGATCACTGATTCATAGTTTCAAGGAACATCTTGTCCAACCCCTTGTTGATATAGAAGATGAGGTAAATGAGGCACAGTTAAGTGATATGCCAAAGGTCAAAAAGGTGGTAATTGATGGAGCTGAGATTTGAACTGAGAGACTAATGCTCTTTATCCAGTGCTCTGCCACATACAACCTCCCTCTATTTAGCTCTAACAGATGAAGATGGGCTAAGAGGGAGGGCAGGGAAGGGAATAAGCATTTATTCATTTATTATTTATATAGTGCCAGGTATTGTGCTAAGTGCTTTTTTCAAATAAATATCTCATTTGATCTTCACAAGAGCTCAGCAAGGTAGGTGCTATTTTTAACCCCATTTTACAACTGAGGTGACTGAGGCAAACATATATTAAGTGACTTGAACAGGATTACATAGCAAGTAGGTATCTGAGGCCATATTGGAACTCAAGACTTCCTGACTCCAGACCTGGTGCCCTATCCATTGTACTGCAATTGCCTAAGAAGAGTAACAATGTTTCCTTCCTTCTCTACATCCTTATCATGAGGAGATATCTAATTTCCTTCAGAAAAGGAGACAGAAAAGAATGCTTCCATTTGGTACCATAGAAGCAAGGCAGAACACTTCTATCTAGGTTTCTCAAACCACTCCTGAGGTTGGTGGTGCTGAGGAACAGATTAGTGCTGTGTGCAGGTTATCATAGATTCTCCTGATCCTAGGAAATCTGACTTCCATTCAGTGTTAAGATATAAGAACAGCTACACCATCTAGAACTTGCATGGATATAAGAAGGATAGACGCACATACACAGTTCCCTTGTCAAGCCTCGTCAGGGGTCTGCACCCTGAAGAAAACACAAAGTGACTCATTCACATCAGGAAAGTCTTGCTGGGATCCTGACAGTGCAGCCACACCCTTGCAGACCCAGGAAGCCTCACATGGGTCTGAGTCACCTTCCGAAGACAACTCAAACTGCTAAGTCAACAATAATGGTCAATTTATAACTCCTGGCAATATGATCCATGCTTTCTCCTCCTTATGTCCTCTCCCACACACTGAGCCCTCACAGCAAAGATGGTGGCTTGGCACCATCCTTGAGTCCCTTGGCACCATCCCTTGAAAAGTATTGAAGTGGCTCATAGTTCTCCGTCTCTCCATTCACCTTGGTCACGGTGCTAATAAAGGTCAGCATTCAATTCTACAACTTTAATTTTTGAAAACAGTTCTTGAGTGCCTGCTAAAATCAAGACAATGGATTTGGGTGACTTTTACCAAGAAGGAAGGAGAATTTCCACAAAGTCAGGACTGCAGAGTTCTCAATAGCAACAGGTCAACCTGGAAAGTGTAAAAAGTGTCAATTATTCAGCCAGCCATCAGGAGAATGTTTCCCCTGCATTATTCTAAGCCTGAACTAGACTCCCTTGTTAGAAATCAAATATCTGCAACATGCCAGGCACTGGTCATGCAAAGACAAAAACAAGTCAGGCTTTGCCCTCATGGGGTTTATATTCCACTAGAAAGAGGAAACATTTTTTTTCTGTGAAAGAATCAAATTGCAGTAATAGCCAAGCTGCAACAGGGAGGTCATATTGTTCCAGGAAAGACCTTTCTTCCTCTCCACTAGTTAATCTTACCTCAATTCTCCTTCACAGTTTTTTTTTAATATATTTATTATGTTGTTTACAAATCCAATTCAATGTATGTCCCTCACATCTGGAATACTCTTCATCTCTGCCTCGTGGCTTCTCTGGCTTCTTTCAAGTCCCCCTTAAGTTTTACCTGAAATCTTAACTTCTACAAGAAGACTTGATCTTTGTACCTTCCCTTGGAGATGACCCCCAATTTAACATGCATGCATATGTATGTATGTATGTATGTAGAGGGGAGGGATAAAGAGAAAGAGACACAAGGGAAGAGAGAGAGAGGGAGAAAAGAGATTTTGTGTGTGTCTGTGTGTGTGTGTGACAGAGAGAGAGACAGGAGAAGGGAGAAAGACAGAGAGACAGAGAAGGGAGAGAGAGAGAGAGAGAGAGAGAGAGAGTTTGTACATAGTTGTTTGCATGTTGTCTTTCCCATTAGTCTGTGAGTTCCTTGAAAGCAAGAATTGTCTTTTTGACTTTCTTTGTATCCCTAGTACTTAGCACAGGGTCTGTGCATGCAGTAGGTGCTTAATAAATTTTTGTTGACTTTATTTGACTTGAACACAAAGTGTAAGACACAGGCACTATTTGATCAGCAGCATCATACCTTTTCACCACAAGGATAATTTTGCCAGTCTTACTCCATTTTAGTATAGCATAATACGTAAGTGCTTTCATCTATTTGTGAGTGTTATGTAGAAGAAAGAGCATTAGATATGGAACTAGATGAGCAGGATTCTAATTGGGCTATACCAGTTACTAACTGTGTAACTCTGGACTAATCACTTAACTTTTCTGGGCCTCAGGTTCCTCACTTAGAAAATGAGGGGGGCAGCTAGGTGGCGCAGTGGATAGAGCACTGGCCCTTAAGTCAGGAGGACCTGAGTTCAAATCCGGCCTCAGACCAAACACGTGACACGTACTAGCTGTGTGACCTTGGGCAAGTCTCTTAACCTCAATTGCCTCACTAAAAAAAAAAAAAGAAAAGAAAAGAAAATGAGGCAATTGGGAGAGATGATATCTAAATAAAGTCCCTTCTCACTTTAAATCTATGATCCTATGATCCAAACGCTCACTGGGACTTTGTGGATCCTAAGAAGATGCTGACTCTCAATATAAGACATTTTATCTTAGTGGAACCTTGGGTTCCACTGTCTGAGCATGGACAAGGACTAATTTACCTTCCTGGGTCAATGAAAGAGCATCCGGCTAGCTGGACCAATTAGCCAGACTAACAACAGCCCTACAGGCATTGCCTAGGATAGACTATGAAGACCCCCTCCTGAGCAGGACCCAGCCCCTCGGGCTTACAGCACTTACTGAATCCACCACTGCCTTTTACAAATGTTCCAACAATCAGAGAGAACTTGGCATCCATTTCATAGTGTGTCACCATGGCTGGAGCTAGGCAAGAGCCAAAAATGAATTAGGTAAATATAGTAGGCTCCAGGCACAAATTCAGAAGGTGAATCTGTTGGCAAATTATGTTTTCTGTACAACTCATTGAAACTTCACTTTAGAGACACTGTGGAAAACTTCATGAAGCCTAAAGAAAAGCATTATTTGATTTCAATATTTAATGCATAGGCAACCATGAAGGGAAAAAAAAAACTTTAAATACAACATTCCTTTTTGAAGTTATCATGCACATATTACAGCAATACCAATTTTAGTGTAGTTGGAATTGGCTGACCAGAAAAAAATTTTTTCTGAGTAATTATCACTTTATTTAGTTACCTATTCCTCCTGCCTCTATTTTTCTTGTTTCTTTACAATAATTTGGATAAAAAGCCTTATGCAGAAGACATATCTCTGAATCCATATATTCTTTCTTAGCCAGCTTTTACTGTACTATACCAAAGTGACTCTCTCCCCCTCAACCCCAATACGACCCACAAGAAATTAGACCATCTATCCTGGTTTTAATATTTATTGAATAGTTAGGAAAGCCAATGATTCCCAATCCTGGCTCAGTCATACCCTAGGCTGCAAAGCTGTCTCCAATTACCTCAGGGGGTACTGAAAAATTCTACAAAATTCTATGACAATATTAATTGTAATTGATTTTAACTTTAAAAAAATTCCATTGAAAGTGGGAAATATGTCACAACAGGCCTTTGGCCAGGTTGTGGCAAAATCAAACAATAATAGGATTTTGAAACTCCATAAAGGTTGGGAATCCAGAATAAAGGATGATAAGAGCCAACCTTCTAGAGAGTTGAATTGTACTACACACCTAACAACCATCACAGAAAAATATTAGGGAAGGGGGAGGTGAGAAAGAGGAGAAGTATTCTTGGACATCTGCTAAACAAATCAATATATATCTATGTATGTGTATATACATATATATAAACTGTATGTATGCATATATATGCGTATACATGTGTGTATAAATATGTGTATACATAAATATGTGCATACATACATATAAACTGTATATATACATAAACATATATACTTGTACAAACTGTGAGTGTGTATATAACATTTGTCTGAATAAAATAAGCACAATAATATCTAATAATACTATTTTATTTTGTCTAAATACCATTTGTACCAAGGAGTGGCAACAATTGCTGGAAATGGGCCAAAATGTCTCCCTTTTTTTAATTGCATATTTAAAAAAAAAAACAAAGAATGAAATCATTCACAGTGAAATCATTTGATGTGGCCACATTGCTGTCTTTTAGTGATCATTCACCTTTTTTTTTAAAAAGTACAAAATCAAAAACATATTGCGAGACATGGTGGGAATGGACTATAACTGGCTCAAACTCTCTCCCTCACTCAGCTGAGGCTCAGCAATTACAGTAAACCCACAGTGCCAGCTTGAGACTGGCAAAGCAACTAGCATTGCACACACAAAACAAAATCATTGTTTGGGGTTTTGATTGATACCACTGAGAGCACTCTTTCACTTTTTTTTTTTTTTAGGTTGAATAGTTTGGGGATATTTGTCCATTAGATGAGATGCCACAAAAAGTCAATGGACAAAAAAGAGAGAGAGAGAGAAAACACCACTTTATTTCATTTTATTTTCACCCCGAGATTCCTCTGTCATGGGGTATATTCTATGAATGGATGGAGCGTAGGACACCACTAATAATAAAATCTACCAACTGTGCCAACACAAGTGTGAGAGAAGCATGAGGAAACTACTGCTGGTAAGTGGGATTCTCTCATACCTGGAGCTGCATGCCCCCTTCCAAGAAAGCTGTCGATTCCACTTGCTTATTTACTTGCTTATTTGCCTGGAAAGGACTTCTAAAAAAGAAACTCCCCAACCTCTTCTTCTTTTGAACTCACTATTTCTATGAGAAATGCAACTCATAAACCCCATCTGTTAATATATTTGAGAATTAGGCTGGACTAGTAAGTCTATGGAAACAGATTGTAGGAGCAGCCCTTCATTGACCAGGAAAGAACTCTAAAGCAAAAAGGTCTTTTCCTATTCTGATACATAATATCATAAAATAGTAGAGAGACAAACACAAACAAATCAAGCAAGATTACAAAGAGGGCTAACCTAACTCATTGGAACTCACACATGCTTACACAAATAAGATTAGAATCAATGAATATTCTGCATTCCAAAGAACATTCTAGCTAGGCTCCATGCTCCTTTGTAGATTTTTTTTTTTAACCAGACCTGTGATTTCAACAATTCAGGGAGCTCCCACTAAGGAACTTCCTCTATTTTTCTGAGGTCTGTAATCTTAGAGAATTGTTTGGGGACTAAAAGGTTAAGTGATTTGCCCAGGGTCACACAGCTAGTATGAATCAGAAAAAAAACGGGGTTCTTAAAGAACTTAAACCCCGTTCTTCCTAACTCCAAGGCCAGCTCTCTACTCACATGGCTCTCTGTCTCTCACTCTAGATGATTGAAAGGATGTTCTTAATTCAGCCTGACTTCTTTCTGCCACTCAGAATGCTTGTAGGCCACCTCCACTACCATCAATCAGTATGAATATGATCTAAGATAAATCTTTCAGGAAAAATTCACATAATTCATTCCAAAGTTCATAATCTGTGGACTCAAACCTAAACTCCTCAGCCTAGCATTTAAAACTCCATCAATCATCATCCTTTCCCAAGCTCTTATATATATCAATTACTAAAATGAAGGACTACAGTGAAATCTCTCCAATGTATCCTAGGGAGCAAATTCAAATCTAGTTCAAATGACCCTCGCTGTCTTTTTCTTCAGCCTAGGGATCTCTATACATTTCTGGTCATTTATAAGATGACAAATGATATCACCAGAAGGAAGCAAGAAGTCATGACTAAGGATTATGAATTCTTGGGGAAGAAACTAAAATATGTAGTCTGCATTCTGGCCATCATCTTCATTTCCTCCCATACCCCTTTCCCCAGAAGCCAAGGACTCCTGAAACTACCCTGGGTTCTAAGAGGTGAGCTCTCATCTTATCTTGCCTAGAACCAGGCTTTCATGTCCTTTACCATCCACCATTTCTAAACAATGCCAAAGAGTGTATCCCTCTGCTCCCTTCAGTCATTGTCTTTCCCTCATTAGAATACATGTTCCTTGTTCGTACTTCTATCCCTGGCACTAAATATAGTGCCTGGCACATAGTAAATTTTTTAATAAATGATCTATATATCAAATTATCTACCTAAACAGTGGTTTCATCTCTGCTACAAATAGAAGGTAGGGGTTTATGAAAAGATAAACAATTTTTAGAAAGTAAACTAAAAATGAGGTTACTAAAAATGAGATTTGGATTTCAGGTTTATGGCATAAAATACAGGAATAATGAGGTCTTGGCAAGGGATAGAGTGTACCTAACAAAAACCTAAAATACATATTTGCCTGGATTCTTGTGAATGTGATAAAGAAGACTCATACTGAAATAATTTAATATATTGGTAATCAGAGTCCTTCCACTAAGGCAAGTTGATTCTCTTGTTAGTACTCCATATTTTGTATGCTTTTGCTTACTGACTTCATTCACCATCTTCCCTGCTTGGCATGTCTCCTGCTTTCTCACCCTCAATTCACTTCATTTTTATTCACAATTTATTCCTCACTTCAATGTCTAGAATAAGTTTCACCTCCTCTAATAAGATTGCTTTGACAAATTAGCCCCATGAGGATCACTGCTTCATCTCGTTATACAAAAAGTAAGCTTCCTGAGGGCAGGGAACATATTTCTATTTCTTTTACACTCCCCATAGCAACCAGCACAGTGGGTGCATTCCAAGCATACTATGGATACTTAAATTTTTTTCTTAATATACAAGTTGAACGATTACATCAAATAATATACACATCATGAACACAGTGTCCTCTTAAGACAATGAGGTAACAGAGTCAGGAAGACGAGTTCAAATCTAGTCTCAGATCCTAGGTGTGTTACTTAACTTGTTACTTAAGATGTGTGATCCTAGGCAAGTTACTTAACCTCAGTCTCTCTCAGTTTCCTCAACTGTAAACTAGGGATAATAAAGGCACCTACCTCCCAGAGTTGTTGTGGGGATCAAAGGAGATATTTGTAAAGCACTTAACATAGTACTTGGTACATAGTAGGTGGTTAATAAATGCTTATTTCCTTTTCATTCCATCAGAAAATTTTGTCATTCTTTTCCTAAATATTCAGGTTAGTCATTTCCATCTCTTTGTGACCTCATTTGGGGTTTTCTTAGCAAAGATACTGGAGTGATTTGCCATTTCCTTCTCCAGCTCATTTTACAGATGAGGAAACTAAGCAAACTGGATTAAGTGACTTGCCCACGGTCACCCAGCTAGTAAGTGTGTGAGGCCAGATTTGAACTCAGAAATATGAGTCTTCCTGCGTAGTCCAAACCTAGTAATTGTCCTATTTCCTAAATATAGGAAAGGCTATTATTCATCCTACTAATTGTCATGACAGAACTTTACAGTAATATATAAGCCTTGGAAATGTTAGTAACTTGGTCACATTCTTAGCATCAATCGTCTTGACAACAATCCCATCAGATAGGTAATACAAATATTATCTCCATTTTACAGATGAGGAGACTGAAGTTCAAAGAGGCTAGATGCTTTGCCCTTGGTCACATAGCTCGTAAATGGTGAAACTGATGCTCAAACCCAAGTGTTTCAGATTCCAAGTCCAGTGTTCTGTCTCTATTATATCACACTAGGTATGTACTGTTTTGAAGAAATCTACTGAATATGAAGGAAACAATATGAATGGGCATATAAGGTAACTCAAAAGTTTTAGTGCAGCTTTAATTGTCCAATAACTGTAATAGTTTAAATCTGCACTAAAACATTTAGAACATCCTATATAACAGATAATATCTACTTGCTAGTAGTGTTATATCTCAACGTGAAAGGAAGGTATCATGGAGGGAGGATGATTTTGACCGGGTCATTTGCGATATGAGAGAAAGAGAATTTAGTAATTATGAGAGTCCAAAACTAAATCAGAGGTTTTGAGAAAGTATATCATATAAGTATAGTTTACTCATTTTTTTCATAATTACCACAACCTATTAAAATGGGGGTGGGGAGACAGATTAAAAGATTATTTGGGAGGGCTACCTGGCATGGTGGCCCATGCCCAAAAGCCCTGCCCCTGGGGGAGGCTGAAATTGGTGGAATGCTTGGGGATCTTCTGATGTAAAAGCACAAGGCTAAGGTAGAGTACAGTATTTGATAAGGGAGATTCAGGGAACAAGAGTAGGATCTGGGGCCAAAAAATCAAGACGCAAAGGAGGAGAAGGGATCCAAGCAGGAATCCAGCTCTGTTGTGGCTGGTGGTTTCGATCTGCATTCCCGAAGTTCCACAGCCTACACGCAGTACTCCCCACTGGTGGTGCATGTCCACTAATCCTTCACAACTACACTTGCAACATGGACCAGAGAGCTTGCCCTTCTCTCTTTAATATTTCTATATCCACATCAACTCCCCCTCCTTCCGCTGCTGACTTTGCTGGCATTTGTAAGTAATTCGGTCAACCCCTTTTCTCTAGCTGACAGCCTGCATCTTCAGTCACCAGTCATCAGCTATATTCCTTACAGCAGATTGAGCTATTTAACCACACAAGTTCTTGTCTCCAATACAAACTCTTCTTTTCTTGGTTGAGTTATAACACATACTTTTTTCATCAACCTCTAAAAAAAACAGCAACAAAGCCTCCATTCTTGCACACAAACTCAAGAATCCAGGATAATTCCATCATGTAACATCTATTTAAGCTTTCAGTATTTCCTTGCAATAACCTAAGTGCCTATGGCATCTCTTGATTTCTGATATAAACTCCTCCAGTTTTAGCTGTAAAAATAGTCTCCCTTGATATTTGATCAACAAATTACCTAAAACACATTCTAGCTGAAAAGCACTGGCAACATAACTGACTAAATTTTCATTGTCTGCTCTCCTATTACGTAATTTTGACATACCTCTCGTTAGTTATACTTTCAACCTCCAGGCATCTAGCATACATATCCTCTATGAACTGCATGTTCAAATTACACAAACCTTTAACAAGTAACTTTTGGTCTCACGAATTATTTCTCTGCTTAGCTAATAACCATTTCTCCGTTATTGCTCAAATTAACCAAGGGTGCAGCTAAATGGTACAGTGGATAGAGCACTGGGCCTGGAGTTAGGAAGAATTGACTTCAAATCTGGCCTCAGACACCACTCCAGTATCTTTGCCAAGAAAACCTCATATGGGGTCACAAAGAGTCAGACACCACTGAGCCACTAAACAACAGGCCTCATTTTATATTTTTGGGGCAGCTAGGTGCCACAGTGGACAGAGTGCTGGGCCTGGATTCAGGAAGACTAATTTTCCTGAGTCCAAATCTGGCCTCAGCCACTTACTAACTATGTGATCTTGGGCAAATCACTTAACCCTTAACTTAGGGGACACCTTTGAACTTAATCAGTTCCCTTACCTGCAAAATGAGCTGGAGAAGGAATATCTTTGCCAAGTATCTTTGCCAAGTATCTCCAGTATCTTTGCCAAGAAAATTCCAAATGGAGTCAGGAAGAATCACATATAACTGACAAGGACTTAACAACAACAACAAAAAAAAAAACCCATAAGGTCAATTGCTGAAAAAATCATTTGTTTTAGAAAGCAAAGGAACTTTTCTTTGCCTAAACACCACCCACAGCCTTAAAAAGTGCTTTTTAATTTATGTAAACTGATGCAAAATGAAGTGAGCAGAACCAGAAAAACATTCTACATAGTAACATCAATATTGAAATGATGATCAACTGTGAAAGACTCAGCTACTCTGATCAAAACAATGATCTAAGACAATTCAAAAGGACCCATGATGAAAAATGCCATCCACCTCCAGAGAGAGAACTGAACTCTGAATGCAGATTGAAACATACTTTTTAAAAATTTATTTTCCTTGGGGATTTTTTTGTGTGTTTTTCTTTTGCAACATGGTTAATATAGAATTTTTTTTTCCCTTTCACATGTATAATCAGTATCATGTTGTTTGACTTCTCAAGGAGTATGGGAGGGGCAGGAGAAAGGTAGAGAATTTTAAGAATTTTTTTTAAATGAAAGTTAAAATTTTTTTACATGTAATTGGGAAATATTTAATGAATATATATATATTTATAATATTATATATATTTTAAAGTACTCTTCAGATATCTCCCTTTTTGCCCTGCCCATCTCCTTTTTCTCTTCTTCATAAAGACAGAGTACATTCATGACCAAAGTGGGAGTTTCTTACTCTTCAAATAGTGATTTTTACCCACCTGTTTGTTTTTAGTCTTTTGAGACAAGCCTGTGGGAAGGAAGTCAGTGAAGGTATTATAATGTCTAAACAAAATGACTCAAGACGATTCCTTGGAAGGAAAGCAATAGCTTAACACTGCAGCAATATTAAGAGACAGTGTAATTCTTTTCTCATATACTACAAGATCACATCAGAATTAAGAAATTAAAGTGCAGTGACTTCCCAAAGTTACTTTCCAAGAAAAAGTCAAAAGCTGTTTACCAGCAGCTGGAAGTAGGTTCCTGTACACACAAAATAGCTTCAGCTATGTAATTCCCCACCATTTCCTCCTTTTGGAGAAAGCCAACAAAAGAACTGAAACATTTCACCTAAGGATCAAAGGTGTCAACCTGTTGGCTCATGATATTTAAAAGCTATGATTAAGAGTTCCCTAGTTATTTTTAGATATTTTCTTTTGTTTTAAGTTTATTTGGGGGGGGGATAACAAAGATCAAAAATAAGATTGAGTTAAAGCAAGAAAATGCATGGAAAGAGGCTCACGATTTAGCATGTACCAACAGTAAGGTAACCTTCCCAGCATACACAGTCATGATCTAGCTTAGGTGGCTAAAGCATATGACTCATTGGTTGCCTTCAGGATCCATCGATTCAAAAAGAATGAAGGAAACTTGGAGAAATCAGGAGCAAGAAAAGAGAAAGACAAATGATCATAAAAGAATAGATATAGGGAAGAAAGCTGGGGGAGGGAAAGAGAGAGTATGTGTGTAAGTGGTGATGAGTGGGCTTAAATGTTAGGATGGGTAATGCCAGGCTTGAAATCAAGGGCCCTTGATTCAAATCCCAGCTCCAACCTTTCCTAGTTCTGTGACTATAGGAAAGTCATTAACTTCTCTGTATCTCATTTTTCTCACCTGTAAAATGGGAATAATAATATTTGTACAACATACTTTATAGTTTGTTAAGAAAGCACTTTATAAAACACAAACCACTATATAAATGTGCTATTATTATTCAAATACATAAAGATGACTGATCCATTACTACCTATTAATAACAAGAGCTGATATTTACATCATGCTTTTAAGGCATATACACCAGCTCATTGATCCTCAAAGCATCCTTGCACAGTAGGTTGTTATATGAATTATTATATCAACTGTACCCACATGCCACTTTAGTCAATTGTACCTCCCCAATGTCTCTAGCACTTATCCTGTCCATTCACATGGCCACCACCCCAGCTCAAACGTTCATCATGTCTTACCTGGACTACAAGAATAACCTCCTGATTTTTCTCCCTCTTTCTAGTCTGTCTCCTCTTCAATCCTATGCCCAAAAAGCTACCAAAATAACTATCCTGAAGCATAGGTCTCACCATGTCACTACCTTGCTCCCAAAGCTTTTCAAAGATAAAGTATAAACTCTTCAGCTTGGTATCTTGACAGATTTCACATTGCTCTTCTTTACACTTGTTGCATTAAAGATAAATCAATCTATTATCAAGTACTTATTAAGTTCCTACTATGTGCCACAAACTGCAACTAATATATTTAGGCACTGGGGATACAAAGACAAAAAAAAAAAACCCACAGTATTTGCCCTCAGGGAGCTTACATCCTACTCGGGAGGGAGGAGGAACACAACAATTTGATTTTAAAAAAAAACTAAAGACAAAATAATTATATGGCTGGAGAAAGTGACAGTCGGGAGTTAGAATCTTGCCTTTTGAAGGAAGTCACATTTGGACAGAGCTTTAAAGACTGCTGGGGGTTCCAAGAATTGGAAGTAAGGAGAATGACTGTTTCAGGCCTGTGGAACAGCCAGTGCAAAATAGGAAGGCTAGAGATGGAATGCCGTGTATGGGAAACAGCAATTAGGCTGATTTGAACTATAGTGTGCCTGAGCGAGAGTAATGTGGGCATTCAGCCTGGAAAGTTAGACCGGAGTCAGACTCTGAGGGACCTTAAATGCCAAGCAGAGGAGTACATATTTTGCCCTAGAGGCATGGGGGGTTGCTAAAGTTTTGGGGCAAGGAAGTGAAAATAAGCCAGGAAAGAAGTGATGAGGGCCTGAAGAAGACTCATTGTGGTATAAGGAGAGAAAAGGAAAAAAAAGTTGTTATTTAGGAGATAGAATCACAAGACTTGGCAACTTAATGAAGGGGGGCCAAGCAGGTGGACAGGATGGACAGTTTCAAACCCAGGTTACTGAAAGAATGAGAGAAATAGGGAAATTCCAATATTTGTTGTTCTCTAAACTTGGCATTCCATCTCCTACTTTTTTGGCCCTTGCATAGACTGTCTCCACTCCTAGATTGTAATTCCTACTCCTAGAAATATCCACACACACCCCTCATTTCTCCCTCTCCAAATCCTTTCGAGCACATCTCAGGTCCAAGGAATTTCTTCTTGATAATCCCTTAGTTTATAGGACTTTGGCTCTCCTCAAATTATATCATATTAACTATTTACATGTTGTTTACACTGGGAGAATGTAATTCTTAGATGGTAGGGACTCTTTGGGGTTTTTTTGCATCCCAAATCTAACATAATCATTTGAACAAAATAAACATGTAACAAGTGTTTATTAAATTGAATGGAATGGAATCTCCGTTTTACAGAAAAGGAAACAGTACCTATCTATGCTAGTAATTAACATAGATAAGTTTATCAGAATACCTAGCTGAGTGTAGAGTTCTGAAGGAAGACAGGTAAATTTTGGTTGTGGTTAAAGATGAAAGGTCCAGAGCTTGAGGGAATTGCCAAGGGACTTATCAGGGTACCCCCTGGACTTCTGAAGAGCAACATGAGAACACTGAATGTCTCCTAAGGTGGGGGGTGGGCAAATAGGACACAGGAAATGAGAGTGTTCATAGGAATTTCACCAGAGTACTCAATAATAACTTTGAAATGTACTCTCTACTCAATTCAGTTCTATAAGCTATCATTAGGTGCCTACCACAGAGTAAGCACTAGGGCTACAAAGAATAAAATGAAAGATTTTTGCCCTCAAGGAGCTTCAGGGGAGACAAAAACAAAGTACAGAACATAGACAAAATGACTAGGCAGGGAGAGGGGCTGAGATTGAAGAGGGAGCACTAAATAAAATTAATTCTTCTTGTGTCTCCTTTTCCAAGGATTAATCCCTTGAGATTAGATCTTTGATAGAAGACTCTCCTGGCACTGAGTTCTTACTAGCTTTAACAATTTTATAGTAGGTATACTTCACTCCAGTACTTGCCATGTACAAGTCAAATCACATCCTACCTTCCCAGAGGACTGGCACCCTCCCCTCATTACACCATACAGGTTACTTTTAGAGGTCTTGTCTGGTTTCACTAATTGTACAGAGCAGTGGCTGAATTTAGGAAAATCATTCCAAGTACTAAGGCCAGTGCAAGATACGAAGTGTTATATTATTCTGTGTTAGGATTCTTGTATCCAATAAGACCACCCAGTTTTGAAAGGTCTGTTCCCACAAAAAGGAATAGTGATTTGATGAGTCTCTATGGAATGCAATGAAGGCAACATTAAGAGGCCTTAACACACTGTCATGGACTTTTGGGGTGGATATAAGATATTAGGGAAGATATTCAGAAACATCAGTGGCAGCAATGAGTAGACTGCATGGCACCATGGAGCCTGCCTAGCTTCCTGAAAAGATATTCTCACTTTCTTCTCTTAGAATCTAGAGCATTCATCTAGGCTCCTTTCAGACCACTTCCCAAGGGAAGCTTTTCCTGAGCCCCCTAGATGTTAGCTCTCTCTTTGTGCTCAAATTATCTATGTTTACTTATCTATATGTTGTATATACCCCAGTAAAATGTAAGCCATTTTACCTAGGGCCATTCTTCTGAGTATCTATCTTCTTCTGAAATATTTTCAAGGAGTGAAATTCTATAACTTCCCTTGGTAACCTGCTTAATCAGCCTGTTGCCTGGCAGTCTTTTTATTCCCAACATTTAAACCTTTTAAGTTCTTTTCTAGTCTTCAATAAAGATAGAAAATAGAGATTTGCATTTTAACAGGGACCTTCAGGAAACAAGGCTTTAACCCAAAGGAGTGCCACTAATGGTGGTCTTTTCAGGCACCATGATAAGGGAGATCTTTCCAAGTGCTACTGTCATTCAGGCCTCTTGTAATCATAACATGTAGATAATTTCCTTTAGCTAGATGTAGCCTGTATATCTCTCTGTCTCAAATGTTTTAGATAAGTTTAGAAAATTACCACTTTCTCCCTAAGCTTGAGCAAAGTAGATTTTTGTCTGAACTAAATATGCATCCCAAAACCCATCTAAGCCTTCCCTTTTTAGATAACTGTCATCATTATTTTCAAAGTTCCAGGGGCATTGACACTGCTAAATAACACAGCCCAAAGAGGCAAACCAAACAACTATTCACCCGGTTGTGTTTATGAAGGTAGCCCAGTGCTGCTCCTTTAGGATCAAGCTAGGACTAATACACAGTTCTTGGGGCATCTCACTGATTTCCAATAGTGGTTAAGTCATACGAATTTTAGACTACGTCCTGAACACTACTATCCCTAGCCATCTCAGGTAGACTTAGGGGTTCTTCTCACTGTGCAATGAGACTGAGGATCCATTTCAATATAGAAGCTCTTTAATCAGAAAGATAGAGCAGTAGTGCCCTATATTGGTAAGAAGGTACACGAAACAATGCCAGATCCTAATAGAAATCATTCTTTTTAGAATTATTGATTCACAGAATTATAAACTAGAGATTGGGAAAGTAGCTAATATGTCATCTAGGGCAACCCCCTCATCAGCTCATCCATCCAAAAATCAGTAATCAAGAACTTGCTATGTGCCAAATACTTTGCTAGGCACTGAGGATATAAAGAAAGGTTAAAAACAAAACAAAAACCAGTTCTTAACCTCAAGGCTTGCACTGTCATTTTATAGATGAGGAAACTGAGGCCTGGAAAGACTAAGTGAATTTCCCAAGGTCGTAAGTAAATAAGCAGAGATCAATTTTCACAAGAATCTCAGTGTTGAATGAGAATTCAGAGGTCTTCTAGTCCAAACTGTGCTTGTATAGAAAGCCCCTCTACAACTTCCACCAATAGGAGTTCATCCAGCCTTCCCTTAAAGACATTTATTAGTGAGGAATCTCCTACTTCCATTTGGGGATGTTTTCTTTCTCACAGCCTAAAACTTCCTTTGCAGCTTCCACCCATTGCTTCTAGTTCTGTCTAGAACTAGACATTACACATAAACTTACAAGCCGTCCCCTTTTAGGCTTTCCTTTGCTTTCTCTTTCACATCCCATCGAGTTTAGAGCTGCAGTAGATTGAAGCAAGGGCCTGTTTGGAGGAATGCAAGAATAGTCGATGTAGCATCTGAAAATAGGAAGGAAATGTTTGGGAGGGAATGCTGATCTGAACAACAGCAACAAAAATCTCCCAATACTTTTGTAACTATCAGCTTTGGCTTCTGAGGCCAAACAGAAGAGGGCTAACCCCTTCTCCAAAGGACAGCCCTTCCAATACATGAAGACTGCTATCATGTCCCACTAAGTCATTCCTTCTCCAAGAGTAAACACCCCCATTTCCTGCAACTAATCCTCTAATGTGATGCTTTCAAGTCCAGCCACCATTCTGGTCACCTTCTTCTAGTTGCCTTCCAGTATGTGAATGTCTTTCCTAAAATCATTCATTTTATTTGACATTTTGATAAAGCTTCCCACCACTCCTCTTTCCTCTAGCTTCACAAGGAAAAAAAAAATCAATAACTATGCACCAGATTACTAAGAAAGAACAGGAATCAAAACGTCCTCTTCCCAGGCTTGCCTTGAAGTCTTGCCTTTGGAACTCTTGCTACCTTCAGTTCTGACTCCAAGGCCTTACTGCTCCCTTTTCCTCCTTTTCTTGATAGCTTAGTGAAACCTGCCTAGATAACTGGCTAAAGCCTATGAAGTTTGTTCCCAACCTTTGTCTTCTGTATCTATAATTTCTTCTTTTTTCCTCCCTCCTTCACTCCCCCACCTCTGCCCTCGTGTGTTTGGTTTCTCCCTAGGGGAGAAAATTTGCCTGTAAACAAATGACACCTTGCTTTCCTTTACACTGATGCAGAAGGACCCTGAAGCTGCACATATGTATCCAATGGAAGAATTTAACTTCTGTAGTTTCACTCTGCCAGTTTTGCATTCCCTAACCAATGCCATCTTCAGATCACCTTCTCGTAAATGCTTAAAGACAAGTTTGAATATTCAAAGTTCAAAGCGGGTGCCAAAACTGAATAGAAATGTTTCTAATTGTTTTTTTCTGCCATCACAGATGTTGCCAAAACATTATTTATTAGAGCAATTCTCACTCCTTGTCTCTCTTTGTTCACTACATCTTGAAAAACTTGCAAAAATCAGCTGAATGTAAAACAATGAAGAAACATTTCAGAGTCAGCAGCGATGCCACGGAATATGATACTAAAAACACTATTCCCTGATTATTCCAGCTGATAGTTACAAAAGTATTGGAAGATTTTTGTTGCTGTTGTTCAAACCAGCATTCCCTTCCAAACATTTCCTTCCTATTTTCAGATGCTACATCAACTATTCTTGCATTCCTCCAAACAGGCCCTTCCTTCAATCTACTGCAGCTCTAAACTCGATGGGATGTGAAAGGAAAAGCAAAGGAAAGCCTAAAAGGAGAAGGCTTGTAAGTTTATGTGTAGTAACTAGGCAGCCGTATCCTTCTGCTTTCCCCAGAAAAATCAAGTATCACCTTATCGTTTCCTCACCAAGATTAACTCCTGCTTCCTGAAGAGCATTTCTGAGGTAGAAAGCAGAGGTGGTGAAAAAAAAAGGGAGGGGGGAGCTGAAAAGTCCAATCTGTCAAGCTCCATTTTAGAAGAAAGGAAAACTGAAAAGTGAACGTATTTAACATGAGCTATTTCCTGCACTCAGGAGGGAAGAAAGCATGCTCCTAACTGTGTGCATGAGGAGATCTGCAGGAGTGTTATCTCTGACCTGCAGCTTAGCCCTAGTGTCTCAGCTGCCAAAAAGCTCGTATTCAATGTTATGCTGAGTTCATCAGTGCTCCACGTGTCAGGAGCCTAACAGGAAAAAGCAGGACAGACAGTCACTCTATTCAACTGCCTGGGGACCCCATGACAACTAAAATCCCCTTGCAGACTGTCCATATCAACCTACGGCAGGTCAGAACACACAGCCCCTCCAGAACCACAAGCACAGGCCCACACCCTTTCCCCTTGTCAACATTGTCACTTTTAAACAGAACATCTCGCCTTATCACAAAACCTGAAGTAAGTAGGACAATTAAGATGGATTGCAAAGCCTGCTTCTGCTTTACAATTAACAATCACTTGGCAGCGGGTCCCACACAACTGTTGGGTGGTATGGCAAGAACTTTATCCCCGCTTAGTTCTGCATTAGCATATTTAGTAGGCTGCAAGACATAATTCCTAAGACACGAACATATTTTTGTCTTTAAACAAATCTGCAATTAAGCTATAACATACACACGCCAGTGCACCAGGCCAACAACTTGCAACACAAGGGTGGGGTCAGGGGAGGGGATGGGGGCCAGGGGGAGGAGGGCACTGGAGCAAAATTGTGCTTTCCATTTTCAGGTGCCACTTATCTGGTAAGAACCAAACTAAGAAACTGCTTCAAATATCACAGGCCAGCCACAAAGCTGTGGGTTCTCTAGCCTGTGACAAAATGTAGGCAGGTTGGTAGTGTCTCACCATGCTGGCATCAGGTGATTGCCATGTAATAGCAACACGCCTAGGGAGCCAGAAAGAAAGAAAGTAAGAAAGTAAGAAAGAAAGAAAGACAGAAAGACAGAAAGACAGAAAGACAGACAGACAGACAGACAGACAGAAAGAAAGAAAGAAAGAAAGAAAGAAAGAAAGAAAGAAAGAAAGAAAAAAAGACACTGAGATGACCTTAGTGGTTACTTAGAAGAATGTACTTTTTTCACAGAAAACCTTTTTTTGATGCTCAATCTCTTCATAATAAAAGAAGCTGATAGCATCACAAAGGTATTCTATTCTACAAATGTGAGGTCTCTTCCTCAAACTTTCCATTATTTTCTGCTACTTTACCACACATCTGCCAAACTGATGAAAAGCCATTGGGGGAGTGCTTTATTGCTAGTTATTTAGACGGAGCTAACTTTACTAGCCAAGAGACAATCAGAAAGCCACCATACCTTAGCTTCTCTAGAGTGTTTATTGTACGCAGTCAGCCTATAATCCAATGGGGGTGGGGGGTGGCAATGGGGGGAAACAAAGACAGATCTTTCTGTGATAGCCAGGACATTGTCTTTCTTGACATCTGGGTTGCTGGTAGGCAGGATATCCTGCCAAATGCAATACAACTGTGTGACCCACCTTGTGACTAACACACACCCCTGAGTGTTTAAGGAACACAGCACAAGTAGGTGAAGGAAGGACTCTCTGGCCGGAAACTCCAATACCTGTCCTGTAAGAGAAAACACGCATGCACCGAGTTTAGGTGAGTAGCTCCCTGATTGGATAAAGGAAAGCATATGAGAGTAACAAATGCAATTTAGCATACAAAGTCTTTCCTCATCAAACCAAAAGAGTAACGGATTAAACCACCTGGCAATCTTGGCAGGCAAAAGGAAAATCTTAGCTGTGACAAAACAAAACAGGTGTACAGGTATAAAACTTCTGCTTTTCAATAATACCCCTCTCTTCGCTGGAATGCTTTGACAGGTGCAGAAGTTCAAGTTACAGTGTGGAAGTGGCAAATAAATACACAGCATTAGTGTCTGACGTGCTTGCTGAGCAACCCGGGATGTTAATAACTGGCAAGGTACACTAATCTCTGATTGCAACATTTGGTTTACCTTAATCTGGAGGGACAGCTGTATTAAAGAGGGAATTATACTAATCAGTTCAAGGCCCTTTCATATAAAACTTCCCATTAGGCTTAAAGTACAACAGCTTATGTTCATTCTCTAGGAGCCCTACATCTGGTTCTGAATAAGGCTGCCTCTCATTTGCAAGGTACAAACTGAAAACAAGGAGGGGAGGGCTGACAGTTGCTGGAGGATGGGTGATAGAAGAGTAAGCTACTAATTCTTTGAAATTTTTAACAGCACAAAACTAGCTTCAAGGCATCTTAATAACTAAAAAAGGGAAAAAAAAGAAGAGGGGGGAAGGCATGTGTTATCAACCCTAGGCCATTTTTTCCTGTTACCGGAGGTGACCAACATAAAATAAAATTGATGATGTCAGTCAAAAACAGCTAAGCACAAAGCTAGTCTTTGTTATCTTAAGTCAGAAGGTATGATAGGCCATGCCATATGGCTCTAATCCTCCTATATCTTCCATCACCTAACAGGAAACCTTCGTGTAGCATGACCTTATTTGGCTGGTCCCAGGTTAGGGCTGCCCAAAGGGGATTTTTCTGTTTCTGCTATATCCAAAGGTTTATGTTGATTTTTTTTTGAGCCCTGCAAACTATAAATCCGACTGATTACTCTGCACTCTTTTGCTTGACTGAGCCTTTACAATCAGACATCCCCGTTAACAATAAGCTCCTAATGAATCAAACATCTATGGCATTAGTTTCACCTAGCTGCCTCTTTCCCAAGCACTGCAGCTCTTTGTCAGACCTGGTTTGATGAGAAAAGCTAGTGACACTTGGTGCACCTATTGATAAACAATTCAGTAATGAGGGGCATAACAAAAATTACCTAAAACAACCTGATTAAAAATGACAGGCTAAGACTACCACATTGCTGCCTAGTTAAGGTAACTCTTATAGAAGTTGGGGAGCAGGTAGAGGGGGAGTGGAAGAATTAAGTAGAATGGAATTTCCTTCTTTACCATAGAGTTTAGTTTTGATTACATTTTTTTAAGCAGAGATTAAATCCATTCAGTGAAAAATAAAAGTCTCCCTCAGGTTATAGGATGTGTTTGTACATGCTAGGAACTTGAGAATTCAGTGTGGTTGCCTTTCTACTTCTGGAGATGAACTCCCTGCTATTTCTAATTAAACTTTCTGAATAGCCAAACTAATATCTAGACTTTCACTTTCTCTCCTTAAACGTGAGCTTAGTTATTAAGAAACTCAACAGTAGAAGCGCTACTAAAAAGATAAGTAAAGGGTGGGAATGAAAAGGGCACTTCTTAGAAAAAAAAATGAGAACAAAGTGGGAAAAACCTTTGAGACCGTAGAGCATCCCAAAGAGGGAAAACCACACCTTGAAAGAAGAATATAGAAATTCCCCTTATGTGGGTCACCCAAAGGACCTCTTGCAACTTGGGAACAAAGTTTTGCACAGGGGAGGCCAGGCACACATGTAAGCTTGTTTCAAAGACAGAAATGTGTGGGTTTCACATTGGTGTGGCAGCATGTTGGGAGGATTTCAATCAGTGCACAGATGCACTTGAAAATCAAATATGGACATGGGGAATGTTTTTGGAGATAGAAAATGAGTGCTGATGACATGTTTATACTTTGCAGATGGATCCAGTACAAAACCATTTTTTGTAAAGAAACAATATCCACCATTTGCTGCTTTTTGAGCAGCTACAAAATGGTGGCACAAAAAGCGAAGAGACACACACACCGCACTCCACCTGTTCCTTGATCTTGCAACTGTCCTCCATCCTGAATGTAATCATTCACTTCTGTGCTGTATTTTTCATGAATGCCATCCAAAGGGATTCAAAAAAGAAATGTAATACTCTCAAGCATTTCAAAGCTCCAGAAGTGATTTGAAAACTATCATGCTTTAGGTTGAAAAGGAGGAAAGGAGAAATAATATTAAAAAAAAAAACAAAGGAAGAATCACATCATTCAAAATACACCTAATTGGGAAACTCAAATTATAATATTGTATCAGTACTAGGATGACTTTTCCCAGTATTTGCCCTTTGCTTGATCTCTGGTACCAGATGTACTACATTTTAAACCACCTGAACAAGATATGTACCAATTGTGATGCTTTCTGCAACACTTAGCACAGTGTTGACTCTCAATATTTTCCCTGCTATTTTTTATTTAGTTATAGTTACGTGGAATCATAACAAAAAGTATGGGATATGTATTCTTAAGGAAGTTATCTAAAGAACTATGGAGAATGTTATTGAGGAAAATGTTTATAGGTTAAGGGGCTGAGGGTGTGCTGGAGTTAACTCTAATTGGCTCTCACCAGCCAAACATTAAATTTTTAGTGTGAGCATTTTATATCTCAGAAATTGGCAAATGCTACAAATCAGGGCTTGATTTGTTGTTTTGTTGATCATCTGAAATCAAGAAAGCAGTGGAGAAAATGTTAATAAAGCAGATTAAATTTGCCTGTTAAATGTGCTTTTTTTTTTAAGAGCCCATCATTAAACATTTCCCAGCACACCCTCTGCTAAGGGACATTAACAGAAGATGCCCAAGACTTGATTTGTTGTTACTGAGGGAGAGACGGCACTTTATAGTAAGTAGAGAAAGCTGACTTGGAGCCAGGAGGAACTGAGTTCGAGTTCCTCTTCTGACACATACAGACTATGTGACTTTGGGGAAGTTTCTCAACCTCTCACGACTCCAGGCAACTCTTCAAGATTATAAGGTGCAGAGAAGGTGCAAACCTGCATTGGTTAAGGAGATTTCTCATCCGATCCCTATATCAATGAAATCACAGGTCTGGTCCCTGTTCTCTTAATAATTTCAATTTGTAGCATTGGGGTAAGAGAAAATTTTCTAATTCAGGAATGGAGAGATTACATGTCAATCAAGAAACAGTAATACAAATCTATCCATTTCTAGTAACAGAAACAAGAACAGAATATTAGACATTAGATAGGTATAATGCTGAGCTATAACAGAAAAAATTGAACAAGTGCTCAGAGGCTGTGCTTACAGAAAATATCATCATATAAAATATTTTATGACTTTCAAAGATTGCCTAATAGGTAAAATTATATTTGCCATCTAGCCGCATTTGGTCCAAAAAACCCTCTCTAAGACAGGTTCTTTCCTCTTAACTTACTTAAACATACTAAATACCAAAGTCAATTTGACAATCATTAAGTATTTTCTAAAGGATTAGAAATTGAGTGTGAGAAACTTCTGCCACCAATGATCAAATAAGCAAAAGTTAGATAGTAAAATCTTAACACTACGTACAAATCTGCAGGTACTTCTGGCATTGGATCTAACATAAATCTGTAATTATACAAACATTCTAGAATTCTAACACCTTGCTATCATCTTGGAAGTAACAAAAGCTTATGTTAACTTATCTAAATGAAGTTAGTCTATGATTCTACTGCTGGATTTGTCAAGAATGTGAGTCAGTCCCAAAAGTTTCAAAACCCATAATTATTCTGAATGAAGAGCTATGTATGCTTCCGTTTTTCAGTAACCAAAAGTTTCAGTCCAACGCCTAATATCTTTAGCTCTGGAGAAAAGATTAGTCACTTATCCAACTGTATACCCTCCCTCAAACAGTCATATCATCAAGAAAAAGGAAACTGTGTTCTTTTAAGTAGAGTACCTATTAAAAATTCTATGTGCCTTCTCAAATATGATTAAAAGCATCAAAATAGAGATCTAGGAGTCATCTAGGAGATGTGGTAGGAAGAGTACTTCAATTTAGAGTCAGATAACCTATTTGAATCTTGATTTTGCCTCTTACTGTTTGTGTGAACTTGAATAGTCCTCACATTTATATAATGTAATACTGCCAGAATAGTCTTTATCACATAACCAAGTAGAGAATATATACCATAGCCCATCAACTCTTAACATAGGCATCCATGGACAGATTTCAGGAGGTCTATGAACTTGGAAAAGGAAAAAAAAATTACATTTTTACTTTTGCTAACTTCTAACTGAAATTTAGCAGTTCATATAATTACTTTTTAAAAAATTATTCTTAAAAAGAATCCATTGGCTTCAGGAGACTGCCAAAGAGGTCCACTACCATAAGGGTTAAGAACTCTTGTCCTAGACCTAGAGAATTAGGTTGAGCCAATAGCCATAGGTTGAGCCAATAGCCATAGATTGAGCTGTACTTAAGATTAATTTTGGAGGCCTCCTTCCTTCTCTCCACACCAATTCACTGCCCTGTAGTCTAACGTTATTCTTCCTTGACTCAGTATAAGAACTGATCATGGAAGCATAGCTCTAGAGTTCTAAGGGACCTCAAAGGCCATTCAATTCAATCCCCCCATTTTATAGGTGAGTACAGTGAGGCCCAGGGCTATACTATACCTCCCTCAAAATCCTTCTATATTTCCTTCTCCTTTGTGCTAATCCATGGTAAAAAGGGAGCTCTCTTCCTTTCCAAGACAAAACCTTGAACTCACCCACTCTCAGCACTTCTAGGAGGTTGTTTCTTCAACCACAGCTTCCTATACCTCGTCTTCAAACTCCTTCATAGGTGTTTTCAAGGACTTGAAGGACTTTCATGTATAAGAGGGATTAGTCTTGTGTTTGGACCTAGAGGGCCAAACCAAAAATAATGGGTAGAAGTTGCAAAGAGGCAAATTTAGACTTAATGTCAAGATTAAAAAACTCAACAGTTTGTGCTACCCAGGACTTTTATATTACTCTCTCTGGCAAATGCACGAGACAATCCTTTCCTAAGAAACTGTAGCACATCCTTGCCTACCTCCAGAGTACACATAGCCAGCAAACATAGACTGTGCCTCCATGGTCCAGCCCATGCTGCAAGGTTATATATCAAAGATGTTTTGAACAATCCCTCACTGACCAGGTCTTAATGTAATTTAGGGACCGAAATGGAATAGAATATTGATCAAAACAATGAAATGTGAAATCTACTATCTATGCCCACATCACAGCCCCCATCCCATAGTGGATTCTATTCTCTCAGGTCACTTCCAAATGTATTCATAAATTCAAAGACTTAGAACAAAGAGTTTGTTATACACAAAGTAAAGTAAAAAGGAAACTAGATCAAACTCTACTGTTTGGAAGCATTCATTTCCAAGATAACCTTCTCTAATTCTACTCCCAAATCTTTCGGTATAGAAAAGGAGTATCACAACCATACATGCCCACAGTTTGTGGAAATAAATGGGTGGAAGGAGTATGCATTCTTCATCTCAAACACATGAACTAAAAAATAATATGGGGAAACAGGGAAGATAGTGTGCAGCTGCCACTCTCCATCCTAGACTCATGAAATAGAAAGAAAATCAGCTTTCTCAGTTTGCCAGTTGAAAGGAATTCACAAGATCCAGCAGTATCAGCAACTCTGGATCTTTTGGAATCATCATATTCCCCCCAGGTAACTATCTCTTTTCCAAGCTCAAAGGCTTTCCTCATGGTGTCAAATCTTCTGACTGACACAGGTCATGGTGTCTGCTCTTCTCCTAGTCATGTTAGCCATTCTCCTATCTTTCCTCTCCAAGAAATTCAAGTTACAAGATCAAAGAAAGGAAAGGAAGAAGCCAAATACGTCACTGCAACATACGGGTGATTTCCCTTTATCCTATCACACTACTTCTATAGCACACCCAGGTCAGTGTCTTCTATCCTTTATCTATTCTAGAGAAACTCAGGGTAGTCTCATTTCCAGCAACTGTAAAATCCTGTTCCATCTGCCTTCAACTATAGAATATTTTCTGGGCCTTAGGAAAGGGATGTGCAAACCTTAAAGCATCTTATAAATGCTAGTTCTTGTTTTTGGTGTTACTGTTGTTGTTATATCCACCAAGATGAAAAAAAAAAGTTAAACAGAGGGACTGTATATACATGCATAAGGAAAATTATTCTGGTAATAGCATAAAGGATGGACTGGAAGAAGCAGGATGACTCAGTAAAAGAAAAAAAGAAGGCTACTACAACAGGCCAGGCAGATCCCAGTTGACCTTGAAAAGTTAATGCCATCAATTTTAATCAAAGAATACCTTAGATCCTAGAAAACATTGACTCAGTGAGTGAATGTTTCAATTACATTGTTAATATTAATGTATCAAATTCATTATTAAATTGCAAATGTGATTAATCTGAATAATTTTATTATAATGATTTTCAACTCTGGGCCCAATTCATTGTCCGGCTGATTTGTTTAATATTTGTACAAATGTGTTTATATATGTACAGATGGACTAGTTCAATGAACTACCCATCTGCATTACATAAGTCATGCAATATGTACCTGTCATCCACTTGATTTTCCTTTATAGATTGCTAAGCTGATGTATCTTTGAGGTGACCAGTGTGTCTGTTTGATGTTAAATGTCAAATCTAGTAGAGTGTTCAATAAATATGTGTTGCTGATAATAAAATGGATTCCTGTATTTGGCACTTCAAGTCTTTTATGAGCTGGCTCTAAGCTACTTTTCCAGCCTCATTATTCATTTATCCCCTCCATGTAATCAATGGTTCAGCTAAGCAGGCCTTCTCTCTGTTCCTCAATCACAATGCTCCGTCTCCCACTTCCGTGCCTTTGCACTGCCTCCCCCATACCTGGAGTACACTCCCTCCTTCCCTCTTCTTAGAACCCCTATTTCCTTCAAAGTTCACCTTGACTTCTTTCTTCTACGTGAAACTTTTCCTGATCTCCCTTCTAGTTGCTAGTCCTTCCCTCCAAAATTATCTTAGATTTTTGTGTGTATATATATATATATATATATATTTTTCACACACATATATGTACATATGTTGGTTGTCTTGCTTGATAGAATGATAGTTCCTCAATGGCAGGGACTATTTCATTTTTGTCATTGCATACCAGCATAATGCCTGGTACATAATAGACAATTAATAAATGCTTATTGATTGATTGACTGGTTCCTTTTTACTTTTTCATAAGATTGTTTTTTTGTATTGCTTCTTCTAATTTAACTGCAAGTTTTGCTGATAGCATCCAAATCATTCACACAACAAAATATTCAAAAAGATATTTACTTTGACTTCACCACTGTCCTTACCCAGTCTTGATTTGGCCTCAGGGCCACAGGTTCCCCACCCCTGCTATAGATCAATTTGTAGTGGTCTGAAGGAGTTAGGGTCTATAAGGTTTTATAGTCTGATAAACAAAAGGGAAGCTAGGGTCCTTTTTCAATAAACAGTTCTACTATAAGCAGACCTTTGCAGAAATGTTTGCACTGCCAAAGAATTAGAAATTGAAGGTATGCTTATCAATTGGGAAATAGTTGAACAAATTGTGGCATATGATTGTATTGGAGTACAATTATGCGATAAGAAATGACAAGGGAGTAGTTTCAGAAAAACATGGCAAGACTTGTATGAACTGATGCAACATAAAGTGAACAGATCTGGGAGATCATTGCACACAGTAACAGCAATGTTGTAATGATGATCAACTGTGAAAGACTCGACTACTGTGATCAATAAAATGATCCGAGACAATTCCAAAGGGCTCATGATGGAAAAATGTGATTTACCTCCATAGACAGAGCTGATGAACTCTGAGTGTACATTGAAGTATAATTTTCTCACTTTTTTCCTTTTTTTTTGCAGTATGGCTAATATGAGCTTATGTTTTACATGATTTCACTTGTCATATTGATTGCCTTCTCAGTGGGTGGAGGATGGGTGGGAGGAAGGGAGAGATTTTGGAATTCAAAATTTAAAAGGAAAAGAATGTTTAAAAAAATAATGATAATTTTTAAAAAATGTTTACTAGGCTTCTATTATGAGCTAGGAACTGTACCAGAAGGTGAAGATACCAGTGAAAGGAATGAAATAAATAAGTAGTAGTAGCAATGGACACAAAGGTAAGAACTTAAGAAGCAACAGAATAAGGTAAGAATAATTATTCCCTGCTTCTTTTGACTTCAACCAAAGGTGTCAAAGAAACAACTGAAGTGGGCCATTGAGTTAAATTTTAAATGACATATAGAATGGTTTGCTAATACGGTTCAAAATATGAATAAGCATTACATCAAAATTATATCTGTTTGGTTCTGTTTGGTCTTTCACATGAGAAGCAAAACTTGACAAAATGAAGAAAATTTTACCTCTGGCCCACATCACTTTTTTTGATTGACCAGAGTTGAACGATTTAGTAAGGGAATAAGAGAAGAGAAAGTTTATTACAAGTTTAATCTTCTATCAAATAGGCTATATGAATCAGTGCAGATAATAAATGAATCAGTCCTAAAGTATACCCCAAACTCTAACTGCTCCAGTTCCTGAGATGTTTGTTTGAAAACATTTAGTAAATTCATTGTTATTCTTTTAAACTGGGACTATAATTTATTTGGTGTAGGGAGGTCCTAGTAAATTACTTCCTCTGCCAATGCAGCATTTTTTCTGCAATTAGAGAGTTAACTAGAGCTCTGATATGTTAAGTGACTTGCCCTGGGTCACACAGACAGTATGTTGTAGGGACAGGATTCAAACTCAGGCCTTCAGGCTCAGCTCCAGGATCAGCTTTCTATCCACTGCACTGCACTGCCTTACAACCTCTGACTGGCAGTTTTATAATTAGCATCCATCTCAATCCAATATAGCAAACATTTATTAAGCACTTGCTATGTCCAAGTCACCATGCTAAGTGCTACAGATACAAAGATAAAAAGTAAGCAGTCCTTTCTTGAAGGGGTTTATATTCCCTTAGAGGGATACAATATATACACAAATAAGCATTATACAAAGGAAATTGAGGAGAGAAAGAGCGCTAACCCTGGCTGATCAAAGAAAGTCTTCACAGAAGACGTGACACCTAGTTTGTCCCTTGAAGGAAGATAAGGATTCTGAGATGTAAGGATGGGAGTAGGATTATAAACTCATAGATGCAGAGCCAGCATGTACCTTGGAGTCATCAGTGCAACCACTTTATTTACCAAAAAATGAAACTGAGAACCAGAGAGGTTAAGCAAATTGTCCAGGGTAACACAGATTGGAAGTGTCAGACCTGGGATTTGAACAGAGATCCTGTGACCCTTTCTACTGTATAATGCTGTCTTTCCAGGAGTATATTCCAGGTCAGGGGAAACATTTGTGTAAATATGTGGATGTGGTAAACAGAGTATCAGATTCTAGGAATGGATGGTAATCTAATCTGGATGGAATGAAGAGTTCTTGAAGGGGAGTTTTGAATGCTGTGGATAAATTCACTTACCTTGGCAGTATGTCTTCCAGGAATGTACATATAGGTGATGAAGTTGTCTCCCAAATTGCCAGAGCTAGCTCAGCATTTGAGAGGCTCCAAAAGAAAGTGTGGGAGGGAAAGGGTATTCGTCTACTACACTAAAGGTCTACTGAGCTCTTGTGCTGAACTCATTGTTGTGTGCCTGTGATGTTTGTGTTGTATGCCAGCATATACCAGTAAATATATGTGTGTGTGTGTGTATGTATGTATACATACATATGTATATATACACACACACACATATATACATACATACATACATATATATACATACATACATACATACATACATATATACATATATACATATATACATATATATATATATATATATATATATATATATATATATATATATATACCAGTATACCACCACCATGCCAGAAAATGTAGCCACTTCCACTTGAATTGTCTTAGGAAGATTACCTGTCATGATAAAATACCAGCTACTGAGGTCCTTTCCCCAGCTGAACTGCCAAGTACTGAAGAGAGTACAACTCCAATGGGCTGACCACATATAGCCAAACACAGACTTACCTAAAAGACTTTTATGGAGAACTCACACAAGGCAAGGGCTGTCACGGAGGGCAAAAGAAATGATATTAAAAACACTCTCAGGGTCTCTCTGAAGAACTTTAGTATCAGTTATGAGACATAAAAGACAATAGCACAGGACTGCCCAGCATGGCATACCAGCATCAAAGAAGGCATTGTACTCCATGAGCAAGGCAGAATTACAATAGCACAAAAGAAATGTGAGCTGTGCAAATTTAGAAACATCTCCATCCCAAGTGTTCTAATGGACTACTTATGCCTGACCTGTGGTAGAGCCTTTTGAACTCACATTGGCCTGATCAACCACAATCAAACATGCTCTATCATGACCCCAACATCATGATGTCATCAGTCCTATTCAAAAACCAAAGATGAACAAAAATAGTATGTAACACAGTTGGGAAAATTAGGTGGGAATGAGTTTAGAGGGTTTACCTAACAGGCAAATGTTATCAGAGTTCCATTTATCTTTTACATTCCTTCCATTTTCTTTCGTTCACAGAACCCTGGCTTCCTAAAGATGACCCCTCATTCTTGGCCATGTTCTTTAGTCCTGGATATAGCTTCACTCATACCCACTTATTTTATCCTAGAGGCAATGAGGTTTCTGAACAAGGGAATAAGTCACACCTGTGCCTTAGGAATTGTATTTTTGGCATCTTGCAGAGGATGCATAGTAAGAAAAGGAGACTAGAAGCAGGTATGCAAATTAGCAAGCTATTGCAGTAATATCCACAAAGGAAGATGGAGGACTGAACTAGAGTTTAGAGAATGGGATAATTTAAGAGATGTCATGGAGTTAGACTTGACAGGATTTGGCTTGATAACTTGATAAGACAATTGATTGTCAATAGGGGATAAGGGAGAGCAAAGAATGTATGCTGACTTGGAGGTTACAAATATAAGTGACTGGAAAGATAGTAGTGTCCTCTACAGAGATAGAAAAATATGAATGAGGGATAGGTTTAAGGGATGAAGAAAATGAATTCTACTTTAGACATGAGTTAAAGATGTCTACGGTATATCTAGGAAGAGATGTACAGGAGGTAGTTAACAATCTGAGAATGAAGTTCAGGAGGGAGATTAGGACTAGATATATAAAATATATGATTTACCTGCATGGAGATGACACATGAACCTATAGGAAGCAATGAGATCTCCAAGAGATCTCATTATAGACAGAGACAGGGCCTTGGGGAACACCAATGGTTGGGGTCCTAAAATGGATGAGGATTCAGGAAAGAAGAAAAAGTGCAGACATGTAGGAGGAGAACCAGTAGAAAGCAATGTCAGAGAAACCAGGCAAGGAAAGAGTTTCCAGTAGAAAGAGGTGGTCAACAGTGTCAAAAGCTTTCTTGACAGAAAGGTAAAGACTGATTTCAAAAAGGTTATTTGGTTTTGGGGTTTGTAGTCAGCACTCTTCTCAAAGTATTTCTGATCATTACCCACACTCAAGAAACATAGAATATGCTGCACTAGAACTCAATAAATTGTCTGTCTTCCTTGTTTTGTTAAAGGAAAAAGTTTAGTTCATACAGGTTTTGGATAAAGTATTTCAAAGTGTAAAGGCTTATCTCAATTTCAGTGCCTGGTAGTTGTCTAAAAATTAGACAAGGAAGATTGTAGTCTTCCATTTTTGTTCAGTATTCGCGTTGATCTGCCAATAGTTTGTTGGCAGGGTGGAGGCAACCACCACTACCACAAATGAGGAGAAACATTTTAAAAATGTAGAGAATTGTAAGGAGAGAGCTTCCTCAGATATCATGGACCATCCTTTTGGGAGGTAGTTATCTTTACTGTAGGCTCTTAATAGCCTGGCCAGGGTTCCCTGTCCCTCAAGATATGAAGGTAAGAGCAATTGTTCTCTGATTATATAAACTTGGAATTCACCTGCATCAAAATAATACATAAACCTTAGGAGCTGATGAGATCCCCAAGAGACAAGATAAAGAGAGAGACAAAACCCTGGAGGGCACTCAGGGAGACAAGAAAAAATGATGTTTCAGGAAAGAAAACTGAGAAGGTGCTGGGGAAAATCCTTTTATACATGCTGTATTGGAAATCTCATCAACTCCCATAGATTGATGTATCATCTCTATGCAGGTGAATCACGAGGTTATATATCCAGTCTTAATTGCTCTCCTGAACTCTATTCACGCATTATCAGCTGCCTTTTGAATATCTCCTCCTGAAGGCATCTTTAACTTATGTCTAAAGTGGAATTCATCCCTCCCTCCCCACTCCAGCGAAAACCCTCCCTCCTCCTTTTTTTATTTGTGTTGAAGGTATCACTAACTTTCAAGTCACCCATATTTTTACTTTAAAATCATCCATCCTTGACCTTTCCCTCTCCCATGTCCCCCATAGCCACCAGTTGTCTTGTCAAGTTATCAAGCCAAGTCCTATTGATTATAACTCCATGACCTCTCTTGTATTATCCCATTTTCTACACTCTAGTTTAGTTCCCTATCTCTTCCTTGCTTGGATAACTAGAATAGCCTCCTAATTTCTTTTAAAACAAGCATAAGCCTACTTTGACAGCACAACTTATTTGTTTTTTCTCTGACGATTATTGGATCACTCACGTTGGTGGTACTTATCACAAGAAACAGTGGTTTCTTGTAACTTAAAGGATAAGATACTAATTCCTTAGTACATCATTAACTCTTCTCCTCCTACTGGCCTTAATCTATCTTTACAATTTAACTCCTACTGCTCTCAACACGTCTACTGCAGTAACTGGTTTGCTCACTGTTCCCCAATTCCCACTTCATTGCTTTCCTCTAAAAAAGATCTTTGACTTATCCAAATTCTCTTCACACTTAGAATCCCAGGTCAAGTCCCATGCTCTACTCCTAAAATTTCCTGATGTGCTAAGGTGTTGTTATTTTTAAATGCCATTCCCCCAAAGCAGGAGTTACTGTTTTTGTCATGGACGTCTTTGGCAGTCTAATAAAGCCTATGGACCTTTTCACACAGTAATGGTTTTAAGTGCACAAAATAAAATGCGTAGGACTACAAAGGAAGTTAATTATATTGAAATACAGTTATCTAAATATTTTTAAGTTCATGGATAAGAACCCCTACAATACATACTGATGAAGGCAAGGGGAAACCAAGGAAGATTTCTTAGAAGAGGGAGAAGAAATTAGGAAATTTGGCCTAGGCAATAAAGGACTTAGGAGAGACAGAAGAGCTGTCTATAAATGTTGAGGAACTATTACATATTGTAGAATGGGGTTTGGACGTGTTCCAGAGCTTGGAGTAATAAGTAAAAAAGCAGAGATGAAGATTTAATGCCAATGTAAAGCAAAACATTCAAGCAATTGGTACTATACAAAGGTGGAATAGGTTATATGACATGGTGATGGGTTTCTCCTCCTTGAAGGCCTTCAAGACAAGACTCGATGATGACATTGTCATCCATAATTCAATCAAGTAAAGAAGGAAAGATACCATCATGAGGGTGTTGAGTTGTGGATCCTTGATTACATCTCTAGTATTGGTTGAACTCCTTTGCATCTGGCCTTCCAATCAGTTCCAAAGTTATCTGATTATATTTATATCTCCATCTTCTCTATAAAAATAGTATGAGATACTTTATCAAAAGCTTTGCTTAAATCTAGGTGAACTGTATCTATAATATTGTCCTCATCTACCAGCTTAGGAGCCCTATTAAAAATGGTATTGAGGTTCACCTGAAAGGCTTTGTTCTTGATAAAGCCATTTGGGCTCTTTGTAATCACCACTCCCCTCTTTAGCTATTCACCAACTATTTCCTTTAGCATACTTACTAGAATTTTTCCAGGAATCAGGATTAAGTTTACTTTCTTATAATTGGCCGACTCTACTTTTCTCACTTTTTAAAAAAAAATTATGAAGTTTATCCCTTCTAATTTTGTGGCAATACTCCTGTTTCCAATCTTTGAAATATTTAAAATGACACTCACTTGCTAATTACCGAGCCACTGACATCTGCCAGTTCAAGGCTCTGATTCCTCGAAGTAATTCATTGCTTTTCTGATTAAATTTCTCCTCTGATATACCTAAGCCCAGAGGTGTGTCTAATTCCTTCAACCAATCTCAACACATTTCATCAACCATTTCAACCAATGGCTTGAGACACTTCATGTCTTCTAATTAATCAACTAATTAATTTCTAATTAATTCTTCTAATTAACTAATCTAAACTAATTAACTAGGTTGTCCATACTTAGCTTATGTCTTTGTTTTGTTGATTGATTTAATGCAAGTGTTTAGGATTGATCAACATCTATTTTATCTTTGATTGATTCTATAACTCAAAGAAATACCTTTTACCTGATAAAAGTATCAGGTTAAAGTGCATCTTGTTAATCATATTAATTGGGATTGGAGTAGTCTGACACCCCTCCTAGACATGTATTTCTATAAATTCTTCATAAAGGATCCATGTTGTAGGCCTTCTTGTGGAGCTTTAATATTTTATGGCTAGGAGTATTTTGCAAGGACTGTCTATCTATAAGATACACAGAGGTGTATTGGGAAATGTTTAACAACTGGCTCTCAAGGGAGGAAAATGTATGCACACCCCTTGATGTCTTCATTGCCACACAACAAAATCAGTTCATTGTCTAGTAATTCATGTCCTTAATGATACTTCACAGAATCACAGAGATTTCAGAGCTATGAGGGAATTTCATGGACTAGCCCACATCTGAAAAAGAATCCCATCTACAAAACACCTGAAAGGTATTAAGCTCTCCCTTTAATAATATAGTCTACAATGTTTCCAACAATATAAATCAAGCCTTTGACTTGAGTGAGAGTGAATGAGATATTTTCTCATGGACATTCATACCATAATATGCTATAGTCTACTTAGGTTCACAATTTGTCTTTTCATTGCCCTCTAGATCACCTACAACCTTGATTCTTTTACTTTGTTTTATTCATTGGTAGACAACCATAGGGAATCTCTGGGACAATGCTGGTTTTAAAGAAATAAGGTTTTACAATAGCAAACAGCTTAGGATCATTGAACACTTGGTAGTTTCTCAAGCCTGATCTCTCATTGACTTCTGGGCCTGGTCAGTTGTCCATCTGCAGCACCTACTGAAGAAACGGCATGGATAGACATAATATATAAGTCCAATTAGCTATACTAGCATTTACTAAAGGTTAAGAATCCATAATTATTCAATATAGTGTAAAAGTCAGATTAAAGGAACGGGTCTATGACAGGCTTGGCTCTAACACCCGTACTTTTTTAGTTCAGACCGGATACTAGGATGAAATGAAGCAGTTGCCAATCATTGAACATTTAATGAGGTTTATTTTTCCCTAATACAGCAAGAATATGTAACAAGGATGCAGTGACACAGTTTCTCTGGATGCAGCCCCCTTCGTCTCCATCTGGACATAAGTCTGGTAAGTAAATAATCAGAGTATTGCAACTCATATGGTCTCAGGCACCCACCAAGTCTGAGAGGACAAACTAGAAGCTCTGGGGACTTTTTACACCTCTTGATCAGGAAGCTACATCAGGAAAACCAGGGCCAAACAGATAGCAGAGGGCAGAGGAAGCTAGGTCACTCAGGGAACCTGGGGCTGAAGAAAGTTGCATCAGGAAAATACTGGTCCTGTCACAAGGGCATATCAGGTGAGCTACTTGATCACTGTGTGATGACAGTGTTGGCAATAATAAAATGGCATAAACAAGTGGGTATTTATCACACCAGCCAACTCAGCCTTTTGAATTATAGAATCATTCCGGACAGGGGACGATAGAAAACCCCTAAGGCTATACAGTCCTACTGCACGGCATCCCTGGGAGCCCCAGATAACATCAGAACTTCTGGCAAATCCCCAGTAAATACCTGTAAAGTCATTCATCAGCCCTAAATATCAGATGATATTGATGGTCCTCTAGAGTTGGTATTGCTCAGGTTTGGAGTGCTTACTCTTAGATGAAGTAAAATATTATAAACCCATAGTATAGGCAATCATCTATGTGGTATGACATAAGAAATTTTAAAAAAGGCTCCCTGTCCAAAAATACATCTCCACCAGATTATTTTATTACCTGATATTCTATTATGAATTAGTGAATGAATGAAAAAGCATTTCTTAAGCACTTACCATTTGTATCAAGCACTGAGCTAAAATCAGAGGGTACAGATTAAAAAAATCAGGATCTTCCCGCTCTCACATTCTAAGGAGAGACAACATGTATAGAAGGGTTCAGCAACAAGACAATGGAAAGGTCTACTGGTTCTTAGAAGCAAGGCAGGTATTGTACATCTTTTTTACATTGTTTTCATTGATAAAACCATATCCTTTTCCGACTTTGAACCATTAGACAATGCCAAGAACTTTGTTTCTGAGTCTTCTCAGCATAACTGCTGAAAATCATGATATAATCTTTCATTAGGATTAAACATTGTCCTCTGTTAAAATGCAAATGTCCCTGGAAAGAAGGAACCGTTAAGCCCTGATAGTCATGACCTTCTTAGTGTGAATTATTACACCTGTAATCTCCTTCTGACCAGTCGGCTAACCCCATTACCATCTGTGGGCTGAGGGGTCCAGAAGCCACCACTGCCACTACTGATTCAGTCACCCCCAGGGCCTGCTGCTTGTTTGCTGGGATGTGGCCTGTGCTGGCGCAACCTGTCCTGTGCTACACTCTACTCTCACCCGGGTGCGACAGACCTTTCCTGCCAATCTTATAAGTTGTCTTGGGTTGTATAATTATTTCACCCTGTCCTTTTGTGGGTTCTACCACTCCAGAATTTGTTTTGAGACATTATTTACAGTTATTTGGAGGGAATTTGAGAGAGCTCAGACCAGTCCCTGCCTTTTCTCAGCCATCTTGGCTCTGCCCCCAAATCAATTCCATAGGTCAATTTTCAGGGTCAAGTTTCAAGGCATCAAGATGTGATTTACTGAATTGATAGGAAATAATTAGAAATGAAAATAAAATCAATTGACCAGTATTTCCAAAATACCTACTAGGTATCACAGACTGTGCTAGGTTATGGAGATACAAAAATTACACAGTTCTTGCCCTTAAGGAGTTTGTATTCTAACCCAAGTAAAGCAATCTCACAACAAACAGGACAGCCTCTAGTGAAGAGTGTTACTGCTAGGAGCTGCTTGTGATCTTCCTTCTTATCCCAAGCCTTGGTTTTCTTCCTGAGGGGCTCAATGGTTTGTGCTCTCTAGGGCTATAGTTCTCATTGAAGAACAAGAAGACTTGTTTCTGAAGGGTTTGAGGATGTTATACGTCAAAAATAACACTTTTTCTCCCAACTCCAGACCTTTATACTGGCTATCGCCTACGCTTGGAATGCCTTCTCCCTCTTCACCTCTGGCTCCTTCAAGACTCGGCTAAAATCCTGCCATTCTGCTGGAGGACCTGCCTGTCTCCCCACACCCATTGCTACTGTCTTCCCTTTGAGATAGCCTTCCATCTTCTCTATTCATCTTTTATGCATATGTGTTTTCATGCTGTCTCCTGAATTAGAACCTGAACTCCTTGAGGACAAGGACTGTGATTGTTTGTTTGTTTTTTCGTTTCTTTGTATCCCCAGTGCACAGCAGAGTGCCTGGCTCATGATAAGTGTTTAATAAATGCTTGTTGACTGACTCTTGACTGAGAGGCTCAGCTAGAATGAGAGCACTAGATTGTATGGGAAGGAAAGAATGAAGAAAAAGGTCCTCAAACAGAAGGTGGGAGGGTGCCAAAGAAAATATTTCTGTTTCACGATGGTTCTTATGGAAAGCCTGTCTAAGATCATCCCTGGAATGTTAGATCATTGTGAACTAAGTTCCTGAAACTTAGACCTCTATCCTCAACAATGTAGATTGTTGTCTCAACAATTCTGATTGCAACCCATCCACACCTTCCTACACTGTTATCAATGCCCTCTTATTAATCTTCCACAGGACAGGAGGGTCTTCCTCTAAATCTCCTGACATTGTGTGGACATCAATGGAACCTACAAGTTGTTCACCAGTTACCCCTGCTTCTATTACATAAAAGACCATCCCCTTCTTCTGCTAATATATCTCTCTGATATATTATCAGAGACTACCTGACCACATGGTGGTCAGAGGAAGCAATACAAGGACACTCTCAAGGTCTCTCTTACATGTTTAGCTTGGCCGAACTCTCTTGAGTGATTACAGATCTCATTTAGAGTCAGCAACATGCAATCAGTACTAAACAAGAAAATTGGTAGAATCTTACCAGTTAGAGAGAAGCCCTTTTGTATATGTACTCTGCACTACACATCTTCCATGATGCTAACAACCAACTTGGGAGATCATGTGTTTTACTTGGAACTGAAACCTTCCTTATACGCTGTCTCCCTCATTAGAATATGAGCTCCTTGAGAGCAAGGACTCTCTTACTTTTGTATTTATATTTTCAGTACCTAGCACAGTGCACCAAATAAATAAATTATTCATTCATTCATACATATATGTAGTCATTGTACTCTACACAAATACTATTAATAGTAAAAGAAAAAACAGTAAGTACAATAGGATTTTATGTCCTCTCTACCTTTTCCTCAAGTGTATGACAATAAAGATGTAGTCCAATGTAGAATATGTTATGAAAGCCTATTCATTTCTTTCTCATGACTTTATTAATTGTGGCTTTGACACATAAGTTTATGTAGGTTTTGTAGAGAAAAGAAAGCAAGAATATGGGTCAAGAGTTAGGGAAATTTTCTCTGTTGCCTTTTTTGGAAAAAAAAATAATGAATTTTATGATTTCTTCCCAAATGTTTGGTATTCCTTCCTGGGATCTCATCCCTAAATATCCTCAGAATTATGTCACCACCCACACAGACCTGTTCCAGGTCTATGTGGGGTAGCCCACCTGCTCTTTCAAACTTTTTGTTTCTTTAGCACTATTTCTTCTTCCTCATGAGTTGTATTGAGCAGAAACATAAAGGCATATTATGTCTGCCTACATAGCAAATGCTCAAAGCTCCACCTTTTCAGGAGTTTTGGCACATGACTTAAAGTTGTTACAATAGTATCCCTAAAAGAATAGATTTTACCTCACTGAAATGTTATCAAGCAGTTTCCCATTCCTTCGTTCAGCCTTCCACAAACACCGAATAGATCTTCCAGTAAGAACTTGATGGATGTAGATAAACTATTCAGCCCACTTCTTTGCAATCACTATCACATTATTCAGAAAAAGATCTCTATGTTACTTGAGTGACAAGTCATGGCTTGCCCCATTTCTGGGAACAGGATGAGGACAATCAAACGGAACATTAAGAAGTTAACAAGCCCTTTGGTTTCTATTCAAAGGAGAGGGAAATCAGGCGTCCTCTCTAGTCTGACAGAGAAAAATTAAAGTGATTTATAAATTATAATTCATAAATTATAAATAAATAAATTATGCATTCAAACGCATGCTTGTAAGTGCTTTTTATCTGATCAGAGCATCATCTCCAGAGCCTGACAGGGAAAGGGCTGCTCAATAAAATAAAGAGATGAAGTCAATGTTCTGGAACAGAAGGACTCATTTGGGCTGGGAAAGGCTCTAGAACTTCTAGTGCAATCAGAGCATTTCAATAAATTGCTTTGTGACTTAGCTTGAGTATTTTACATTTGGCTTTGTTCAGCTGTCTTTTACCAGAGCTTATAGTCTTAAATAATTGGCTTTATCCAAATATATATCTCTTACATTGTAAAATGTGTATATTGAATATATTCCATAGTAATAAGGAAGAGGGGAGAAATTTCATTTCTGAAGACTCTACCTGATCTTTCCAAAGATTTCAGCTACTGATTATTTGAAGGACCTACTAAATATGTATATATATATACGTATATATATATACGTATATATATATAAAATTATGTTCAATATTCATCTAAAAATAGCTTATAAATAAATTTTAATTTAACTTCTGAATTCTGGGATGGTCTTGTAAAATTCTTCAGTAAAAAGAAATATCCAAAAAGTGCATTCCTGGGAGCCACTTAATTTTTGGTGGAAGTTTCTTGCTCCAGAACAGTTTCTAAAACAATTCTAGTCAGCTAGAAGTGCACTGAGGATCCCTGCTTAGAATCTCAAGTAATTCCTTCCTATTCATTTATTACCTCTCTAGCGAGAGAACGTACAGTAACTAGAATTTTATACAATTAGTGCTCTGAGAGTGCTTTAAATACAAACTTGTAAGAGGAAAGTAAAAACAAATCAAAGTTAATTGTGACTAGCTAGAACAAAATGCTTAAATCAATATGAGGACAGCTCATCTGCTCATCATTTACCCATTACCTGGGAGACGAACACCTCCTGCTGTGTATGATTTTTGATACAGACTTACTACTTACTGCCTTCGATTCTGCAGATACAAGCTAAGTCCAGACCATCTCTGATTCCCTGTCTCATTAGGCTGTTTGTTTTTCATAACCTCTTCTTTTATTCATTCTTATTTATTTCTGGCTTGTGTATTTCTCTTTGCAACACAAGCATGTGTGCAAGGAAAACTGTTGTGAGAAAGAGAAAAAAAGAAAGAAGGAAGAAAGAAGGAAGGAAGGAAGGAAAGAAAGAAAGAAAGAAAGAAAGAAAGAAAGAAAGAAAGAAAGAAAACTTTTCTAAAGAATACCCAGACCAAGAAGCAATGAATTTGTTATTTCCTCTCAACTTTTCTTGATGTTATTTGAGAATTTTAGAAAAATCAAAAACCTACATCAGCACATAGAAAAACTCCAATTCTAATGAGGAATTTGAATAAAACACATTTCAGAAGATTTCTACAAGGGCATATATATATATACGTATATATACATACATACAATACATTTACATACACATATGTATGTATGTGTGTACCTTGTTATATACATGTGTATTGTGTATATATGTTCACATATGTGTGTATGTGTATATATCAACAAGCACATAAATGTATACATACACATACATGTGTATATTTGCATGTTTGATAAAGTATGCTTTTAAAACATGAGAAAATCTCAAGGTTAGAAACAAAAGCTTCTTCTTTCCTCACCCTCTCTTGTTTTGAATGCAATGCCTTAGGACATCTGTTAATGAAAGGGTACTTGTATGCCCTTGTAGAAATATAGCATACTTGGTCATGAGTGGGTAGAAACAACAGAATTTCCTCAGAGGTGGTGTCTCTGGCTTTTGAAAGCCATGCCTTTTATCGCTCATAAATGAAGACTCGTTTTAAGGTAGAATGAAGATAAAGGTGTTTCTAAAACTATCCTGGCACTTTGCAAACTCATTTCATTGCAGCCCTTCATTGCAAAACCAGACGTAAAGCTCCATCTGCGACTGACTGTCAGTAGACATTTCTAAGAGAAAGACTTGTACTTTATTTACATATCCCAATACAGAAGAGTCATCCCTTAATGGTGCTAACCCAATTTTTAGATTAATGTACATGCCCAAACTTGACTTTATACTGTCTGGATTTTTCCATCTGATGATTTTCCTGAAAAAGATGCAGATAACAAAAAAAAATTAATCTAGATTTTCAGACCTTTCCTACATGAAAGGGGAATGTATAAGTTAGAACACCATTTATTTAATGGTCAAGTATCTTCTTTTAACTCTACTGCTCTCTTTTACCAGTACACGCAGATTATCTAATAGAAAGTACAGAGGTGATAGCATGTGCATAGCAAATTATGGATTGAGGCTGCAAGTTTTTTCTTTTCATTCTAACTACTCCCAATAGGCTAAATGTGGAAATGTTAAAAATACAGCTCACATTTATGAAATGGAAAGTAAATAAAAATGGGAAAACCCATGAGCAAACCAATCCAGTAGAGTAAAAAAATGACAAGGTGCAAAGGGTGACAAGGGGGAAATTGTGATGGTGTACAAAGGGAAAAAAGAATAAGAAAAATCTGATACAACAGATAGCCAGCATTAGCCTATCAACCAGCAGTTAGCCTGTGATCCACCTTCCACTTCCTCCAATACATGGTTGTTGTTTTTTTTTAACAAGAAAGGACATTCACGACCAATAACAATGTTATAATGATAGTAAATGTAGGATTTAAGGTATATAAAAACCTTTAACCAACATTAAAAAGCCACCAAGGGGGAGTTACCTTGCACAAGGTTTTATTTAGTGATGGTTCCACTCTTTCACTCACTGACTGCAAATCAGCATTTTTAGTGGACAATAGGCTCAGCAGTGGCCTTATGATTGCTTCTTTTCAAATGGTAATGGCTATCCTAACTCCTCTGCCAGGTTTTTCTTACCAGAGCACAAATTGCAGTTTACAAGGCTCTGAGGGGAAAAAAAAAATCTTAGCTGAATATCTTTTTTTTTATTCGACAAACTGACATGTAAATTACCCTGTAAGTGCTCCACTCTAGGGCTCTGATCATCTCCTAATTGTCACAGTCAATTGTAGCCAACAGTCTCTTCAATCCCAAGCGCTTTGACAACAAGCGAAGGATCAAAGCAGAATCAGCTCCCTTCAATATCCTTCGGTTTAGGATGCTACAAAAAGCCTGAAAAAGAAAGGTGTAAGGGCATTACTGTAGAGGAAACTGAGAGTCACAAGTATTACAATAGTCACTTTCGCCATCTCTAAGATTACGTTGTATATGTGTCCCTGTTTTTAATCACATATTTAGCACAAATATATAAGCCTCCCTGGCAATTAATAGGCTCTGAAGATTATACAAATATGATATCTTTTCAAAGAATGAGGTGTCCCTCTCTTAGTTTAGTCCAGTACAGAGAGATGATAGCAATCATTTTAGCAGCTTGATCATCTAAAACCATAATCTAATATGATGAATTTTTTGAAAGTGGATTTAATCGTTGAGATTAAACTTACTGAGCTTGGCATTATAATTCTCCACTACACAAATGAGTTAATAAAAGGTAAAGCTCACTATCAATTCCATTTTTTAAAATCTAGAAATGACAAATCCAAAATTTGCCCCTAAATAAATACAGGACACCAAAAAGCATTTCTGAAGTATGTGCTTTTACTTTCTGAAAGTCCAGGTTTAGGAACAGCTAGGTAAATTTTACCTTTCCTGGAAAAAAAAAGAACAAATAAATTTCATGAAATGAGCACAAAATCTCTTGTCAAATAAATTATGACAGGATCTCTACCTAATGAAATATAAAGAATGCTTTCTCCTTGTTCTAATTGTTACAGATCAATAGTTTCCAAATGTTTTTAAATATATACTTCATTCCTTACCAAGTTACAAGTGGAAAATTTTCATCCTATCAACCATTATTCTAGTAAAAAAAAAATGATGGGCCTCATCTCCCTTTCATCAAAGAATGCTTCAGGTATAACTCAGTAGAGAGAGAAAAATCTACAACTATGTCTAAATAACAAGACTACTTTCAAAATAACATGAAGGTTGTCAGAGAATTGACAAATAGAAAGGCATTCCAAAGCGAAGATGTCACTCCATCTATATAGTTTGTCTTGTTGTACCCAGGTATTACATCCATATATAACATGTAAGACCACCCCTTGAATGACATCCTTCCCATGCTAAAGTAAAAGGCTAAAAGAGGAACTAGGGAATTCATACTGAAGAGCACTCTGCAAAATGCCTCTTGTTCCGTGCTCAGCAAGTTCACTTAGACTAGCCTATAAAAGTCCCCCACCTTCCTTTCAATTTCACCTTGAATTCTCAGGTTTGATTGAAGAGCTTCATAGAAGGGTCTGTAACAGACTGAACAATGATCCAGTTCACATTTAAAGGTACAAAGAGGTACTTGGGAGGCATCTGAGTGCATTTATCTCACATATAAAGCCTGCCTCAAAATCAATAACGGTACTTTTTTTGTTCTATGTATCACCCTGAAATACTTTTTTTCCAATTTTTGCAAAGATTCATCATTTTGTTGATGTCAGCTCTCGTTCTATGCACACAGATCATAATTTCTCCACATTTTCATTGACAGTTTAATGAGTTGATGTGGCCAAAACAGTTCATTGACAGGGCTGGTGATGAGCCTTTCCATACCAAGGTAGAATGGTTCTCAGACTCTTCCAGATTTTCTATTCTCCTGGCATAGTCTTCAAGACATGTGATGGAACTCCATTCCATGAGTGGAGCATTATTTGTGGAATACTGAAATATCAAATGACAATGTTAGGAAAAAAAGCTATATATTACTGACAATTCAATTCAATAATCATTCATTAAATGGCTACTGAGCTAGGTGCTGTGCTAGTCACTAGGTAAATAAAGACAAGACAAAAAAATCCCTGTCCTGAAAGGGCTTATATCCTACTGGGGGAATTTAATATGTACACCAATAAGTAATTAAAAGTATTTACAATAATAACATTTATATAGCACCTTAAGCACCTTCAAAGCACTCTACAGATATTATCTTATTTAATTCTCACAACTGTAGGAATTAGGTGATCTTATTATCCCCATTTTACAGATGGGGAAATTGAAGCTAGCAAAGTCTATTTGAGCTATAATGCACCAAAGGTATAGCAGCCCTGGGCCTTTAGCTCTTAGTCTTTCTATATCTCAAGCCCTAAGCCCCACATTTCTGAAGATACCCTTGCAGTCTAGTGCTTGTTGTTGTTTTTGTTCAGTCATTTCCCTTGTATCCAACTCTTTACGAGCCTGTTTAGTGTTTTCTTGGTACAGATACTGGAGTGGTTGGCCATTTCCTTCTCCAGCTCATTTTACAGATGAGGCACTGAGGCAAAAAGAGGTTAAGTGACTTGCTAGGTCACACAGCTAGTAAGTGTCTGAGCCAGATTTTTTTTGTGACTCAGGAAGAGGAGTCTTCCTGACTCTAGGCCTGACTTTCTGTCTACTGCACCACCTTATAGACTTATGTCATTACTACCTGCTGTGTTTCAACTAACCTGTGCCATGTTTTTCTATACAGACTATTTCCTAGCTTTGTTCTTGCTGTTCCATATTCTAAAAATAGACTCCTCCCTACCCCCTCCTAATTTCCACATATCCTTTAAAACCCAACTCAAACCCAGCTCCCTTCCCTTCCCTTTTTCCCTTCCCTTCCCTCCCCTTCCCTCTCCTTCGCTTCCCTCTTCCCTTCCCTTCCCTCCCCTTCCCTCCCCTTCCTTCCCCTTCCCTTCCCTTCCCCTCCCTTCCCTTCCCTTCCCTTCCTGATTTATGAACACTCACCTTAAAAGTGACCTGGTTATACAAATGGCCACTTGCATTGGGCCTTCCTTTACTTGAATTCTCCTCTAATTCTACCCACTTCCTAGAATCAGAAGGAAATGGCCAACCACTCCAGTATCTGTACCAAGAAAACACTAAACGGGGTCGTAAAGAGTTGGATACAAGGGAAATGACTGAACAAAAACAACAACAAGCACTAGACTGCAAGGGTCTGGAGTACCAAACTGAGGAATTAAAAATGTTTTCAGTAGGCCATTAAATGGTTTGGAACAGAGTGAACCTAAGCATAAGGAAGATTATGAATAATGTGAAAGATAGATTGGAAGGGAAGAGAAAATGAAGGGTAGAAGATCTTTTAGGAGGCTATTGCAATAATCCAAGTTGGGAATGGGGGTAGGGGTGGATAATAGGCACTGAATTAGAGTGATGATTGTGGGAATAGAGGAATAATTAAGAAGTATTGGAATTATTTTGAAAGTCAAATTGACAGGACATCATAACTCATTGGATATTACAGATGAGAGGGAAAAGAATCAAAGATTTCATCGAGGATTTAAACATGGAACAGCACTGACATAAACACAGGACCTTCACACCTTACACACAGGTATGAGGGAAGGGGGAACCAAGGAGAGGAAGAGCAGACTTAGGTGGGGAGAGAGTAAGCTCAGTTTTTGACATGTTGAGCTCAAGGTGTCAGGGAGACATCTTCTTTCACCAATTGGAGATGTAGCTGTAGAGTTTAGAAGATAGGTGAGGTATGTGGGCCAGGGATACATATGGACCTGGTATATATCTTATCTATATAAGTTTGCATAGCTTGGCTGATTTGGGGCTGAAAAAATTAAAAGTTAAGTGACTTGCCCATGGTTTGAGATGGGATATAAACCCAGGTCTTCCTGGTGCCAATCCTAGATCTCTAACCACAACTTCACACCACTTCACTAGTTCTTGTAAGCCAGGAGCTCAAGAGGTTGGTAAGTCAGCAGAAAGTGACAGGGACCACATGGAGAAATTCCACCAAAAGCTTCCAGAATAATATTGAGCTTGAGTTCAAAGAATCAGCTCTGCAATGCTCAATGTACTCTTGACTCCCGAAGCTTAAGCAGAACCCATGGCTTTGAATTTGGGTCAGTATTGTTGCTCCCCATCACCTTGGTCCTTAGATAATGGTGCTCCACAAGCACCACTATGAAACAGCCTAAATGTGATTTGTACAGGAGATAGTTTGCATTACAACTGTAAAGAGAAAGAAAGGAAGGAAGAAATAAAGGGAGGGAGGGAGGGAGGTCAGAGGGAAGGAAAAAAGGAGAAAAAAGAAAGAAAGAAAGAAAGAAAGAAAGAAAGAAAGAAAGAAAGAAAGAAAGAAAGAAAGAAAGAAAGAAAGAAAGAAAGAAAGAAAGAAAGAAAGAAAGAAGAAAAAGGTGGGATGGTGGAAGGAAGGAAGGAGGGAGGGAGGGAAGGAGGGAGAGAGAAAAGGAGGAAGGAAAGAAAGAAGGAAGGAAGGGAGGAAGGAACTCATTATAAATTTCACTTCTTTTTAGGAGAGACTAGAAACAGAACAAAAAAAAAAACACCAATAAATTCACCATACGTAGGAGCTCTATTTTGGGACTACTTTTTCCCACACATTATTCTAGAATAGAGCCTTCAAGAATTTAGTAAATATTCTGAAGACCAAACAAAAGTTGGACAATGTTTAACTAGATGAAAATGCCTGAAAACTAAAACTCATCTGTTAAGAGCTTTTTTAAAAAAAATTTGTATTATTACTTTCAAAGTGCCTTAACACTGGCCCTCTTTGGGGTTCCTGGTTATTATCACTACGTTTATCCCTACTTAACTTCTTTTTTAACAAATATTTTCTTCAAAATAAAGAATAAAATATATCCCAAGACCAAAGTCATCTTGCTTCCATAAAGAATTCTGATCAGTTTTCATCATGTTCTTCCTTTCCCTCCAAGCTGAGGACCTCCCCTCATACTTCACCAAAAAAAAAATAATAATAATAAGGCCATTTAGTAAGAGCTCCCTCTTCTCTTTTTTTACTCATCTCATATTACTCCACCAATCAATGAATATTTATTGTGTCTACCATGTGTCAAGCATTGTGCTAAGGGATAGGGATACAAAAAGAGGCAAAAGATAGTCCCTGCCCTCCAGAAACTTACATTCCTCTGATAAAACCTCCCCTTATACATTATCTTCCCCTTCACTCCAGTCTCAATGATGAACTTTTTCTTCTCCTTGTAAAGGCCATCTCATCTCCATGACCCTTGATTGTATCTCCTTCCATCTTTTCCAATATTGCCCCCACTTTCATCCCCACTCTTTTTCATCTTCAATTTCTCTCTATCTTATGGTTTTTTCTCTGCTGCCAACAAACTTGTGTATGACTTCTCTAGCCTTAAAAAATTTTCACTTGATCCTAACTTCTTCACTAGCTATGTCTCCTCCCTTTCTCAGCTAAATTGGGAAAAAAAAACTGTCTACACTCTATTTCCTCTCTTTTCATTCTCTTCTAAATCCTCTACAATCTGGTTACTTTATCACTCAACTGAAGATGTTGTCTTGAAGTTGCCAATGATCTCTCCATCACCACATCTAATGGCCTTTTTCTCAATCATCATACATCTTGACCTCTCTGCAGCATTTGACCCTGTGGATTGCCTTCTCCTCCTGGATGCTGTTTCCTCTTTCAATTTTCATGACACTGTTCCCTTTTGGTTGTTTTCTTACACGTGTAATAACTTCTTAGTCTTTCTTGCTGTATCTTCATCCATGCCATGCCACTAGCTGTGAGTGCCCCCCAAAGCTCTTTCCTGGGTTGTCTTCACTTTCCTCTCATTTTTTTTTTCTTTCTCTTTTCTGTTTACTACTTTACAAAGAAAAGTAAGGTAATTTGACCTTAGTTCCCTCTTCTTAAAATTCCTTGACTTAATCTCTCATCTCTTCTCCTTTTCCTCAGTCTCTGACAATGGAGTAGCTCTTCTAACCCATGCCAACCCTTCTACATTCACACTTGCACACTTGCTCTCATCCCCTCCCCCTCCTGTTGGTTTCAACAAAATTCTCTCTCTCTCTGTCTGTCTGTCTGTCTCTCTCTCTGTCTGTCTGTCTCTCTCTCTGTCTCTCTCTCTGTCTCTCTGTCTCTGTCTCTCTGTCTCTGTCTCTGTCTCTCTCTGTCCCTCTCTCTCTGTCTCTCCCCCCCATTTCTCTGCCTGCCTGCCTGTCTCTTTCCTTCCTTCCACCTCTCCCTGTATCCTATTTCCTTCCCTACTGCCTTCAAACATGCCTACACATCCCTCACCCTTAAAAATCTTCAGTAGACACTGCTAACCCCTCAAGCTATCACCCCACAGCTCTCCTCCCTTTCTTAGCCAAATTCCCTGACAAAGCTGTCTCCCTTCCAGTGCCTCCATTTCCTCTCCTCTCACTCCTCAACCTCTTCCACTCTGATTTTTTACCTCATCACTCAACTGAAACTGCTTTCTTCAAAGTTACCGGTTATCTCTTAATTGAAAAAACTACTAGTCTTTTGTTAGTCCTTATCATTGACCTGTCTGCTGCACCCCTCTTCCTAGAAACTATCTCCTCTCAGGATTATCATGATGCTGCTCTCCCCTGGTTCTCCTCCTACCTGTATTACCTCTCCTTCTCAGTCTCCTTTGATGACTTATCATCCATATCATGTCTCTTAACTGTGAGGGGATGCCCCAAGGTTCTATCCTAGATCTTGTTTTCCCTCTATGCTCTTAGTAACCTCATGAGTTCCCATGTAACTGTTATGTCAATTCATATGATTCATAGAAATATGTATATATACATACATACGTACATATTTAAACACATACATATATCTATATCATATCTGTGTATATATCTCCAAACCCCCATTTTCCCCCTGAGCTTAAATTCTATATCAAGGTGTCTAGGATGTCCAGGAGTTAACTATCTTCCCCATAAAAGTTATCTTCTTCCAAACCTCGAAAGGTACCACCATTGTCCCAGATTTGCAGCCTCAGAGTTGTCCTTAATTCCTCACTCTCATTCACTTCACGTATCCAATCGAAATCTTATCATTTACATCCCCTTCTCTCTGCTCACCTAACCACCATCCTAGTTCAGACCCTCATTACCTCTTGCCTGGGTTATTGTAATAGCCATCTAATTGGCCTCCTTGCCTCAAGCCTCTACCCAGTCCATCTTTACCACAGCTGCTAAAGTGTTTTTCCTAAAGCACAGATCTGACCATGTCATCCTCTTGATCAATGAACCCCTATGGTTCTCTATTACCTCCATGATCAATAAAGTTCTTCACTTGGCATTTAAAGCTTTTCACAATCTAGCCCCTTCCTAGATGTTCTCCTTACACTTTAATCTTCTCCATGTATTCTATCATCCGGCTATATTGGCCACTTCATCTTCTGTCTCCATACCTTTACACTGGCCATCCGCTTGGCCTGGAATGTTCTGCCCTTTCCATCTCTTGGAATCCCTGGCTTCCTTCCAAATGTCACCTTATTCAGGATAGCTTCCTGGTCCTCCTTTCCCTACATTATGGAATCTTTCATCTCCTCCGTATCCTACACATACCTGATTATTTACATATTGTCTCTTCCACTAAACCATAAGTTCTTTGGGGGCAGGGACTAATTTCGCCTTTCTTGGTATCCCCCAAGACTTAGCAGAGTGACTAAAACATAGTAAATGCTCAGTAAATGTTGAATGATTGATTGATTGCTCAGCCAATAGTTGAAGGAGATGAGCTTAGAAGATTTAGACATGCAAATTCATTTGCCACAATCTTAGAAGGTATGACTGTAAAATAAGACTTTTGTGGGTCTAATGGGATCATTTTATAACACACCTAACACTCATTTGCAGACACCACAAGTTAAGAACAGCGCAGGACACTGAGATAAACGTATGTGCCTTTTTTTCAATCCCTCTGTGTTTCACAGTTGGACATCTATCAGAACTAAGCACCTTTCGTCCAGAGTTTCCATATCTTTCTGCCACAGAAAACATGTGCACATACAGGTTCAACCTAGCAAAGCATGAGTTCCTAAACATGTGCAGACTAACAGGTTATGTTTTAAGTGGTCCTGGGAGGTCCAAAGTCATCTACCTTACCCATAAATAAGAGTATCAATATTGTTGAACGTTATTTATTCGTCAATGCTACCATACTGAAATATCTCCCTCCTAAAATTGCCAATGTTATCTTAGTGGAGAAAAACTATAAATCATTATCAGCTACCAACACTTTTAATTTTAATTCACTTATCAATTTCCTAACAGAGAGCAGGTCCCTGAAGCAATGACAAAAGGCATGTAAATTGTCATGGTGGGAACGGGAGAGGAAAAACTAGGACACCTGGAACATTGGTAGCCCTTATTGGAGCCCTTATTATTGGAGCCCATTGGCTCCTTATCCAGAAAGAACTGTAATGGGGACTCAGCTCATGTATGTTTCAAGTTCTGCTTCTTATATACTAACTTACAGTTTGTCTTCCTCATATCTCAAAAAATGAAACTGAATTCATCAACTGAAAGACCTCAGTTTCCCATTATTCAAAAGTCAAAACTTGTGTTTTCAAGAAACAGAAATAACCACAATTTCGAGAGTCCTGGGAAACTATGAATCAGCATAAAGGCACTAGTCACCTATAAAGAAAGCAGTCAAAATGAAGGAGGAAGGCACATAAGAGCAAAGACCATATATCCAAGCAACACGAGCAGGCCTCCAAACATCCAAAATCTGTACCACCCTCCCCCACCGGCATACGTTACAGACATGTGGGGGCCCTTTCTCATCTCAGTTTATCTTAGTCCAATGTAGCTACTCACCTACCCCTCCCTTCAGCAGAGCTACAAAGGACACTCCATTTACCTTTGTACCAGTTCCCAAAACTGTGATCAAGACAGAAGAGAGAAGATAGAAGTTGATCAGAACAAGCAGAAAAATAATGAAGTCAGAAGTGCAGATATCAGGTAGAGACCCCATCTTACTAGCAGCCCAAGAAATCCCAAACATTTAAAAAAGCAAGAGATAACTTTTTACCCTTTCCAATATCCTATTACTACAGCAAGCCTGCATTCGCCAGTTTGTCCTCTGAAGTAGGACCATTCATGAAAAAATATGGGAATGGGGGCCTAGAGACCTGGGTTCTAGCATTCACTAGTTATGTCACCTTCGACAGTGCCTTAACTCCTTTATGCTTAAGGGATTAAAATTATATCTATGGTATATAGCTCATGTTGTTATGGGGATAAAATGAAGTAATATATTTAAAGGGCTTTGAAAAGTATAAAAGAAATATTATTATGATTACTGAAATCTATATATATATTGGCATAATGGAACCTAAAGATATTATTATGTAATTATATGTAAATATTTGCCCTAGATTTTTTTTAAAAAAATATTTAGACACATGTTCAGGGCCTAAAATAATGTAACTAAAATTAGCAATTTTATTCTCTCTAAATACCAAAGCATTATGTTAATTAATAACTGCATTTAAGGGTATGTGTCCAAGGACTCAGTAAAACACAAATATTGTACTTCTAAAACCTGTTTAAACAATAATTAAATAACCTGAAATAAAGGCACCAGTATGACCTTAACTGGTGATGAGCAATGAATGTGATTATATAAGGAATAGGACATATTTTAAAAGTTATTTCATGATATCAAACAAAGTTCAGAGCATGCCAAGAAATAAGCAAACTTCTTGGAGAAGTGTTCATGTTTTTAATTGAAAACGAAGTGATCATGCCCCATCTCCACCCCAAGAATTCTATCGTACCCAAAGAGTATGGTCAGTTGAAAATCAATACATACTTGTTCTGACTATCCATGGAGTCAGGCTCTCACCTTTCCTTAGACAGCTGCAGAGGATCAGAATTTTACCCAAATTAACTATGTAACATTGTTTGCTTTTGTATATGCATTAGGATGAAACACTAGACCCAACACTTGGAATTTGGGATTGCCATGGTCAAATAATTTATCACCAAGTTTCTGTCCTACTCTATTTAATAGGCAGAATGACACAAGTTTATTTTATTTTATTTTTGGAATTAAGGGGCTCACTACATGGTCACTTGAAAGAAACTGGCCTTGCCATCCACACTAAAAAAATGGATATTACTCAGAAACTCAACTTACAGCAGCTGTATCTGTTAGTACATCAATATTTTGAACAGATGGACAATAGGCTAACCAGAACTGAACAGGAGGAGATCAGGCTGGATCACATTTAGAAAACTGTTCAAGGCTTTCAATGATCCCAAGCCACTTGCTGCTGCAGAAGCCCATCTTTTAACATGATAATAATAGTGATGATAATAATAACTTGCATATCATCTGCAAAGTATTTTTAAAGTATTTTAAAATTTTTATTTTGTTTTCTTATGTTCAATATTATCCCCCAAATACAACATGATTACAAATCATGGAACACTATGAACTCAGATGAATCAAAATTGCAAGTACCTCAACAGGCAATGGAAAGACACATAGTGGGTACCAGGCTATAGCATAATACCAGTAATGACTTGCTCATGAAAAATGATACAAACTATATTAAAAGAAACATGTACAACTGGAAGGGATGGCATATAAAGTTTGTGCAGGTATAGAAAGACAAAAGTCTTGATAGCCCAAATACTATGTGGTACTGATGAAATCTTAAAAGAACCAGAAGAAGACCTCTATCAAATTAAGTAGATGATTTGTGGAGAATTAATGAGAAGACATGGACAACAAACAAGGTAAGAGGCAGCCAAGTAGTTCAGTGACAAGAGTCCTAGAACAGGAAGATCTAAATTCAAATCTGTCTTTGGATTACGAACTATGTAATTCTGGGTAAGTAAATTAACCTAGGTCTGCCTTAGTTTTCTCATTTGTAAAATGGGGTTAATAACAGTACCTATCTCACAGGGTTGTTGCAAAGATCAAATGAGAATGTTTATGCTTGGCAAACCTCAAAGAGCTATAACAATGCTAGCTATCCAACAGTAGTATAGTGAGCTTTTACTCTTGCCTGTTGTGGAAGCACCCATCTCCCTGAGATACTGACCCACTGAAGTTCAAAGATTCCAAGAACGTCTGGACAACCTGAAAGCATTACCTTTTGGTCCCTGCTGAAACACATATAAAGGAAAATCAAGACAGTAGCCTTGTGAATGATCTCATTTCCCTATTTCACAACTATTTATTCACCTGTTTTCCCCCTTCCTATGTTGGATATCCTTTTCTTCTCCAACTAATTTTGGAAGATGGAGAAATAATGTACAGTTGGCTGCCATTGTTAAGGGCTTTTTTTTAGACCAAACCTTCCTAAGGAAATTAAATTAGTTATCAAAAATACTAAAGGAGACTATTTTATAAATAAATTATTCTGACATTAAATGAACTTCTCATACCCCACTTATTAATATATCATGTCACTTGTTAATACTATCCTTTGAAATCATGATCAGCACTCCATCAGTTAATTTGAATCAATCTATCAATCCACAAGCATTTATTAAGCTCTTACTATGTACCAGGGGCTGTACTAGCTGCAGGGAATACAAAGACAAAAGTGAAACAGTCCCTGCCTTCAAGAAGCTTACATTCTGTTGAGGAAGACAATAGGCACATGTATAAGCACATATTAAATAAATAACAAAGTGATTTGTAACTGAATGTACTGGCAGGTGTGGAGATCAAGAAAGGCCCCATATATAATGCAGCCCATGAGATGACTCTTTTAGGAGACTAAGGATTCTAAAAACTCAGTGAGGATGAAAAGGAGTGAATTTCAAGCATGGAGGACAATCAGGGCAAAGGCACTGAGATGGAAAATGGAATGCCATGTGTGAGGAATAAGGAGGCCCGTTTGGCTGGACCACGGGGAGCATAAATCTAAGAAATGTGCAGTAAAACTGGAGAGGTAGGTTGGACCAGATATGAAAAGTTTTAAATGCCAGATAGATATTCATGTTTGATCCTAGGGATAAGAGGGAGCCACTGGGGTTTACTGAGAAAGAGAGTATCCTGATCAGAACTGTATTTTCCACATTATTCTAGCATCAACTCTAGATAACAATATAGCAGCCTTTTATTAGCAAAATTTCAGATGCATTTTTTTGCATAAATGCTCACACTCTTAGAAGATTTTGTATGTGTGTAAAGAAATGGTCTTGCCTTTAGAAATTTACTTTAAATATTTGCAATTTTTGATTTATATTACTATCATCATATAGCAGAAAGCCCCTTTAACAGTTAAAGACTATTTAATGCAGGCAGACTCAGGACAGGACGAGATAGGGATGGGGCATTACAAGGAATTTGTCCAAACTGGAAAAGGGTTTGGTAGATAGCTTAATTCCAGGCAAAGGGTCCAAAAATCTAAGAATTATAGGGCTTAGAGATGGTTTACTCTCTGAGGTTCAGAATAATTAAGTGACTTACTCAAGGTACCACAGCTATTAAGTAGTTGTTAGAATATGCAACCCAGGTCATGAACTCTAAACCCAGAGATCATTCCACCACACTGACTTCCAAGTTCTGGTAGTAAAAACTCAGGATTAAGGAGAGGATGCAATCAATAAAGGATAAGACACACAGACAAAGAATTAAGTGAAAATAAGATAGCCAGGAGTCTGAGTGAAAGGTATAGAGGTACCTGCTTTAAGAATTGGGTTTAAAACTGATCTAACCACTTTCTGAGACCAGAACTCCTTTTCTATTTCCTACCTAATGCCAAACTTAGCCTCAGCTCTCCTAGCAAACTTAACTTCACAAAGGGCAGTGAGCAGGTAGATACACATGGTTAGATTAGAAGAATGAGGAAGTGAGGAAGTTGCTGACACTGCTAAGAAATCCTGGGTTGCTTCTCTTTAGTGGTTGTCTTATGGTGGATATTTGAGGAGATTATTAATATGAATTTACAAATATACACTTCTAACTGCACTAGTAATCAGAATAACACAATGCCAAAAGTTATATTTATATCAACAAGTAAGTAATTATTCTGAAACTTTTTTCCCAAAAAATAAAGTCATGTTTTAGTGGATCAGTTGAGGCTTAGGAGGAATAATACAAACTACTTCAATACTTTAACATTTCAAGATTCTGTGATTGTATGTGGGTGGCCACTCTCATCATCAGTGTAGATCTTTAGCCCAGTAGCCTTGGACAATGATGTTGGTGGGGTTTTTTTTAGACTAGATCTCAAAGTACAATCTTTGAGCACGACTCAAAGGTTGATGCCACCATCAATCTATAAATAAACATTTATTAAGCACGTTTCATGTTTCATAAGCATGTACCAAGAACTGTGCTAAGTGCTAGGGGTACAAAAAGAGACAAAAGACAGTCCCTACCCTCAAGGAGCTTACAATCAAATGGGAGTGATCACATGCAAATAAATATATACAAAGCAAGCCATGTACAGGATAAATAGAAAATAACAGAGAGAAGACACTGGAATTAAGAGGGGTGGGAAAGGTGGGATTTTAGCTGGAACTTAAAGGAAGGTAGGAAAGTCAGTAGCTGGAGCAGAGGAGAGAGGGAGTTCCTGGCGTGGGAGACAGTAAAAGAGAATGCCCAGAACCCACTACCAATCAGACTGGGAGCTTTGATCTGCTTATTTTCTGACCTGTGCTAGTTCTTCCCTACCCACAACCACCATGCCCCATTCCTCTCCTACAGCTCAGAACTCCCAAGCTCAAGAGATCCATTAGCCTCAGCCTCTTTCTCTTCCCAGCAGGGATGAGAGGTCTGCACCACCACACCTGGCTGAAAAATGCATCATCCCATGGCCAACTTAGTGATGAGTCTCTCTGATTTAGTTAAGCTGCCTGTTCTTCAGATCAGGGTATCCCCAGGCCCAAACTTTCCATTATGATGGAACCTGCTAGACTTTGCATTAACATGCCATAACCTTTGGGAGCCCGAGGTCACCTCTGTGCCACAGTGAGGCATACAAATAGGACCTTAGAGAAGGAGGAAAAATATATGGTTAAAAAAAAAAAACAATGAAAAATCCTTTAGAAATAGACATTATTCAAAGCTCTTTACCTGCCTTTAGGGGTTCTGCCCTGTGAGAATTTCATCTCTCCCCAAATCAACGCTTGCAAAGAGGTCTAGCCACAGTCTCCCATTTCAATCTATGAGGGAATGAAAAATTTGCGGGGCAGGGGTATTGTACAAATGAATATAGTATAGAATTTTCAAACATTTCCAAGGAAATTCTTAACAATTATTAAGGGTGTCAGGCATGGTGTACTGGAAGGACTGTAGGTATGGAGTCAAAAGGATTCAAATCCTGACTCTGTCATACTTAACCTATGGGACCTTGGATAAATCATTTAACCTCTCTAGACCCTAGTTTTGTCAACTGCAAAATGAGGGGGTTGGGCCAGATGACCACAAAAGTCCTTTCTAGCTATAAATCTATGATCTTGTAAAATTGTAGGTTGTTGCAGAGGACCTTTGACTATTCAGACATATAACCTTAAAAACAGTTAAAGGATGGTAACAGGATCATTGACCTCAAGCTGGAAGGCAACTTAAACATGATCTAGTCCAAACCTCTCATTATAGACCTAAGAAAACTGAGGACCAGAGAAGCGATTTATCCCATAGGTCATAAGTAGCAGTCAGGATTCAAACTCAAGTCTTGGGATTTCCAAGGTTGTCACTGTCTCCACTGTAACACATCAAGGTCTTACATTTCACACAGCACTTTATGCTCTTCAAAGCACTACTTCCTTCCCACAACAATCTTATAAATAGGAAAAAAAACAATCTTATAAGTAGGGGGAAAAAAGCAAATTTCTATTAGTAACCCATCTCTGTGTTTTACTTGAGGAAATGCTTCTGCATGTCTAATCTAAATCCATGTTGCTGAAATCTAATCCCATTTCTCCTTGTTCTGCCCATGGTGTGGATGAAAAGCAGCCAATCGTTATCCTCCATAAAATAGCCTTTCCTATACTTGAGGCTGCTCATAAGTCTTTCTCTCTAATTAAAATAAACATTTTTTTATCCCATAAAGGAAAAGATTACATTTGATGCGTGCAAGGAGCCAAGTCCATGCTCAATGTAACTGCTTTGCTAGGTCACAACATTGTCACTGATATGAAGATATAAATATGAATTCTCAGTCACTTTGGCATGATAAAGCAAAAGATATTCCCATGTGACTTACTGGTATTCTGGAGCATTAATCTATAGTCTAATTCTGGCTTTGCAAGTCTAAGGAATTGCACTATGGTGGGAAAAAAAATTCACATTTACTACACTGGCAGAAGGAAAGAATAACTAATAGGTCTCTAATTGCTCTGACTCATAACAGGGCACCCTGCCCCTATGAAATCAAGGCACACTGTCACAGGACCACATTATTGTCCTTTAAGAAGACTATAAAATCCGTACATCATTCATTCATTGACACTGAGCTTGTGCCAAAACTATTAAGAGGACATATTAATATATCCCGAACACATAAGAATAGATACAAAATACACATACACACCATAAATTTGTATTCACTGTTAATTTGTCCTTTATAATTGATGGAGTCAAACAAGTAAAGGAATAAAAAAAAGGGCAATAAATACCTTATTATCACAAACTAAGGGATTTCAGTTACTCTGGGCTCACATGCAGCCAGTTTAGAAATATGCATAATTGCCTATGGTCAACATCGTATCACTGCCAGATCACACATTAAACAGATAACCACTATTATTATAAAGTGACTTCCTTGACCTCACATTTTGGTCTGGCTTGGAATTCCTGTATTTTACTAGCTCTGCTGTTACGCGGTGCCAATCTTATGGCTGTACATGTCAATTTATACTAGTATAAATGACCAGTGCAATGGAAGGGTTACTATAAAATGTACTTATATGAATATAGGAATAGAATAAATTTGAGAAATATGATCATAGTTGTTCTTGCACTGCTTTTTTTCATCTGAAGTCTATGGGCTTTTTTTTTTTATTATAGCTAAGGTACAGTGTGTGTTACTTGGCAGCTGAATTTGACATGAAAATATAAAAGGTTTGGGCAACCACATATTTGGAAGTAGAAATCTTTCCTGAAAACATGGCTTGGGTTTTAAACATAGCTAAATTTCTGGAAACTTCAATTTGTTAAAGACAGCCAAGACTTCAATCATATTTAACATATTCCTGGGGTTTACATATAGTGTTTCAAAGTAATAAACAACATCTTGTTTGGAGTAGCATGAAGAAAATGAGGCAAGCACTTCTTTAGAGTAAAAGCTTTACTTTTAAAAATAGTTTGGAGACTCATTCTTCTGTTGGTAAAATCACAAAACACTCTTCAGCAAACAAAACAAGATGAGCTCAACTCAAGTTGGTAAACATTTTTAGCTGGCTTGACTAGTAGTAAGATTTTTTTTTTACATGAGCATTTTTTTCAAGAACATCTCTCTTTTAGTAGATGGTTGGGTAGGGTGAGGGAAATTTTTTTTACATTATTTAGTAAGTGCACTGGAGACACACTTGTGCTTCGAATCCAAAATAAGTGATAATGATAATAAGTTAGTTCTTTTGAACAATTAAGAAAAATATCTTAGAATGTAATGAAATATATGTCTGCCTTCATTCAATACCACTCTCTAGGTTTGATTCCATAGTAGAAAGTTGGTAATTTGCCAAAGCTATCACACTACCCTTGCAAGTCCATGTGTTAAAATTTACACGAGGGGCAGCTAGGTGGTGCAGTGGATAGAGCTGGCCCTGAAGTCAGGAGGACCCAAGTTCAAATCCAGCCTCAGACCAAATACTTGACACTTAATAGCTGTGCGATCCTGGGCAAGCCACTTAACCCCAATTGCCTTAAAAAAAAAAAAAGTTACACGAAAAAGTGGCATAAGTTTCTACCACTAGGGTCTAAACAGTGTAATGATTTTCAACGGTTTTCAGTCTATACAAATGTACCCTAAGAAGCAAACAACTGTAAAGCATACATAACATGTTTCTTTGTTTTATTGTGAAAAATCATGTAGAAACCAGGACAAGGCTGAATGAATTTCTTTTTATTTATTGAGTGTTTATTGTATGCAAAACACTACACTAAGCACTGGGCATATGAGTAGAAAATTAAGACAGTCCTTGGTCTTAGAAAGTTCATATTCTAATGGAGGAGATAACAGAAATATGAGATTTCTGTTGTAGTGAATGCCGTGAAAAGAACACTGAGTATGGAGTCAGAGGACTGGTCCTGAATTCTGTTTATGACACATATTACCTGAGTGACTTTGGGAAAGTCATTTAACCTCTCTAGGTCTCAATTTCCTCATTTATAAAATGAAAGGGTTAAACTAGATGACCTCTGATGTTCCATCTAGCACTAAATATGTGATCCTCAAATTTTGTTAATTTTTAAAAAGTCATGGCCAAATTGATCATAGCAAGTTATGATTATAATAACACCTTACTGTGAATTAATCTATCAAATTGATTTCCTCTAAGGACTCTAGTTATCATGAGAGTTCCAATGCCTGAGGGTAGGAATGCTTAAAAGGATGTAAAAAGGATACCACTGAAAACAAACTGCCTACATCCATTTTGGATTCGAAGCACAAGTGTGTCTCCAGTGCGCTTATTAAACAACCCTCACTGAATTGCAAAAAGAAGCTGATGCATGTCAAAAATAGTATGTTCTTCTGTGGTTTCCTCACTGACAGTACGTTTTATGGCCTTTCCTCATCTGAAAGCATCATGAACACCCTTTAGTTTCATAACGATACAACCATTTGGGTTCCATATTTTTTCCACTAGGACAATAACCATATGGAAAACTCCTTAAAACCAGCATACATTTCAGCAAGGCAAGGCATTCACTCATTAATGAATAAGACTAAACATTCTATTTTTGAGGTTTGATATTTGCCAGATATCCTTTCACAGGTAAAGTTCTAAGATAACTAAATAACATTCTGTATAGCCCAACTCAGACCTCTTTGTCCCTTACTTATAACAATTTCTCTCAGTAAATTCTACTAGTGTTGTTTTTCAGTCTGTGCAGCTCTCTGTGACCCCATTTTGGGATTTTCTGGGCAAAGATACTGCAGTGGTCTGCCATTTCCTTCTCCAGCTCATTTTACACATGAAGAACTGAGGTGACCAGGGTTAAGTGACTTGCCCAGGTTCATATAGCTAGTAAGTGTCAGAGACCAGATTTGAACTCATGATATTCCTGATTCCAAACCTAGTGCTCTATCCACTGAGCAACCTAGCTACACCTACTAGTAAACAATTGTCAAAAGGAGCAGATGTGAGTAAATATTTTAAAACTGTGTGCATTACTCTCTCATATATCACAGGCAATGAATTTCTAGTTTTCTGCGTATCATCTCCTCAAGAAAAGTAAAAGTATTTTTCATATCTTGTTGAGGAATGGATTCTTTTTAAATATTACATGGAGAGGAAAAAAAAGTAATATGATTATAACTTGACCATTAAGTCTACAGGTAGAAAATTCTAAAAAAATTATATATATATATATATATATATACACACATATAACGGAATACAAATAAAGAAGGAGGTACATTAATATTTAGTTGATATAACAAAGATGTCTCATATAAAAATTAAAGTTAATAAAGGTGGATAGGCAAATGAATCTTCAGCGTTGTCATGAAATTCCTACACTTAGGGGGAAAAGATTAGGAAATCTAAGAAAACCAAAATTTGATGATGAGGCAATTTAATTACTCAGATATTAATTAGGATAATAATGATAATGCAAAAGTTAAGCCATGTTTCTAGAGACATTCCCTGTTTGTTTACTCTTTTCATTTACTGAGCAGCCAACAGAAGCACTCAGAAGATAATTCTCCAGAATTACCACATAATGGTTCATTGTGGAAAGCATCTGGTTCAACAAAATATTCATAATACTGAAAAGTCAAGAAACTACTGAGATATTTTTAAGAGAACATAAAAGGCAAAATGGATATCAAATTCTTAAAAGGTATGGCATTTAACACAGAAGAATAAGGAGTTATTTTTTAAAGCATCAGAGTTGATTTCATTGAGATTTATCACAGTTAAATCAGAAACACAAAAAAGAACAAAACAAACAAATGTGGTTAAGTGGAGATGAAAATGCAATATGGGCAAAAAGTGGAAATTCTATGAAATCATGCAAAATAAACAAAAATAACAAAGTTAGGTTAATGGGAAAATGTCAAACGACAGGCTTGAAATCAATGAACATTTAAATACATCTTTCCATATATGCTCACACTGACCTTTGCACATATATATCACAGAATAAATATGTGTCATAAATAGTAGGATTTTCTGACATGAAAATATATTCATTTGTTAAAAGGAATATTCGAAAGTGTGTTCCCTGTGTCCCACTATTCAATGAACTCTGGATGACTGCCTGTCTTTACTTACCCCATTTTCTCAACACAGTGCCTGGAAAATAGTAGACGCTTAAGAAATATTTATTGATTGATTGGTTTATGTGTGCATATGTACACACCCATATGCATGAACATTTATAGGTAAAGCAACCTGATATCAAAATTTTACACCCCAGCATTCTATTTTTAATAGAGTTCAAGAGTGTACAAATAACATAGGAAGTATCTCTGAGTAGAGATCTAAAGACAAAGAAATTTGACATGCAATACATATTTTCAAAAACTAGAAATCAATCTTTTTAGATATATGGTTGGGATAGTCTTCCTTATTGACAGTCCCCTATGCTGTGTGATTTAAGGGATGTTTCAAAACCCTTCCTGACCCCAAAATATCTACCTTCCCAACAAACCTGCCATGACACTGCCTTTTTTTCTTTTTTTTTTTACACAGTTGGGGTTAAGTGACTTGCCCAGGGTCACACAGCTAGTAAGTGTCAAGTATTTGGTCTGAGGCTAGATTTGAACTCAGGTCCTCCGGACTTCAGGGCCAGTGCTTTATCCACTGTGCCACCTAGCTGCCCCACTGCCTTCTTTTCTGACATGGTCTGAAATTCCTGAAATTTCTCTAAAGACAGTGCTAAAATGCCCAGATGAGAAAGGAAGAATTTGTTTATATTTGGATGAATAGCTTGTCTTTGTCCCAAGCCATCTCTCATTTTCCCAACAGAATAGATTCATCCATCAGATCCATTGTCATCTCACATACTTTAGCAAGCATAGAGAGCTAAAAAGGTAAACTTCAAGGGCAGTGGGATGAGAAAAGAAAAGCTTAGCTATATAACATCCTTAGTGGTGGAGAGAATGGGGCAGTATGGGCATCAGCAATAATAATTCATCTTTCTACTATATTTTTAAAGTTTCCAAAATAGCTTCCTCATAGCAACCCTTTATAGTAAGCTGTACAACATATGGTTATCCCCATTTTATACTGAAGCTCAGGAGGTTAAGTGACTTGCCCAGAGAAACACAGGTAATACGTGGCAGACTCAGAATTCAAGCCCAGTTCTTACACCTTGGCCCCAAGCCAGATCGGGCAGGCTCTGATGATGGGCAAACACTGAAACAGGTTAGCAACTGAAAGCCAGACAATAAGTTTCACCTACTTTACAATTCTGCTATGCCAGCCTAGCACATGTAAAAGTAACTTTATTAATTTCATTCTAATTTTCATTTATTTAGATCACAAAAACATTACACATTTTGACACATTCCGGGGTCTCTGCTCCAAAGAGCTGTGGAATAGCAAGTTAGGTTTGAATGAAGTGCATTTATAGAGTTGTGTAGGAGAAGCATGCACGTGTCTGCCTAGATTATGCCCCAGGCTTGCCAAAATTGCTTGCCTCTCACTTGTGGGAGTACTAAACTCACCCACAGATTTTAGAGTAAGAAGTAAAATATTTGCAAGAAGCCTATGCACTCTTACAGACAACCTGTGAAGTTACCTCATGCATGGGTTCAAAAGGACAAGCAGAATAGGTCAACTCAAACTTGTTCCACCTTTTTTTTGGGTGGAGGGGGGTGAGATTTGTTGGTCAAATACATGTAATTCTTTGTATGTGAGATCCCCTGCCTCAAAGGTTAAACCCAAACAATACTTCTCTGAGAGCTTTTTGTAGAAATAAAAATCAATGCCAATAATCTAATACATATAAGCCACCCCACAACAACAAATCACTAAATATATATGAGGGAAGAGAACTTGGGAGAGAAGAAAGATTATGATGTATATAGAGATATATAGCTATAGATATACATACACAGACACACACACACACACACACATATATATATATACTCATATACATACATAAGTATTCTAACAGCAACAAGAAAGTATGGTATCATTAACATTTTTATAAAGATAGTGGCCCTGCTTTTTAATTCACATAAGGAGAGAAAATGTTTCAAATGTGTACACAATTTCAGATCGGATTTTTAGGATTAGAAATATGTCAAATCTATGAACTTTATTTTTTTCAAAAGTCCAAATATGGATAAGATTATAAAGCAATCAGGTGACAAATTCACAGAATCATAAAATTTTAGAATTACAAAGGAATAGAGACCATCTAAGCCACCTCCTCCAGTTTATAGATAAGCGACTTGCCCAATATCATACAGCTTGCTACTAGCAAAACTGGAACTAGAACCTGGGTTTCCTATGAATTCTATAGATGTTTTCTCAGTTATAAAATGAGAAGGTTAAACTAGATGATTTCTTAGGGCTCTTTCAGCCTAAGTAGCCGAAGATTTTGCATTGGTGGGTAGCTTTACAACCTATTTACTTTGATTTTGATAAAAAAAAAAAGATAAGCCTGCCAGATTTGACATATTTCTAGCCCTTAGAAACCTGACCTGATAGTAAAGACCTTATGAAATATTTATAGAAAAACATTTTGAACAATTTTTGGAATTTAACAAGGTGACACATTTTTAAGCACAGTACAGTTATAGATATGAGTGAAAGCATGCAAGGGAAGTAGTTTGTTAGGTTTTGTTTTGTTTTGTTTTTAATTGTCAAGATGTCGCTGCCAAGGAAGACATATGCCAAATGGTAATATATGCTTCTATTTTTCAAAAGTATGTACTGACAAAGGTAAGAAGAATACTGATTAAAGTATAAAGTTATGAAGTAAAGTAAAAAATAGGGAATGCAAAGTACCAGGAAGAAGTCTGAATGCCATGCTATGTCATTCAGTTTATTCCTGTGTATGTAGGTGATGGTCTTAGATGTTTCCTAGCAGCCAGAAAAACTAAGTACAATTTAGGAGGAAAATATCCTGAATGCACAAACTAGCCTGTCATATTTTTAAAGGCATTTTAGAAGCATTTTCTAGGTGATCAATAATGTGTCTAGTTTATCTATATAAACAGGAGCTCAGAAGTCACTAAAATAAATATTATAGGACAAAACAATGGTGGCAACAAAGAAAAACTTGTGTATCCAGCTTACCACTGTATACCCATAGGAGAATTCTAGCTAGATGCCCAACATATATCATACATTCCAGTTATAATGCTTATTAAAATGTTTTCTCAATTAATACGATGTCTTATTTTGGCCACTTACTGAAAGTTTTTTTTTCCCATTAAACTACAGATTCAGCCTGGGCAGCTAGGTGGCACAGTGGATAGAGTGCCGGTCCTGGAATTACAAAGACGCATCTTTCTGAGTTCAAATCTGGCCTCAGACACTTACCAGCTGTACGACCCTGAACAAGTCACTTAACTCTGTTTGCCTCAGTTTCCTCAGGGGAAGGAAACGGCAAACTCTTCCAGTAACTTTGCCAAGAAAACCCCAAATGCGATCACAAAGAGTCAGACACAACTGAAACACAACTAAAAAAAATAGACTGATGCATCTACAGTTATAGATAGGTCACATACTCAATGACACACAAACTAAAAATTTGAGGTAATCTGATGGAGGAAAAAAGTAACCTTGGAAAAATTGATTTCTTTTTGGCCTGGATGTCTATATAATCTCAGTATCACATAAGAACATTCAAATAAATTATAAAATATTCAAATATTTTAAATCTTTATTTATTTAAATCTTTTTAATTTAATTTTAATTTAAATCTTTAGTTATAAAAGTTTTTTTTTTCACTCATTGAATTTCCCTTGATCTCTCATGATATAAGCCTAGTTAGAGAAAACTTCACCAAGGAGAAATGTAGTAAAATTATTTGACTGCCTGAATAATGCTGCTGATATTGGCTCAAGGTTCCTTATCTGAAGTTTATTCACAGAAGAAACAGCTCCTACTAGGAAATTAGTTTTACTGGGCAGAGTAGATCAAAGGTCATAAACTTTTTCCTAAGGATGAACAGAAAGATAATGCAGAATAAATTCATTCTAGAATTTTTGGGTCACTCATTCATTTAACAAACATTTGTTCAGCATTTAAAAGGATAAGCAAGGCATTATGCTGGATAACATGAGTTTTAAAAAAGAAGAGTAAGATCTGGTCTGTAACCCAATTTATAAGAACTTACAACCTAGTCAGAGAGATAAAACACAGAAATGTGATGAGGACAGAGACAGAGAGAGAGAGAGAGAGAGAGAGATTGACTGTGAGAGTTCAGAAGAAGGAGAGATCATTTATTGAAGGGATGCCAAGTGGAGGTGGTAAGGGGGATCAGGGAAGGCTTCCCTGAGGCAGTGGCATTTGAACTGATCCTTGAAAAATAGGGATTATTTCAATTAATGTGAATGCAGGCAGATAGGTGGGAACATTTCACACCCAAATGAAGCACAAACAAAAACATACAGGCAAAAGGCACATCATATGTTCAGAAATGGCAAGTACCACAATTTAACTGAAGTATAGGGCATAGGAAAGGACTAACATGAAATAAGGCTAGAAAGGCATCTCTTGGACAGGTTTTGAGACCCTTGAATGCCAGACCAAGGAGTCTGGCCCTTTTTGGGTCAGGAAATGAGTAGACAAATGTTTTTGAGTGGGTTAGTGACATGAGAAGAAAGGAAGGAAGGAAGGAAGGAAGGAAGGAAGGAAGGAAGGAAGGAAG
>NW_020954594.1:13777922-13796231 GCF_900497805.2 Vombatus ursinus
GGAAGGAAGGAAGGAAGGAAGGAAGGAAGGAAGGAAGGAAGGAAGGAGAAAGGGAAGGAACAAAGGAAAGAAGGAAGGGAGGGAGGGAGGAAGGAAGGAAGAAGAAAGGGAAGGAACAAAGAAAAGAAGGAAGGGAGGGAGGGAGCGAGGTAGAGAGAAAGGAAGGAAGGAAGGAAAGAAAAAAGGAAATAAAGAAAGTAGGGAGGGAGAAATAAAGAGAGAAGAAGGGATGGAGGGAGGAAGGAGGAAGGAAGGAAGAAAGAAAGAAAGAAAGAAAGAAAGAAAGAAAGAAAGAAAGAAAGAAAGAAAGAAAGAAAGAAAGGAGGAAGGAAATCATTAAGTGCCAGGCACTATGCTAATCACTTTATAAATATTATCTCATTTGGTCCTCACAACCCTGGGAGATAGGTGCTATTATTATCCCCGTTTTAGTTGAGGAAACTGAGGCAGGCAGAGGTTAAGTGACTGTCCCAGGGTCACATAGTTAGTAACTCAGATATTCCCAACTCCAGACCCAGTGATCTATCCATTGCACCTGACTGCATCTCAAAGCTGTGCTTTAAGAAAAATGGCCTAGCAACAGCACGTAAACCAATTAGCAGGCCACTGCAACTGTCGTCCTCTCCTAAATATCCCCTCCAAGGGATAAAGTAGAATGGAAACTCCTGCCAAGGAGAAAACCCTACTCCTGTCCATAGAGAGGTCTTCAAGTGCCCAGAGGCTATCAGGGGAGAGATAGAGTCTGTTGACAGTGTCAAAGAAACAAAGGCATATTAGTACATGAAAGGTGGTTGACAGTAGTCAGAGATCAGTGTCCTAAGGGAAGCTCGAGAGACTTGTCCATTTGCGGAGGCTCCAGTGGAAAGAGTCCTGTACCTTTTCTTTTATTTTCTCTCCCTCCCTCCCCTCCTTCCATTCTTCTGAAGAAATGAGTTTAATCTCCATTTCTCCACTTTCATTGTGTGTCACATCTCCGAATCTCAGTTCTCTCCTTTGTAAAATAAAAGGGTTAGATAAGATGACTTCTGAGGCTCCTTTCAGTTCTAAATCTACAATGCTGTGAAATAAAGACATGAAGAACTTGGCAAAAAGTCCAACCACAAGGCAGCAAAGGACGATCCAACAAGGGCATGAGTCTGAATCTGAGACCCAGTCAAAGAAGTGCAGCAAGAAGGAAATCTGAAGAGAGCAGATTTATAGGACCGAAATTATTGAGTTGGCAGCTTTGGAACATGACGCTTCACTGGTGTTCTGTTCTGCACCCACTGCCCTTTTGAACTGAAGAGTTCAGCACTAACCACACCTTCCCATTCAGCAGGATGAGGCACAGCTGTTTCTATAGGGGCTGGCAAACAATAGTCCCAGGGCAGAGATAATGAGGGCCTGAATTGGGTTGGTGGCAGGGTGATGGAAAGCAGCAGAAGAATACACCAGACATTGTGCAGGAAGAATGGACAGGACTTTGTAACTGATTGGATGTTGGGAGGGAGGGAGGAGGAATTCAAAATGACCTCCAGGGTCTCCAGTGCTTTTCCAGGTTATCATCACTGCTGTGGCTACACTCCCCTCCCTTCCCAATCTCCACCTTTTGGTGAAGCAGTTCAACTCTACACTATACTCTCAAATCCTTTGCCCACTTGTCTTATCACAGACCACGCCTTGCCAAGTCTCAACCCTGAACCCTACTATCCATCTCCTTCACTCCTATTCACTTGCTGCTAAACAGAGATGGAGGAAGTCACAAAACCATGCTGATTGGTTCCACTCTAAATTTGTGCTATTGAATCATGGTGACACTTTCATGGCAGCTAAGAAATCCTTGACTCCACTCTAATTTATTCTCTATTTTACTCACCATAGCAGCTGTTCCAAACTTTCTTGTCTCCTTAAGCTGACCACGGCACCCCTTTCCTCCATCATCTCAGCTGAGGACCTTGACTTATACATACATCACCAAAAAATTGATACCATTAGCCTTGAGTTCCCTCTTCTTTCCTCTTTATCTCACATCCCTCTGACATTACTTCCCACCACCACTATCTCCTATACTACAAGTTCCAATGAAAAGGTTTGTGAGGCTAACTCCTGTTTATGCACCCTTAATTCCATCCCCTCCCATCTTTTCTAGAAAATCATTCCTACTGAAAATCCCTACTCCTTCTCTGGTCTTGAATTTCTCCCTATTTACTGGCTCCCACTTTGATTTCTACACACTTTTGAATTACTCTTCCATCCTCAAAACACTCTCACTTAATCCCACCATCCCTTCAAGTTATTATATAACATCTATCTTTCCTTCTCTGCTAAATTCTATGAAAAAGTCATTTATATTTACTGGCTCCACTTCTATTCTTACCTTATCCAAAACCCGTTAAAATCTGACTTCTTACTTCATTCAACAAAAACCTCTCTGTCTCTCCTCTCTCCCTCCTCTTCTCTTCTCTTCTCTCTCTCCTTTCTTCTCTTCATCTTGTCTGTCTGTCTGTCTCTCTGTCTCTCTCTCTCTCAGAGAGTTACCTCTGATCTCTTGCCAAATCTAATGATCTTTTCTCAATCATTATTCTTCTTGATCTCTCTGCAGCACTGTTGATCACCTTTCCCTACTAGATACTCAATTTTTAAGATATTGGTTCCTTTCAGTTCTCCCATCATGCCTCCTAACTGTGAGTGTGCCCCCAAGGCTCTATTCTGGGCTTTTTTTTCCCTCTATACCCCATCTTGTCCCCTTTATATGTCCCTTAGTGATCAGTTAACATATCTGTGTAGATGATTCCAAAATACGTGTGTATATACTCAGTCTCTCTTTTGAGCTCCAATCTCCCATGCCCAACTCCCTATTGAACATGTTAAACTCAATGTCTCATAGGCATCTCATTTTCATATATCTAAAACAGAACTCATTATCTTTCCACCATAACCTTTCCCTTTTCCAAACTTCCCTGTTACTACTGAGGATACTACCATCTCAGCATCCCAGGTTCACAATCTCAGCATCCTCCTCTACTCCTTGCTCTCACTCACCCCACATATCCAATCTGTTACCAAATCTTGTTTCTGCCTTGTATATCTCTTTCTGTCTATTCACAGAGTCACTACTCTAGTTCAGACTCTAATCACCTTTCATTTGGATTGTTGCCTTCCATTTGGTCTTCCTGTTTCAAGTCTCTCCCATTTTAATTCATCCATCACATGGCTGCCAAGTGATTTTCCTAAAGCATAGGTTTGACCATGTCATGTCACGCCCCTGCTCAACAAACTCAAGTGACTCCCTATTACCTCTGAAACAAAATATAAAGTTTTCTGTTTGACCCTTAGGACTCTTCACCACTTGACTTCTTTTTACTTTCTAGACTCTCTCTCCCTTACATGTACCATATATAAGATCCAGTAATACCGGATTACTTGCTATTCTTCACACATGACACTCCATGTTTAGGTTTTGTGTCTTGGGACTGCCTGGAATGTTTTCTAATCCCACTTGATATCTTTGTCTTCTTTCAAGACTCAGTTCAAATGTCCCCTCCTGAAGAATACCTCCCTCATCCTTGCCAGTCATTTGATCCTTCCCCTCTAAAGTTACCTTTTCTTTCCTCTTTATGTATCATTCATGCACCTATGTGTCTATATATTTACATGGTATCTCTCCATTATAAACTCCTTGAATATTGTTGGATTTGTTTGTTTTTTTGCTTCTCTTTTGTATGCTTAGCACAATATCTGGTACATAGTAAGTGCCTGACAAATGCCTGCTGATTGATTCATTCATTGAGTCTGAGGTTTCAAACTTGGGTGACTAGGCAAATAATGGTGTTATTAACAACAACAAGAAGAAGAAAAACTACTTAGTTGGTGAGTTCCTCTTTTTATTCCCATCTATTAGGAATTTCAGATTTTTCTTGTTATTATTGTTGAGTCTGTGTCCTACTCTCTGTGACCCCATTTGGGGTTCTCTTGACAAAGATACTTGAGTGGTTTGCCATTTCCTTCTCCAGCTCATTTTACAGATGATGAACTGAGGTAAAAAGAAGTTAAGTGACTTGCCCAGGGTCACACAGCTAGTAAGTATCCGAGGCCAGATTGGAACTCAGGTCCTTCTCACTCCAGGGTTGACTGTACCACCTAGCTGCCCAGATTTTCCTGCTTTAGACAATTATCTATGAAACAAACCTCATCACAAAATACCAGCCTGTCTAATGGACTCCACTAATATAAGGCAACTTCCAGTTACAGAAAAAAAAACCCTCAAAAAAACTTGCTGGCTCCAAAATAGAACACTTTCTCTAAGGGTCACAAACATGACAACCTTATGCTGAGTCAAAGACCAAAGCCCTTGATCCTATGCAGGGAACATGGAATTCACACATGGAAAAGAAGATGGTGATCACCCATATCTGCAGAAGTCATGTCTTTCAAGTCTCATAATCTCACCAGATAATTATTCTACAAGTATAATCTCAATTTTTTGCTAGTATAATGGACAGCCTCAGTGAGCCAAGAAAATTAAATTCATGGAGATGACAGCTAGCAAATGATGGGGCCTGTCTGTTGGCTCTTATTTTATCAAATTAAAAGTTAGACGCCACTCTAATAGATTCTGCAGATAGGTAAAAACAACTTTTTGGCAAGACTTCTTCAGTGGTGACCGTGTGAATAAATCTGCCATTCTATCCTGCTGAGTCAGGCATAAATCTATTGGCACTACCTGCTCATGTCAGTGGAGAAGCCAAGAAGAGAAGCTGGGCTGTAGGGGAAGATAAAGAAGGCAGTTTTAAACTTGCTTAGTTTGAGGTGCCAGTTGAACATTGAGGTTGCACCTGGAAATGTGAGACTGGACTGTGAGTTTTAGGTAAGCCAAGGATGAAGGTACAGATGGCTCAAGACATAATAAAGTCTCATAAGTTAAATTTTTCACTTTCAGGTGTTAATAGAAAATTCAATGTAAATGATCAGATAATAAGTAACAATCAATGACCCATATTAAAGGGTTCATATGAAATGAATCAGTCATGCACCAGGGTGACAAGGGAAGGAATATGTAGCTTGTAATGTAGCTAATGGCGCACAGACAGACAAAAAACTGCAATGTTTCAATGGAAGAACAGAATATAAATAAAAGGGGGCAAAACTAGTGCTAAATGAGAGGCTGTAGTCATCCCTTTTATATCAAAAACTTTGCAGGGGCAGCTAGGTGGCACAGTAGATAGAGGTCTGGCCTTGGAGTCAGGAGGAGGTGAGTTCAAAGCCAGTCTCAGACACATGACACTTACTAGCTACATGATCCTGGGCAAGTCACTTAACCCCGATTGCCTCACCAAAAAAAAAAAAAAAAAAAAAAAACCTTTGGGATACATTGAATGGTTTTACCCAATGGCAACTGTCACCATTGTAGAAAGTTCAAAAAATATGTGGGGATTATTTCATCAAAGATTAATCTCTTCAGGAAGAGGATTCTTCCAAGCAACTTTGTTGAATACTAGAAGTCATTAGGCATAACCCTGGATAGCCAGAGTACACTGAGACTTCTGCCTTGAGTGAGTTCAAAAATCACAATGCAGAAATTAAAAAGCTACCTACAAAGTTCCATTAATTGTGGGAGGCCCAAGATTATGATGAGTTCAACACAAACGCACGCTTCCTCACCTCACCCCACTCCCTCCTCACCATTACACACTCTAGATGATACATGTTGGTCAGGCCAGAGATATTTTGGATCATGTTCAAAAGGCTTAGAACAGAAGGATGACAACAGCTGGATTTTACAGACTGCCTATAAAGCTAATAGTTCTGGGGGCAAAGTTTGGAAGAAAATAGGTTTGATTTTAAATATTTCTCTCCTCATTTCTATAAACCATTATGTATCTGAGCTTGGAAATGGATTAAAAGAAAAAGACCTATGGATCATCTTTCATCACAGAAGCCAAGGTGCTGACACTTATACATGGGCAAAAATAACAAAAGGAGTAAAATCTTTTATGCTTATATAACACTTCGGTCTTCAGAGTTTACAGGAAGTAACGAATAAAGAATGTGTACACCAACTAAATCAACACATCACAGACAAAGTATTTGCACTGTGACAAATATGAGCATGTGAAGATAAAACAATACATTTTGATAGTCGTGCATATCTGAGAATATAATCCACATAAATTATGTGAATATGATATTGGGATGGTTTCTAAATTGTGTCCTTTAAACTTGAGTACACACTCAATGAAATTATAAAAAGTTCACCCATTCTTCTAATTCTCTCTATGACCTCTAGAGTAACAAATCTTTTAAAGTTTATTCACACATAGTTTCTGGATTCTGAAGGTGTTAGAGTCACCTAGCACCTAGGAGGTAGCACATGTATTGGAGAGAATACTCGATTTAGAGAGTTGGAGGACCAGCCTTTGTATTACCAGTTGAGTGACTTTGGGCAAGTCACTGGACTCTGGGCAAGTCTCTGACAGTTGGCTTATTTGTCAAATGAGGGGGTTGGTCTAGAACAGAGGCTGAGACCTGTTTTGTGTCATGGGCCCCTTTGGCAGACTACTGAAGCCTATGAACCTTTTCCAGAATAATGCACAAACACACAAAATAAAACACATAGAATTACAAAGGACCCCAAATTGTATTGAAATACACTTGCCAAAATATTTTTTAAAATAATTTCACAAACCTCAGGCTAAGAACTCCTGGTCTGGATGGCCTCCAAGATGCCTTTCAACTCTTTCAGCTATGATTCTAGAATCTCAAGAGAGAAACTTCATGGAATTTGGATCAACTCAACCGAGCTGAATAAATGAAAGCAGAGAAAACATAGTTAGATTTATTCACATTTTGGAGGGAATCCTGTTGTTGAACATCTAATAGCATTTCTCAGCCCCTGCCTTATCAACCTTACACCACTGTCTTCCTCCTTGGAGCCCTTGGTTTGCTTCCATTCTGTTGCTTTTTCTTCTGCCTAGTTGCTTTCACTCTCCTATCCTGTAGGGAGAGGACACAGATTTCCCCTTCTTCCCTGTCCTATAGACTCTGACATGAGCACACATGTCTTATTAAGTGGCATCTAGGTCACCCAGCAGCTACATGCCTTGACAATCAATGCTACCAATACTGAGATAAGAGCACCTTCTAAGATCAAGTAGCAGACTCCCTTTTCTTCCTATTTCCAGGCCCAACCCTCATCTCACTAAATTCCAGTTTCCAACCTGAAGGACTACTCTAAAGTTTCATTTGCAGAGCTTAGTCCTAAAGCCTAAATAGAAATTATGTCTTTGCCAGCTCAGGTTACTGGCCCCACCCAGTTTCCTAGGTTCTTTCTGATGTTTCATTACTCAGGTAACCTCCCAAGGGAAGAGTTTTCAAGCAATCCTATCAAGATAATTATATCAGAAATGTTTGAAAAGCAGAGTCATAACAATTTCTTCAACTAGTGAAAGAAAGGTCATCCAGCTATGACATTTATATGGAGGCCTGAAGTGATTCTCTGCATTACTCAAGAAAACATTTTTGCATGAAATGCTCAGACAATTTAGGAGATTAAAAAAGCCGAGAATATCTGAGTAATTGCTTCAAATCTCTGCTTGATTTGATATTGAGAGGCACAACCTAAATAAGACTTTGGCTCATTTTCTTTATCTCATTTGAACGTTCTAAATGGGTTCTGGGGTGAAGAGAGAAGCTGTGGTGTTTATCCAGCTTGTTTACTTCCATTTTTTTCACACCTTTAGTAAAACTGCAACATAGATTAATAAAGGAATAGGTTTTTCCTTATAAATTCACTACATTTTTAGATTTCTTCAAGTTAATTTCTTTCAAGTCTCTTAACATATCAATTGTAAAAATGTTATTACTATTGAAAGCAATATTTACAAAAATTAATTAATAGGGAAGAGAATAAGCATTTATATAGTGCCTACTATATACCAGGTACTGTGCTAAGTGCTTTTTACAAATATTATCTCATTTAATATTTATTAGAAAACTGAGAGAGCATAAACCTACTTCACTCAAAAAGAAATGGGCATATGGAATATACAGTAAGTTGCCAAATAAGTATACTGAGTGAAATATAACGTATAAGTTTAAGAGACAACTAGACATGTTTATGTAGACAGAAGGGGTTGGAAGATATACTGACAATACAGAGAGGTGTGTTGCAATAAACTTGAAGGAGACAGACTCATTGGGCCAACTGTCCTTTTTCCATACAGGAATTCCTTATGTCCTCATTAGCCTCTCACCTCTGGACAGATGGATTATTAAAATCTGGCTGAAATCTTGAGTAAAGATAGACTAGTGTCCTTGATCTAATTCCTGCTCTATATTCATCCATATTAAAAAATAATAACAATAACCAGCCATCATAATTTGGCTCACAGTTTCTTTTTGGGAGAATTACACATGCAGGAAAGCAAGAAGTTTATAAATCAGCTCCAAAGGCAAAGAAAGAGTTCGACAAGCAGGCTTGTTCTGATCACGTCCACTCTCTGTCTGATCCTAGGACATGTTAGTGGCACCTCACTTTCATAAGCAACACATTTTAAACTGCTGTATGAATGATCACCTTTTAGGCTTTGCCATGCTGTAATCTGGCCTAATTTCTTCAAAAGAGAAAACAATGTAAGCATTAGAATAAGACATTTCTCGCTTTCCTTTATCTCTCTTCATCTTCTGAAATACACTTAAGGAAGATTCCAGAAAGGATTGGTTAGAAGCCAAGAGTTTCATTCACCCTTCAAAGATCATTTGGAAACCACCAATTCACATTTTAGTAGTGCAATCAGCATTAGCATTTGGTTGAGCTTTTAAATACATGATTCATATTTGTATTTATTTAATGTGGGTATAGCCTACATCTGTGGTTTTACATATACAAATGAAGCTAACTTTAAACTTAAAATAAATCTAATTTCAATTTATTCAGATGTGACTTTGGAGCTTCAGTCGGCCAAAAATTTGCCCAAAATGTAAGCCTCATTAGCGTTCAGATACAACCAGTTTTGGAGATAGATGGATTTGGTAAGCTCCCAAGGCTGGCACATTTACCATGAATACCAAATTTGGTGTGTGTGTATGTGTGTGTATGTGTGTGTGTGTGTGTGTGTGTGTGTGTGTGTACTTTCATATACATTTATCACATCTAAAGACCAAATGTGAATAAGAAGGAAACACTATTCATTAATTAGAATACCATAATACTTTTGCTGTTACATACACATTTTTTAAAAAGTCATTTAAAGTTGTTAGTGCCCATGAATAAATAAAAAACTTTGATTTACCACATATTTACATTTTAAGCATCTTGCATTTCATAATAGAAACTCAAGCTTTAACAAAACTTTATTGTGATACCATCTGTAATCAGAACAGAAGGTCTTCCTTTGGGCATTGTCGTGCTTTGGTATAACAGTAATTTCATCAGCATATGTAGTGCTTCCACTGATACAGCTCACTGTCTTATTTATACTTTTGTCCTAGGTGATTCTTATCCATTCTGGAGGCCTTCCTCTTGTTTCTTACGTATCTCAGGAGTATCAGTGCACCACTTGGGCTCTCTATCAGTTACTTTTCATTCTTTCTTAAACTAAACAATAATCATCCTTTAAGACAGAAATATAAAAGTGGCCCTTTTACCAGTCTTCTTCCTTATGCAACCGTAACTTCACATTCAGTCTTCGGACATATGGTATTCGATATGTGAGTTTTTAATATATGTGTGCTATATATGATATCATGTATACAACATGAATTTTATATAATTTTAAAATAACAGAGATTAATTAAATAAAACATTAGATTGAGAACAGAAGGGTAAACACAAATGTAATCTATTTATTTATCTTGATCAAAAATGAGTTTCAAAATCAGCAAGTATTTGTTAAAGTGACTACTATGTGCCAGGCCCTATGCATACAAGTACAAAGAATAGAACAATCCCTATCCATAGGGAGCTTACATTCTAATTGACCTTGCTATACTTTTCCAAAAACTGGCTCCTCCTTATGACAACTCAATCTGCCCCACTCAAAACTTTGTTGCTATTTTTGACTCGCCTCTCACATTTATTTCTCGTATCTCACTTCTCTCTACCTGATGAATTCCTGCCAACCCTTTAAAACCCAATCACACTTTTTGAAGTATCCTTCAATGACCTCCTCCATTAAAAATGATATTTCTGACTTTGCATCTCAAATTTCTTTTCATTTCCACTTTTCTCTTGTACTTAACTTTATTATTTTATAGCATAGCTTTTTGTGTGTTTGTTGTATTTCTTACTAGACTACAAGCATTATAAAAGGAAGAATTCTTTTTCATCTAAAATTTTTTTGTCTCTGCAGTACTTAACACAGTACTCCATACCCAACAGATGCATAATAAAACTTCTATGTATCTATAACTTCATCTAGGTGAGTGCTCACTCTCTCAGTGCAAATCACCATTTTCTGTATCTTCAAATCCTGTGATGCCCTTGCCAACAACCACCTATTAAGTCTATATAAATGAGCTACCCAACATACCAGAGGCCTCCCTCTGGGTTTCTTAACATTTTATGGGTGAAATTAGTCAAGCTCATTTATCTATCCTGGTTGTGATTGTTTCTCAACTCTTTCGGCCTCCTCGTTGTGATGATGGCTTTACATTGATTAAGTTTCTCTAAGAAACGTGTCCCATGAATTGTTTGTCATTGAATTAATTGATATTACCAGTACATGGGCTTTAGCTGTGATTTACTTTAATTCTTTGAGAGATCTGCAATCTCATCATTGTGAATACTCCCTCAGCCAAAGCATGACCGATCCACGCCTCAGTAAACAGTTTGGTGAGTCGCTATGGTTAGCCATCTGATGATGAGTCACAACAAATTTTACCAGAAAAATCCTCAGACAATAGCCTCCCTCTGGTACTAGGCCCATATTCAAAGCCTTTCCAATATAGTAGGAATTTCCAGGCAGAAGGAAAGATAATAATATTTACCTGTTAGATGACAAAAGCAGATCTAATCATTCTACTCAGCAGAAGGCAAAAGCAGGAATAAGTAAAACATCACAGTCTACCTATATACTTGGGTCACATTCTACAATGAAAGCATGGGGGAAAGTAGGCACTTACTTAAAGAAACTAAGCATCAAGGCACTTGTGTGCTTAGCATAGTGCCTGGTACATGATAGGCACTTAATAAATGTTGATTGATTGCTTGTTGAGTTGGGAAACCCATGTGTCTGAAGCATCTCATGGCTCTGGACTATAAGCTGATCCCTCTTCTGGCCCCTACTACTTTCCTGTTGGGCAAAGCTGATAAATCAGTGACAAGCTGGTTTTTTTTTTAAAAGCTCAAAGTCACCATTAATAGATACTGAGAAACTTATGCTATGTAATGACTAGCCAGAGAGCTGCCCAGCTCTTCAGATCTACAAAGAACAGGGGATTTTGCATGGTCCAGGCAACTCCAAACTCATTCTCACAGCAAAATAAGTGTAAGGTTGTCTTCTTTCTCTGTTTCTCCCTCTAAAACCAAAAAAGGGAGTACAAGGCAACAGGGGGATCCATGAGATGTTTCCTCAATCTTAGGGACTAGAGAGAAATGAGCCCTGAAAACAGGGCAGCAGGATTCAGCTCTCTTCCACTGAGGTTCTAGTGACTGCTCCAGCCTTTCACTAGCCAAAGCAATGCTTCTTTTCCAGTAAGTTAAGTTCCCAGCAAACAGCTAAAAAGTCAACTGGCTCAATTGGAAGCCTTCTATGTCTTCCATCTGCAGCTTCTTGCGACTTCTCTACTCTGCTTGCCTTCTTGCTTAGTCTGTCTATCTTTACCTGTAGGTTTTTCTCTGGCTTCTTAATTGCTTCTAGCACCTCAGATCAGACCCTTCTGATGATTAGTGACCCATCCTTAGTCACTTGGCCAAAGTCACAAATATTAAGAGGGAGAGCTGGGATTCTAACTCGGGTCCTCTAACTCCAAACCAATGCTCTTTCCACTATACCATGGTTACCAGCTAAATATCTTTACCAAAAATGTTTCATCAGTAAATACCTCAAACTTATTGTGTTGAAAATTGAGCTTATTATGGAATGCCAGAAAGTTAAAAGGAAGTAATTAATTAATCATCTAGTCCAACCACTTCACTTTACAGGCAAGGAACTTGGGCCTGGAGAGTTTAAAGACTCGTCCATGATCATGTAACTACTAAATGTTGAAGCATAGACATAAACTCAGGGCTCCCAACTCCCCATCCCATGTTCTTTTTACTACGTCAGGCTGGCTTCTATTTTTCAAAAAAAATTTTCAAAAAAAATTCCTTTAAATTATTCCATTATTTCTGTAAGTGTAACCACTGCAGGAATGTCCCATGCCCCAAACTTTGAAGCTATCTTTGATTCTCACTACTCATATTCAATCAGGCACCTAGTACAATATCTTTCATATCTATTCCTTCCTCTCTACTTCTACTACTGCTACCCTAATTTAGGCCCTCATTACCACCTGCCACTACCAAAGCAATGGCCTCCTAATCAGTCTTCCTTCCATCTTTCCCATCTCTTCTTTAAATTATATAATTTTATACTCTTCCATATGCATAGACATGGTTATGTCACTCTTCTACTTGTAAAGTTCAAATTCTTTATCCTACTGTTTGAAGCCCTCCACAATCTGATGTCAACCCACTTTTCTGATCTTTTTTTCATACTCTTCTACTTCATGTATTTTATGGCCCAAACAGATTAGAGTACATGCATGTTGTTCACTTCTCTATTTCCATTCTTTGTTCATGCTATTCTGCATACTTGGAATATTCTCTCCCTGTATTAAATTATTATCTGATCTTTAAGACCCAATGCAAATGTCATCTCTTCCAGCAAGCCCTCTTATACCTCCAATTAGTGATGTGCTCTCCTCACTCAGACATCACATAGTACTTTGTTTGCATTCTTCCTATACACTAATAATATGTTTTATTATATTTATTTCTGGGTCATCTTCCCTTACTATACAATAAGTTCTATAATAGCCAATAGTATCTTGTGTAAACATCGTATGTCTTCCAGCCCCTATCACAGTAGCTACTTGATAAACTTAGGGTGTTATGGAAAGTACCCTGGACTACCAGTATGACATTGGGCAAGTCCTTTCCTGGGACTCAGTTGTCTCATTTACAAAATGAGGGGGTTGCAGAAGTGGGGAACCTGCAGCTTAGAGGTCACATGTGGCCTTCTAGGTCCTTGGGTGCAGCCTTTTGATTGAGTCCAAGTTTTACAGAACAAATCCTTTTATTAAGGGGATTTGTTCTGTGAAGTTTAGATTCAGTCAAAGGGCCACACTTGAAGACCTAGAGGGCCACATGTGGCCTGGAGATCTCAGATTCCCCACCCCTGCAGTCCCTTCCAGCTCTTAACCTCTGATCCAATACTTCTGTGAAATAAGTTCCCTAGAAGTGAATCCATCTACTCTAATCCACTGAGATTCATACACTATTTCTGACAACCTCTCCACGCCCCCCCACCACCACCACCAAATAACCTCATCCATAATTTCTAGTTTGGCTTTTGATCTTCTAATGGTACTAAAACAGACTCTAATCTCAGGTGGAGAATAAGCAGCAGAAGTAGATGAGCTCATAAGACACAAAAATCTTATGTCTGTATTCTCCTGTTTTCATGCAAATGCCCCCGGTAATTAAATCAGGAAAAGAAAATGTAGCAAAAACATATCAGCCAAATGGTTCCTAAATTTCAAAAAGAGCTGTAAATATGGTCCTTTTTAGAGGATCAGGTTCTAGCTTAGAGTATGAGAAAGGGTAACAGTTGTTCTGATGAAGCAGTTTTTAAATTCTTGTCAATAATTTGAAGAGAGGTAACTGATGTATGTTGAAAAGCTGGCAAGATTTTTAAATAGTTCGGACACTATGGGGAGCATTTTTTCTTAAAGCAATGCACTCAGAAGTGTTGGCATGATTTTATTTGAATGTAGCAGTGCTTATGTGAGGAAGTTATTTTGAATTACCCTAGTATAAATATGTATGACTTTATTTGTATTGAAAATTTCCTTTTCAAGTGAGCGACTGAGGGACTGTTACATCTCTATTGCTTTGTAAATGATTTAGGTATTTCATTTTGGAAATAAAATGTTATACCCAGGAACAGAAAGCAATACCACCACCCTCATTGTTCCTATAGGTGGCTTTTGCACTAACCTTGATATTTTTTTAACTCTTACTTGGCTAAAATTGATTTGTGGGTAGAAATCTTTTTCAAGGAGCCACACACCAAAGGATATATACTGCCATGTTTTCTTCATAATAGAATTTGACTGCTTTAGAAATAAATTTAAGGAGAATGTTCTTTTTGACTCAATCAGTGGTTCCTAATAGAATTCAAAAAGAAAATTTACATTTCATGGGCATAATTGCCATAATTTCCTACTTAAAGCTTCCCAGGTCTTCTTGGGATACCCATCTCTGATAGCCAATTTTACTTCTCACTGAGTGCTAAAAAGTCAAAGGAGGGAGAAATAGGTATTTCACAATAAGACTAAAACCTGGAGAGGGAGAAAGAGCAAAAAAAATGGCAAGGTGAGGTACAAAATGTAACCTACTATGTAGGAAAGATTCCTTGAATTAAAAACCAAAAAATCTGGGACTAATGACCTTAGTTCTAATCTGTCTCTGCCATTTATTACCTGTGTAACCTTAGATCAATAATTTTACCTCTCAGAGATTCTGTCTGCATAACCAGAAGGATAATCATATCAAATGAGGCTAATCACACCTAATGCCAAAGATTATTGTGAAGATCAAGTGAGATAATGTATACCAATATGCTTTGTAAATTGTTAAGTGAAATAGTGTGCTCCTTTCAGACTACAGCAAATGTGCATGTCTTATGGGGCAAGTTATAGAGACAATAAGACATAAGGGCACATCCCACACAGCCTGCATTTGCACCTGGTGGAGGGTAATTCCCTTTCTGGTATGAGTGTTTCAGTCTATACTTCATAAAGAATATGAGGCTCTGAGTAACTCTTTTGGCCAACAAAGAAAATGAACTTGACCTTCTATGAATAAGCAGTCTCTATACCTTTTCCTCAACCATTCATTTGGATAGACTAATAGGAATACCTTACAGTTAAAAAATCTGGGGAGACCTGAACCCTAAAGTTAATTGGTGATTACTAGGCTTTGCATGATTATCAATAAATCAATCAGCAAGTATATATTAAGATACTACTATGTGCCAGATACATTGGGAATATTAGTTTAAAAAAGTGAAATGGTCCTTATTCTCAAGAAGAGTCATGGTAGAAACAAGTACATATGTGTGTGTGTGTATGTGTGTGTGCGTGTGTGTGTGTGTGTGTATACAGCACATATATAAAGCAAATAAGTATAAATATATGACCTAGCTTAAAAGAGTTAAAGATGTAAGAAATGCATTGGATGATCACCATAAGTTAGAGTGAGGTCTCTCACGGGGGGGGAGCCATGATCATTCTCCAATACAGAATCGGCCAAAGGATACAAATATACACTTCTCAAAAGAAGAATTGCAAACTGTTAACATCCGTGTGAAAGAATGCTCCCAAATTACTAATAATAAAAGAAACATAATAAATCTGATATTTTATTTCATATTCAGAAAATTGGCAGAGGTGACAAAAAATAGGAAAAGTTCATTTTGAAGGTGTTGTAGAAAATGACACAATAATGTGTTATTCATGTAGTGATGAATTAGTACAACCATTCTGGAAAGTAATTTGGAATTTGTGAATAAAGTGATTAAAATGCTCATACCTCTTGATGCAAAAATTCCAGTGCTAGGTATAAACCCCAAAGAGGTCACTGATAAAATGAAAAGCTCCATATATACCAAAATATTTGCAGTAATATTTTTTAATGGTAATAAAGTAGCTTCCCATCTCCTGGGGAAAGGCTAAACAAATTGTGGTACATTAAAATTAATAGAATAATACTTGCTATAAAGAACAACAAACCTGATGAGCACAGAGAAGCATGGAAGGAGTTACATGAACTGAGGCAGAGTAAGCAGAGACAGGAAAACAACATACATAAATGATCACAAGGCAAATGAAAAGAACAACAACTATGAACCAACTGAAACTGAATGTGGTAAAATTATAAAGACCCAGCTTGGCCCCAAAGAAGAGATATGAGACTGTGCCTCCCCTCCTCACCTGCGGAGATGAGAATCCACGAGTGTAGAACTTATCATATGATAGAAGATTTTTTGGTATGTGTTGATTGGTTTCGCTGAATTGCTTTTTACATGTTCCTTTTTTTAATTTTATTCTTGTTGCTGTTGTTGCTGTTGTTACAAGACTTGGCTCTCTGGGAGTGTACAAGGAGAAAGATGCAAGAAGAGATCTAGGCAATGTTACAACAAAAGATAGCAATAAAACCTGTTTTTTTAAAAAAAGCTTTTTTTATTTCTTTAATTACCAAAGAACTTGGGGCCAAATTTTTACTTTTGTTTGTTCTTCTTTCCCTTTGGCCTTGTAACACAGAATATCTCTGTACCATACACAATTTCCTCATTCTCCTTAGTGTTTTACTTTTTTGTATTTAAATTTATTTATCTAAAGCTGACAATGAAAATATATAATTCAGAACCATTTGAAAAGGATAAATACGTTCATAAAACCACTTCTTTGCTCCACAGTTTCATAAAAGTAGTGTAAGGTGCTGATATACCGTATCGAGTCAAATAACATACACAAAGTGTCATTAATATTCTAGAGGCTATATGCACATAGCTTTAATGGCTTCTATCCTCTGGTGGGACTTGAATTTAATCTCACTTTAATGAGTCAAAATAAACTAACTTTAAAATAGAAAATCATTTCACCTTCCCCACATATTACTTGATGTGGACACTAACCTTCCTTTAATTATTCATTCCTTTAGAAAGATGTAAGAAAAAACTTTCTAATAATTAAACTATCCATAAGTTAAAGTGGCTATCTTCCAAAATGGTGGATTTCACTTCACCATAGGTCTTAAGGTAAAGACTAGATAACCATTCATCAGGCATGTTTTTTTTTGTTTCTTTTGTTTTGTTTGGTTTATGCAATTGGGGTTAAGTGACTTGCCCAGGGTCACACAGTTAGTAAGCATCAAGTGTTTGGTCTGAGTTATCAGGTATGTTTTGAAGAGGACTCTTATCCAAATATAAATTAAATTCGATGGTCTCTGAGGTCTCTTCCAATTTTGGATTCTGTAAATCTGGATAACATTATGAAACCATAAAGGCTAAGTAATGGCAGGTTATAATTTTTCATAATTCTTAGGATTTAGGAGTAAAAGGAAATTTAAACATCACCTACTCTAATCCCTTTACTTAAAGATGGGGAAAATGAGGTCCAGAGAGGTGACTTGATTTGCTCAAAGTTAAAAAGGTAATAGGTAGCAGGCATAGGTCCTCTTGGAGAAGGAAATGGCAAACCACTCCAGTATCTTTGCCAAGAAAACCCCAAATGGGGTCATGAAGAGTCAGACACAACTGAAACAACTGACCAACAACAACAACAAATAGGACTTCTAATTCAAAACTATGGCAAATTCTGGGTTTTTTCAAGTGGTTATTATTTTGGTCCAATGTCACAAAACCAGCATTTTACTCAAATTCAGAATTTTCAGTGAATGTTCAAATGAATTTCTTTAACCTATTCAATTTATTTAATAGTACTAAATTTAATGATTATATTACTATCTGTGGGTCTTTGAGTAATTCATCTCCCGTCTACCACATCAGTTTCCTCATTCAATAATTCAAACACTTATTGAATTGAATTTGTTCAATTGAATTCCTCATGTTATATTATTATTATATCCTGACCTGATTGTTACATGGAAATAGTCTTAAATAATTTTATAAATTTTAGTATCTTATACAAATGCCAAGAGATAACTGGTAATGGAAACCCCAGAATCATGACCACTTTCTTGAGATATTCCAAATACATGCCATATAAATAAGATTCCAAACACATTTCATATAAATAAACTTGGTTTCAAAATGGACTTTTCACTTCTTCTTGTTACTGTAAAAATACAAGAATTTTCAGTGATTTTTTTTCCAGCTAATTCTCATCTTGACTCTGTCTACATCTAGGAAAGTGCTAACATGGTACCAAAAACAGAAGGTGAACCAGTCTACTTCTGTCTTAGAAAAGCATCCACATACCACAGAGTAATACTTACAAATCCATAGTGACCAGACAAACCTAACGTGAACAAACTGTGTAGTGTGTGAGTGAGTGAGTGTGTGTGTGTGTGTGTGTGTGTGTGTGTGTGTGTGTGTGTGTGTG
>NW_020954594.1:13796241-13808457 GCF_900497805.2 Vombatus ursinus
GTGTGTGTGTGTGTGTGTGTGTGTGTGTGTGTGTGTGTGTGTGTGTGAAAGCTAGTACCGAGAGAAAACAAAACAAAACAAAACAAAACCCAGGTCAGTCTTAATGTCAAATCATTGTAGCGGCATATTCCCTGTGTAGGATAATAAATTTAGAAGACTTCTGGTAGGGAGGACATCGACAGTCTTCCAGTCTTTAAGAAAGATAAAAACAACAGATCTTAACACATAGTTAGCAAGAACAATTAAAGTACTAAACTACCAGATGGTAGGCTGGGGCAAACTCCTTCTCCACCAATTCTGCTCCTCCCACCTCCCTCTGAAACATGATGCCAGTGTCCCCAGGCTTTGCTCTGCTTCTGAATAATAAAATTATGTACCTTGAACTATCTGCTTCAGTTGAGGTACTTGCCCTGGACACAAAATTCCTAGTTATAGCCCCGCCATTCTTCTTGCATCTACCTTACATTTGCCTTACCTGACTGGTTTTTGGTTTTTTGTTTTTTTTTTTGGCAGCCTGGCCCATGAAAGGCTTAGATAGACAAAATGACCAGCAGATTGTGCCATGTATACTAACAGAAATCTATTCTCTAATATACTTGAAAGAAATTATTTATTATACTGACATACATATTTTCACCATTATAAGCCAACGTCTCAACACTACTACAGAGATTATTCAGGCAAATTGCTATATGAAATTAAAACAAAGTACTTGAATACCACTCATAGCTTTTCAGCTACTCTTACCATGATTTAAGAGTCATTTCTGCTACTATGGCTAAGAAGGTTTCATTTCTCCAAATACAACTTAGATTCTACTTTCTACCTGCAAAAAAAAAAAGGTAATTCTATGAGCAAGTGTATAATCAAAACTTTTCGATGTTGTAAGTAAACATTAATTGCTATATAACTGAAGAACAACATAAGTAATTCCAAAGCACTAAAATAAATTAATTTTGCACATAAGCTTTATCAGCTTTGATTTGGCAAGGTTCACTTTGTTCTATAGTTCCATTGGTTCATCAATTAAACCACAATTTATACAGATGGCATATAAAGAGTACGATAACATCATGTATAAATAAAATATATTATCCCCTCCAAAAAAATCAAAATTACATAGGTACTCATACATGTTGACCCTCAGGGTTGCATGAAAAGTTCCATTTTTTTTAAAGTATGTCTTGTTCAAAAATACTTTGTGGCACAAATTTTTTCAAATATTAGGTCATTATCAAATGAAAAGCATCCCCCATTGCGAAAATGAAATCATGTTGCTAAAAATTCAAAGTGTTTTTGTTTGTTTTTAACTGCTTCTACACTTGGGTTGCAAATAACCATCATCATGATACCATCTGTCACCAATCTCATCACAATTCCTACAAATGTAGTCCTTATCTCTTGAAGTTCTGCCTTCTTGAAGTCACATAAAGTTCTAAGTCCATGAATATTTAGGAAATAGGGAACCCACATCAATAACGTTTTATTACCAATGATAGGGATGCTTTTTATAAGGTATAAAATAATGAAATTATGGATTTTTTTTTGCTATGAGTTGCTATGACAGAGTGGTTCATCTTTCATTGATGCTTGGTGCAGGGAGCTCAGACTCTACTTACGCCAAGAAGTGCCTAAACCAGAATTACTTTTACAAAATACCTCCAACTTTTCTCACTCCTCAGTCATCTTAGTGGCAGGTCTCTGGCTGAGGGTCCTCCTGCACTGGAGACAAGAAAATGGTAGCCTCAAAGAAGACAGAAAAAGTTGCTGGAGTCCATCAACTCAAGGCTCCAGCTGGTCATGAAAAGTGGCAACACGTGCCCTGAAAATGATCAGACAAGGCAAAGCCAAATTGGTCATCTCAGCCAACAACTGTCCAGCCTTGAGGAAATCAGAGACTGAATATTATGCTATGTTGGCCAAAATTGGCATACATCACTACAGTGGCAATAACATTGAATTGGCTACAGCATGTGGGAAGTACACTGGCTATCATTGATCCAGGTGATTCTGATATCATCAGAAGCATGCCAGAACAGACCAGTGAAAAGTAAACTGTACAAAAGTATTCTTTAATAAACTGGCCAAAACTTGTTTAAAAAAAGAACAACAAAATACTCCCAAAGTGGTCTCCCAGCTTTGATTAAGGCCTCTAGTAAAGAAGACTTTTTTTCAAGTACTTTAAACACCATTGTCTCTAAACACTGTGAATAAGCTTCAAATGCTCTACTGTCACCTTTCTGTTTTTCTTCATCTAACTGAAATATAGCTTCAGTTTCTTCTAATATTATAGTACTCATTTCTTCAATGTCCACTAACACTAACATCTAATTTCAGACATCTAGATTTCCTTTGTAAAAAATTACAATGTCAATGTTTATTTTACTGCCAATTATTAAAATTAAGACACATCTTTCACATGTATATATGCAATGTATATACATATATATAAATATTGTGTCACTGTCACCTGTTGCCCTTCAATGCATTTTTTCCATCTTTCTCAATTAATTTAGAACCCAGCTTAGTCTTCCTTTCCAGTATATCTCCTTCGATCATTTTTGAGATAATATTTGTACTGATGGCCCTCCGAGAATCTGCCCACACGATTCTTCAGTATCATCAACTCCGATTATCTTCTTCACCATTTCACATTCCTGAAAGGCCATACCTTAGCCCTCACTATCCCTGGGAACATCCAAGATCCATAATTTAAAACCCCCTCCTTTCCTTCCACCATTTCCACTCTCAGTCTTGTTTTGCCCTTATCATGACTTAAAATAAGAGTGATTTTGATGACATGGAAAATGACTAGAATATGCCTTTGGTCTGTTACAGTCTCATAACCCTTGTCATTTTAGAAAGCAAAAACAACTAAAAGAAAATACGCAAGTAAGCTCCTTGAGGTCAGGTACTATTTTCTTCTTGTCTTTGTATTTTGAGCCCCTAATACAGTGTCAGGCACACAGTAGACACTTCATAAATGCTTGTTGATTATTTTATTGAAACACATTCTTTAATCCATTAATTTTCTCTCATTTTTCCTATCATGGCCTTTAGGAATCCTACTAACTCTTTAACACTTCCCTGTTCCCCTTTTGCACAGACTATCTGCCCACCTCCACCTCAGGCTGGACTGCTGGTTGGCGTCATTTTCCTCAAAGAGGGGGAGTAGAAGAGTTGGCTAGCCCATTTCCCTGTTCTGAGTTACCTCTATGGGGAGAGAACTGGTCCCAGATGAGTTTCTAGTCCATCAAGCCCAACTCTCTGGTCCCCCTCTGGCCTAAGGCTTTGCAACAGTTTAAGAACCTGCCTCCTCCTTTCCCTGGCATGGCAGAATCAGTGCATGGCACTTCTTGGATGGGGGTGGGGAGATGGTGTAACATGGTCATTGTTTTGGAGGATCTCTGCATCACAAGCCTGAATCACAAACCTTCCAGCTCACTCTTACACTAGAAACTCATATGCAGTAGAGTATAAGGACACTGAAAGAGATGTCTAAGTATTAAAATTCTCTAGTTACTTTGAGACACTTTTCTGTTTTGTTCTGTGAACGCAGCTGAAATGCCTCTATATTTGACATATAGATCCTTTACAAAAAAGTTTTCAAGCGTGTGTATTTTCTAGCAAGCAACTACTCAACCATATTGCTGGTCACATGATTCTATATCTTACTAATATCTAGTCTCATTCACCTCGGTTTCTTTTGCTTACCATACCACTTCTTGACTTTAAAGATTTAATTTTAGTGTTTCACAATCTACTATAACTGCTAATGCTGCTGCTGCTACTAACAACAACAACAACAACTGGCATCTGAACGTTGTTTTAAGGTTTGCAAAGTTCTTTACATATGTTATCTTATTTGATCCTCACAACAGCTCTGTGAAGTGCTATTACTATCCCCATTTTATGGATAAGGAAATTGAGGCTGAGTGGTTAAGTGACTTTCCCAGGGTCACATTGCTGGTAAGTGTCTGATTCAAGGCTGGGAACTCCAGTCTTCCTGACCCCTAGAATCTCTTCACTCTGACCTTCTGCCTTTACCAATTTCCAAATCCATACCCCTGACTAGCCTCCTCACCCCACTCTCCCCAGTGCAATTTCTCTGTTCCTGCTCTAGGACTACTGAACATCACTGAAGAAAGCGACAAAATAGAATTGAATTCACCTAGTACCAATTCATAAAAATAATCTAAATATGAGCAGCATTTTCTGGTTTATGCCTCCAAAAGATTCATACACCAATATCTTATCATGATTAGATTCCCAAAGGCTATATCAAGATAGCCCAAATGCTGTACGTTCTATGGACTTCATAAGGCTTCACATACAACGGGTATCAAATGGTACTCAACCCAGAGTAAGATACAAACCAAATAAAACTTTCCATGAGTCACATTTTGATTCTTTAATGGATTGGACAATATTGAAGAAGGACACAAAAGCAGACTGGTCAAATCTCCATGATGTCAATCAAATCAAATCAAATCACTCAACAATTTCTAGATAGAGTAGTACATATCTGTACCCTTTCCTCTTGAAAAACTGCAAAAAGTCCAGGTCACCCCTGAGACTTCTGGGCAAATATGCAGTTGCTTTGTTATGTAGTCCCAGTAGGAGAAAAGTATGAAAGAACAAGAGTTAGGGAATCTTCAAGAGGAAAGGAATAGTAAATAAGGAATATTTAGGAACTGCAAGCAGCTTCAAGATTTGTAAATACAATTGAAGAGTCAAAGGTCATAAGGGTTTGGGTTAAATGAAATCAGCATCTTTTATTGTAACAACTTTCTTTTTCTACATTGATTATATTATTTTCTACTGATTCTAATATCTAGTAGTAGATGTTTTATTTTCCATTTTAAAAATTGGTTTTCTTCTTCACTATAGCTATCTGGAATTAGTTCTAGCTTTAACATAACTCTAATTTCAAAAGAGAATGTTTGATTCATTATGAATAGTCTTAAAGCAAATGGTTTTCTAAAAGCCAAAATTCTGGTCTCAGAATTTGAAAGTTTGCCCTTTTTGTTGCAAGTCTTACTCAAGAATGTAACTAAGCTATTAAAAATTTAACCCCTGCACTGAAAGAAAATCTCTCACAGAACATAAGCCACTGCTGGCTATTGTACACAATGTGACATAACAAATTTCTAAGACATAACAAATTTCTAAAAACTGCATTTCAGCCTCAGTACAAGGTTTATGCTTCTACCAAATTACAACTGCATTGTGTATAGCAGAGAAACTGCTAAACCATTCAATTTGGTATTTATTTTTCATTGCAATTATATTATCTCCTTTGCATCACTCCAAAGAATCATCAACACAGCCAGGTCCTCCATTCTGTTTCTTTCACTTAATAACACCCTCAGTTTTAATCCAAAAAATATAGACACTAAAATGAAAATAGTAATCATATTATATCAGTATTAATTCTTATCTTTATTTCATTTGTATCAGAAAAAAGTGTTTTTAAATCATTCATATCTTTATAGTTCATTTAATTGGAGATGGGACAAAAGACTATCAAGATTAAAATATGTTTGAAAATTATTTTAACATAACTTTAATTCCCTTTCTATACACTATAAAGTAGAGACCTGAAAAATTACTCCATATAAGTCTCAGTTATTTTTTGTCTCAATTTTCCATTCTACTTTGCCTACATAAATATCATAGTTATTTTGGCCTAATTTTAAAAGCATTCCTTATTATTAAAAATCTTGTTTTATATATGTTTTATATAATATACATATCTATCTCTCTATGTATGATTGGCAAAGAAATGGTGTGCAAATTGAGTATTTTTGCAAGCATCTAATTCAACAAATGTGCTTTTATAAGTGCAGGAGAAAAACTTTTGCATTATTTTGTTACTTCTTTTGTCTGTCCTGGGAGAAAGAAAAATATTTTTAAAAAAAATAATTTAAAACCAGGCATTAGATATGCAAATATGTGTTCAGATCAGAGATACAAAAATTATTCAAATGATTAATTATTCATCATAAAATGTCAATTAATAATTATGAACTGTAATAGGCATCTTCCTAGTGTATCTTTATTTTTCAGGCCTAAAAACTGTTTAATATATGAGTTAAATTGGCTTCCAACAAGTTTTAAAAATTCAACAAAGTATACAACAACTTGTAAAGAAGTGCTAACTTGAATTTTAATAACTATCCATGAAATGTGACCAAATTTTAAGAAAATTTTCAAAAGACAGAGTTCATTATATGAGACATTTGTCAATATATTCATCCATCTGCTTTAATAGACATAATTCTGTTAGAATTGATGAAATAATAATAATAACAATGCTGTAAATTTTTAATTTGGCTTGTTATGTTTGTTTGGCTTAAATTTTTTATTGAGCTGAATCATCACCATTTTTTAAATAAGCATTAAGATTAAAAAATCACATTTAGAAGTTGTACTGATAAAAAAAAAAGTTTACAAAATTTAAAAGGTCACCTGTTCTAATCTGCTAGCTATAATAAGCTATGCTTATTATTATTATAGATTTCTATATAAAGGGACTGAAGTAACACATTAGAAAAATGCTAACATTGGCTAGATCTTCTCCTCCACGAAAAATATCATTTCTTACCTTCTTGGGAATGGTACTGTTTTGCAGGATTTGGTTGGGAGTGGTGGTGTCTGAATTAATAATAAATTATTCTATAGCATTGCTATTATTATTACTACTGGTATAATTTTTTTTTTACATTGTTCACTGACCACTATGCTATGTTGGTGGACTTTTATTATCTTACATGTTTGCCATGTAGTTATTTTTAGACATAGGTTGTCATTCATCTCCTGATGGTAACTTAATTACCTATTAAGTATTCTGTTTTGAAAAATGCAATAATAAATCTGAACACATGCTAGGAGATAGTAAAAGACTCAAGAAGAAGGAGAAAACTAGAAGGGGGAAAAAGAAGATAAGTAAATAGCAGACGGGGTTAGTGTTGAGGAAGGGTGCCATAGGAAAAGAATGCGGAGAAAGAGACTAAAGGAAAAGTGATGTCTTTCTGAGAGAGACAGAGAGAGAGAGAGAGAGAGAGAGAGAGAGAGAGAGAGAGAGAGAGAGAGAGAGAGAGAGAGAGAGAAGATACTAAGTATCAGTACCACTAGCTTTCAAATCCCTTGTGTTGCTTCTGGCGTCTGAAAACGTTAATGACATACTTTCGAGTGAGGACTAAAGTCTTCTCTGGCCTGCATTGCCACACAACATCAACTAAGTTATCTGGTGATTCCTACACTGTCCCCCTTCTGTCCCCTTAACTGAGATTGACAGTTGCGTGTTGTAGGCTTTTCCAGGCACGGCCTTTATTATGTTAATCAGCCCCTAGCATCACCTCCTTACAGGCTCACACACATCCAGAGCCTAAATCTCCCGGCCTGCCCTCCCCCTGTACCCTGGGGACCGGAAATAGGGGCGGCGGGGTGATAAAGAAGGAGAGAAAAAGAGGTCAGCTGATCAGACCCAGGGTAAGGGGGGTGGCAAGGAGTGAGGTGGGGAGACTCTGGGGAAGTGGGGAGGGGGATTGAATTCCCACACGTGGTGCCTTACATGTGATGCGATGCATTGGTCTAAGATCAAAATCATGGAAGGAACGAAAAGTACCCCGGGAGCGCGCAGAGTGAATTAGAAGCATCCATCAGGACCTGCTTTGCCTCAATAAATTAAAAGGATGATTTGGGTCCTGAAGTTTTCTGGCTCCTGTCAAATGATGGAGCGAGACAGGAGGGACTGTCTCTGAAGCAGAGAAAGGGTCAGTTGTCCTTTAATTAAAAAAAAAAAACTGAGAGTTCTTAGCTCACCTTGCCTTCTGGGCAGCAGCCAGGTAATCTATGAAGTTGCAGAAACTGAGAAGACAAGTTTGGGGTTGCCAAGGGGTGGTTCACTTCGTAACAGCTTTTGAAGGTGACACTTGTTTCAAAAAAGTGTCCCCTCCCTCCCCCTGCCCCTTCTAGGTCTGATTTACGAAGGGATCATAATCAGCTTTCATGCAGGGAAAAAGTTTGATGTGTGGTTCCTTGCCACCATCACCACCCAATGTAGCAGACTTCGGTGACACACCCCTCACTTCCAAATGGAAAGGAAGCTGCCTCTCCTGGTCAGTCCCAATCCGAGTTGCAAATAATCCTCTGGATTAGGGGTAAATTCCTATTCAAATATAGGCTTTTATAAACGTCTTCTTACAAAATACATAAATATGCTAAAATAACATAATGTGGTCATGTTCTAATAAAGACTGTAGTTTTGTATGACATTAAAGAGAAGAGAGGCTTCCTGGGGTGGAGTGGGGAGGGAAAGAAGAGGGTTTTGAAAGTTGAGTAAATTGACAGGAGGGGGGGAGTCTGGGGGAGACTGATCACAAAATCGTAACTGGTGAGGATTTGAAAAATAAAGTGTGTTCCTCTTACCACAACTGTGATGAACCCTTCCGGGGTCTGTTTTACCTAAGTAAATCCTACAGGATTATTTTTCCTCTACAAGGTCGATTGCAATATTATTTCAAATTTACATGTAGCTATGATCTTAATCCTCTTCCTCTGTTATAATCTGGAAGTATATTATTAATGTGTAGGGCATTTGTAGAAAGATCAATTCATCCTAAGGATTTGCTTTCCTGAATGGAGAGAGGACGCCCAAGCTAGGCAGCTCTATACTTTTTTTTCCCCTCTGTTCTGAATCTCCCGAAATCAGTTTGCTGCTTTGGTTCAAACTGTCTCTGCCTTGGGTCTTGAATCTAGGGAGTCCCCATTCAAATTAATATTCCATCTAATCTGATTTCACAGCATTTGTCATTATGGTATCTGTCTCTTCAAACACTGGCAGGGGCGTGCTCCAGGAGGGGGTGGAGAGAAAAGCTTTGGGGATGGGGGGGGGCGGCGAGTAGGGGATTTGAGCTTCTTACACCTCGCAAGGAAATTTAACGTGATGAAAACCTTAAACTTGAAGTGAGCCTGAAAGATTTTCCCCAAAGCATCTAGAGATTGGCACTACAGGACACTAGTGATCAAGTGCTCTGTGCTGCCTCATGTCACCTGAACAATTGCTGAGATCACAGTTATCAGATCATTAGCTGTTTTTCATGGAAATGGTTAAGTTTTTTTTAAGTCAGATATTAAGTAACCTGGCATTTAAGTACACAATAAAGTCTTGTATAAAGACTCTTTTTGTTTGCTATATGATGAGGTCCTTTGTCTTGATGTTATACAAGAGATGGAAATACATCCTAGAAAGGGGTCATACCTAGTTTGTGGTCTTTTGTCACCTCAGTGGTTCAGACAAGCTCAGAGAGTATCAAAGAAGCAGTAGAAAAGCAAACTTCGGGAGATGAGACCCAAAATTTTAGTGTTAAAAAAAAAGGAAAATAGATAAAGGAAGAAGGAGGAAAACATAAAGAGGAGTGATAACCAGTGGAGAAATGATGCAAGATATCTATTACATTTTAAAAAAATTTTACAAGTATAAAATAAAGAAAATTATCTGACCTTTGCCTTTAATATTTGGTTTCCTTTTGTGCATATGAAGATCTTATATTCTACCCTACTATAGAAGCTATCTGAAAGCCTGAAGATTCACTTGTCCAGTAATTCTCTATTTAATAAATATACACTGAAGTGACGTATAACAGAGACAAGTCAGTAACCAACTGTTAAATCTTCCTTACTCCAAAAAAATATATACATACACACACATATATATATATTTATTTACACACACACACACACACACACACACACATATCAAATCCAACTGTTGCAATTCAGGGTGACAAGTTCAGTCTGTTTAAAATGTAGAAAATACAAATAAATGCACTTTGGAAGATGTGAGTATATTGCAATGCATATATTTGCTTTTTTCTCCTTTTGTGAGAAAGGTGTTTTCATGTGAAGAATAGTTTTGAGTGAGATTACTAGTGAGTATTGCTAGCATTCAAATTCTTGCTTTAGGCACATATTCAAAGTGTAGTTCAAAGCAGTTTATCTCAACTTAATGTAAGTAAAAGTATAGTGCCAGATCAATGTATCATTTGTTTCAGTTTTCATCAGACTAAAAAAATGCAGTAATAGATTTAACTCTATAAAAGCAGAGACAGTCATCCAAACCTGTAGCCACCTCTATATTTATCTTTAGATAGAATAATACAAATTCGTAGAATTGGACGTTTATTTATGCACTGAGATTATTTAAAGCACTTTCACTGCAAGAAATTCAGTTGGTTCTCTAAGGAATTGAGCCTGAACTGATCGAGGCTAAGAGATTTTTTCCATCCAGATTAATGTCTGTGCTCAGCATCCACAAATTTGGCTGCCTTTATTTACTTCTATATTAGTTCCAATTATGTGCAGTGTAAACCAGCTTTTTGATTAACAAAACAGCAGAGCATTGGTTAAGAACACTTAAACTTCAAAAAATCCCCCTGGGAAGTGGGCTCTGAATTGGTTAATAATGTGCAGTACTTGCTAAATTGCTGACTTCCAGATGTGGAAAATATCTTTCTTGTTTAGGACCTACGTAACCTGATTGGATTACGACAGAAGCGTCACATTGGAAGCTTTTGAGTGATGATTTAATTAACCATACAGTAGAAAGCTGTATTCTCCAGGAAATCCCTTACATATTTACATAACCAATCCCTTCAGTGCAAAGGTGGAGCCTTTTTTTATTTTATTTTAATTGCAATATCAAAAAAAAACCCTTGAACAACTTAGACCTCATGCAGTTTAATATCATTCTCTTCTTTCCTTAGTAAGTTCCTCTTTCTCCTTCCTTCCCCCTGCTTCCTCCTCCCTCACCACACACACACACACACACACACACACACGCACACTTTGTGGTGATGTGTGTATGTGTGTGTGTGTGTGTGTGTGTGCACATATACATATATACGTATATATGGGTTGGAGAAAAGTCCAGAGATCATCCCACCCCATACTCTCTATTAGTGATCCAATTCCAAAGAATTTCGTCCAACACACTTTTTGTCCAATGTAACCCTGCACACGTTGGGACAAAAACCAGGAATCCCGATCTACATGCCCTAGGATGCAGTTCACATGCAGCATTTAGTTTCTTCATATAATTTTATTATATGGTTTTGGCGTCTGAAAAGAAAAGAAAATCTTAGAGAAAGGGGCAAAGACTTTAGTGCTGGGAGCCGTGCTGAGAAATCCACACAAGTTAATGTGCATCTGAAATCTGGCCATTAGAGATATCTTTGTAAGAAGAAGAGATCTTGATTGAAGACACAGGATCTTTGCCTTTAACTTTCGGTTCCTTTGAGTGCTCCAGTTCTGTGAATGGTGTTCACCGTTTTCCGCCTTGTATCCAGTAGGATTTAGTGAAGAGGATAATGATGCCAAAGACTTGATGGTTAGGGAGGGGGGAGGAGGGGGGAGAGGAGGGGGAGGGAGACAGAGAGGGAGGGAGGGAGGGAGGGATAGAGAAAGAGGGAGGGAGGGAGGGAGGAAGGGAGGGAGGTGGAATTTCATTTCTTCCACTAAAGCGTTTGCGGAGACTTCAAGGTATAATCTATCCCAGATCCTTTCCCAGAGAGAAACTTGGCGATCACGTTTTCACATGATGCTCACGTTTAGTGCTCTTCAATTATCCCTCCCCACAAAGATAGGTGGCGCGTGTTTCAGGGTCTCGCCTCTCTTCTCTACAGAAAAGAAAAAGAAAAAAATGTCATTAGAAGAGGCGTAACACGTCAGTCCGTCCCCAGGTTTGTGTTTCCTGGAGTGGCAGAAAGAGATCAGTCCTAACCTGCCCAGCAGGAATAACGGTCCTTCCGACAACTCTTTGCAAGGCTTTTTACAATTTTCTCCAGGAGCTGCTTCTCTTCCACCTTTTCTCCCCCACACTTCGCGGCTTCTTCATGCTTTTTCTTCTCACAATTTCTGGCCAAAACTACAAACAAGACTTCGCAGGTAGGTTCTTCTTTTTCTTTACCTTATTTTTTTTCTTTTGGCATTGTATTTTTTCCCTCTTTTTCTCCCGTGGTCCTTTTGGATGGGAGTTGATTCTGAAGTAAAACATGAAGTGTGAGGGCAAGAATTTCAGGTGGGCTTAGTTCTTTTATGGAAAGGTTTCCCCTGGAGTGATCTCTCCTCTCCTCTCCCCTCTCCTTTCCTCTTCTCTCTTCCTTCCCTCTCTCTCTCTCTCTCTCTCTCTCTCTCTCTCTCTCTCTCTCTCTC
>NW_020954594.1:13808467-13811481 GCF_900497805.2 Vombatus ursinus
CTCTCTCTCTCTCTCTCTCTCTCTCTCTCTCTCTCTCTCTCTCTCTCCCTCCCTCCCCTCTCTCTTCTCTCTCTTCTTCCTCGATCTCTTTCTTCTTCTCTCTTCCTCCCTCCCCTTTTTTACTTTTCTTTTTCCCTCCCAAATTTTTTCCCCCAGTACCTGTTCATCCAGGTAACCAAGGTGCATTTTGCTTCCATATTGCTTCCATCTTTTGCAAAAGTTTTACTGAAAGTGATTCAGCTATATACAAAGTCAGTAGGTGGACATCTGCTGTCATCTTGTAGCATCTAAACAAAATCAATTACGCTAAGAATCTTAAACTTTGCATGTACCTGTTAATAATTGCAAAGCAGTGGTCAATTCAGACAGCAAATTCAGGAAAAGCCTCTCTCCCAGATGTAGTTTCCCATCCTCTCCCATAGAAAAGGGATGTTTTCTAAGCAAAAACTTTGCTGTTTTGTCTGCCTAGTGAGTTTCATTTCTTTATTTCATTCTTTGTGTGGATGTGTGTGAAGTAACACCCCAGCTTCTGTGATCATAAATAAAGAAGTGAAAGTAATGACTGGAACTTAGAGTCCTTCACCAAAGGGAGATGGGGGGGTCACTCCAGCTGCAAAGAAAACTGCTGTCAGGACTTTAGGATTTTAAATTAGGAACAAATTTTTAAATGCTAACTAGTCATAAAAAATAGAATTGTGTTTAAATGACCCCCCTATCAGTAGTTTGACATTAAGAATCCTATATGAGAGCAAAGCTCAGATGAAGAGTCCTCATGAGTGCTAAGCTCCAGCTTCTGTGAATTTGTTTATACCCCCCCCACACACACACACATACATCTACTTTTGGATTTTATGTGCTCCCTGTATAAGGATAATGTAAAGATTACTAACTTCAGAGTTACAAGTAACTGGCAAAGATAAAGTTTAATTTTCATCTCTCCTTCATACACATTCCTACAAAATCGTTTAGCTTGTTAAACATGTATTTCTATGGAGTGGACTTGTCAGGAAGCAAGGCAGGCCAGCTTTAGGATCTCAAACATTAACCTGAGCGTTTCTTTAACTCATTTTATTTTTTTACAATTAAAGAACAGGAGGAGAGCTCAGAAATGACACCAAAAACAATTTTTTTAAAAAAGGCAGAAAGCTTGATTGCAAAAGTCTTACTGAAAGTCTATGTTGAAGTTAGAATGCTTTCTAAAATACGTATTTCCCACCCCACCCCTCACCATCTACACCCCCACCCCCAACCCCCCCCCCCCCCATACTTCCACCCCTCTCGGCAAACGTGTGGAAAATGATACTTGCTTTCCAGGTTTTCTGCAAAGCTTCTAGTATAGAAGTAGACAATAGGTGCTGAGGCTAGGACAGATTTTGTCCGGCAGAGGAAGGGTTAATTGCCCTTGTTTTACAGTTTGCATCTGTTACATCTTTTATAGCCCCCTGTTTAAACTAATCCTCAAGTCAAAGCATCTTCTCCAAGATGGACTTCTTTTCAGGATCCCTAGTATCCTCCAAACCAAGAGTTCTCTCTCTCCAAGTTCTGACAGATTCTACTCAAAAATGCAGTGTCTCTATACATATTTTAGGCACAAAAGTTTACAAGCCAGAAAGGATGTAACCATTTAGAAAGCTTGAAAGTATTACAGTAGTGGTTTTGATTTCTGTTTCCTTTCTTGAAAAATTATACTGTAGCTGTTTAACTGGACCAATATGGAATAGTGAAGAGAGGGAATATGTGTATGGGGGGGGCGTTGAATAAATATTGTCAAATTGAGGAGGGGGGAGCGTACGGAGCAAAAGGCTTATAATTATTCTTATGTTAGGAAAGCAGGGAGGGGGAATCCCACCTGGGGGACAGCGTCTTATTTAACTCCAAAAGGGTGATGGTGTGTGGGGGGTGGCGGAAGGCGGGGGGGGGGGGGCAGGCTTAACGTAATTACTGTTATCAATTTGCCTAAGTGTGCTGCGTGTGTGTGTGTGTGTGTGTTTTCCTTTGAAAAAAAAAATCGCCTGAAAACAAGTTACAATGTTGGGCTAAAGTACTTTTCGGAGGAAATGGTCCGCCTAGCATTGAGTCAAACAGCCTACTGTAAAACCCTGTGCATTCCCTCATACGGTCATGAGTTATGACTCATTTTGAAGATGTAATTCTTGTCTCTGATCTCCTTTGCTGGTGCAATACACAAAACATTAACAAACACAAAGCTACTCGGCCAGGGGAAGAAGTTTGGTTTTGTTTTCAACCCTGGCGAGTCTTTTCGGGTGCGTGGATGGGTTCTTTTCGGGTGGATATTCGGGCTCCCTTTGGCGCCCTGCATTTAAATGGGATATACCAATGCCCACATTGTTGCTGTGTTTGGTTGTTAGATAGAGTCTGCGTGCTGCTGAATCAGGGAGTCGAGTCCATGCGAACTGCCTGCCATCTGATCCACTCTTATCAATGAAGCAGCAGATCATGGCGGATGGCCCCAGGTGTAAGAGGCGAAAACAAGCCAATCCAAGAAGGAAAAACGGTAAGAAAAACCCCGAATCAAACTTTTCCTTTCGACTCCACTAGAGAGGGAGAGGGAGAAGGAGGAAAAATAAGCAGCAGCCGCAGCAGCAGCAGCAGCCGCCCCGGGGTTTGCTGGCGATCGCTTTTCTGTGTGGCCGAGGAGAGATCCGCCTGTTGTATATTTCTGGAGGGGGAGAGAGAGTTCAAGGAAGTCCCAGGGAAAGTGAGTGTCAAAGAAACCGGGGGTTCCTAGACCCTTCTCCTGGACTACATCTCCTCTTTGCTTCTCCCACCCCCCCACCCCCACCCCACCCTCACATCCTCTTCTTCCTCTTCTCTCACCGCTCCCCCCACCCCCACCCCTCCCGACCTCTTTGGAGTCTCCGATCCAGTGAGCAGAGTGCCAAATCTTGGAACTTTCTTCAAATTTACTGAGTATTTTTTTTAAAGAGGAGAGAAAGAGAGAGAGAGAGAGAGAGAGAGAGAGAGAGAGAGAGAGAGAGAGAGAGAGAGAGAGA
>NW_020954594.1:13811581-13812646 GCF_900497805.2 Vombatus ursinus
CTCTCTCTCTCTCTCTCTCTCTCTCTCCCCCTCTCTCTCCCCCCCTCCCCCAACTAACGGTCCTGGGTTTCTTTTGCCTGTGTCCCTCTTCAGAGCTCTGCCCAGGACCCTGCTAACTCTCTATCACCGTGTGTGTGTGTGAGTGTGTGTGTGTGTGTGTGTGTGTACACGTATCTCTCCTTTTTTAATGTGATTGCTTTCTACAACGGCAGGATATGTAAGACTCTTAGGGACCAAAGGCACTTTCCGGTCAGTTTTCATGTCAAGATCACCCTAGTTCTAACGCCGTATGGTAGGGAAAGAGATACGGAGAGTACTGGAGAGAAGGGAATAAAAACACGCCAGTGGTTGGAGGGGGAGGAGAGAAAATAAGTGGAGGGATAGTGTGGATGAGAAAGAGGGGGGGGGAAGAGAGGAGATAATAGAAGGAAGAAAAAAAAGGAAGGAAGGGAAAAGGGGTGGCATTTGAATAGGTCCATTTTTTTAAGGACTGGGCATTGCCCGAAACAAAATCGTGGGAATAAAAGAAAAAGTGATTGGCGTTAGGGGGTGAGGGGGATTGGGGGAGGGGAGACGCGTGAGAAAGGAGTGAGAGAATGACAGGAGGATAGTGGAGAATACTTACTTTTTTAAAAAATATGAAATGAAACTTCTCCAGTGTAATCATAATAATACTGATAAAACAATTTGTCTAGTCGCCCATGATTGCCCTCTCCCCTGGTCTCTGCAGTCTACAGAGAGGCTGAACTCAATGGGACGTGGTGTTCTGGACTGAGCTCACAATTTGGCTGCTTCTCCTCTGGTGTGGGGTTCTGTCCCTCCCTAGTTTCTCTACTGCTTCCGTAGTCGAAAGCCCCCCCCAACCCACCCCCTCTCAGAGCCCTGAATGGACTTCCCGGCCCCACTTTCAGCAACTTTCCTCTAGAGATCTGGAGAAATGAAGACAATTGTATGAACCTCAATCCCTTTCCTTAAAGCTGAGCTACAGAATTTAAGTAGAGACAGGGGTGTGGGATGTGGGGTGTGGAGGGAGAATAACACAAAGAGAAGAGAATTTTTGATTGG
>NW_020954594.1:13812656-13828696 GCF_900497805.2 Vombatus ursinus
TAGTCAGAAACTGTTCGTTATGTTACACTGGCTTTTCTCTTTGTGTTGTCTTTGATCTATTTGCTTGGCTTTAGCATTACAAAAGAAAAAAATCAAAACAAAACAAAACCCAAGTAAAATAATATATTCAGTGGAGATTCCCCAGGATCTGTTCAGATTACCTCTTTTAAGTCTTGTGGTTTTTTTCCCCCCATTTTTCCTTAATCTTGTGTCTGTCATTATTTAAGGTGGTCTTCACACTGGAGACCTCCCCTTTCCTCATCTCTGGGTAATTTAGTAGACACTAAAATTACACGTAATGTTCCCCTCTCCTCTCTTGTGTTTCCTCTGTTCTTTTTATTAAATGTTGGTTATTGATTTTCTAAAATCAATGTCTGTTGTGGGGCTTTTTTTTCACCCTTACAAGTATCTAAAGCACGTTGCTGATCAACTGGATAACAAAAGCTTTGTGTCAAGGAGCCTTTTTTTCTTATGTTAAACAGTCATTTTTTCGAGAAAAGAGAATGAGGTTTAAAGCGAGGTTTCCAGGAGTGCTCTTTCGCAGTAAAGACTATTTTGAGTGTTTGTTTCTTATCCCTTCCTCCTCCCACCCCCTTCTCTTGGTTTGGATACAAATAACTAGTTTAGCCTTACAGTTAATGTAAAGACATAACATAGGTCTAGGAAAAGTGTATACCTGGTTTCTTGTTTTCTGAAAACAATTTAATGGAAAGGGGAAAGGGAGGGACTATATGGGGACTCTGCAGGTGGAACAGATAATGAGTATAATCTGTAGCACTAGCTATAATAAACAATCTTAGGGAGCAAATATGAACCTGAATGACATTTCTGTTGCATCTCAAAAAACTATGTGCTGTATATTCAATAGCTTGGGAAATCCTGAACACTCTGGGGAGGAAAGTTTAATTGCAAATTTCAAGTATATCCTCAAGACCCTGAAAACTTAATCTAAAGTCTGTACGTTGTCTACATGGTTTTCCACCCTTACTTGTCTTTCTTCAATTAATTAATTGGGAAGATATAGTTTGTTTCTCCAGTGCTTTTCTTTGTGTTCAATAGTTTGTTTCTTCTTGCCCGAGTAATGTCCTGGTTTTGAGAAGCAGGTAGAAGAGTTTTTCATTTTCTCTCTAGTCAAGCACGTATCCAATGCCTTTCCCTTTGGGAATTGCCAGGATTTATCTAAACTGAGTGGATTTTTCTTCTCTCCTGGATTCATGGAAAGGATGTCACTTCTGAGCTTGTGTCTTGGCTGATAACACTAAATATGATGATGCTTATCAAATCATATAGAAATTCCTGGAAAGGAATAATAATAATAACAACAAGAATAAAAATAGAAGCTGCAAAAAAGATGGTCAAACAGTAAGCTAGGGTGGTATTGTGTGAGTGTGTGTGTGTGTATTAACGAAGTCAACAATGTATAAATAGAATAAACCAACTAGGAGATAAATGTGTGCTGTTGTTTGTGCATTTGAAAGGATGCTTGGTGGGAAGCATGGATTGGATGACAACGCTAAATAAAATTGTTAAGAGGCAAACTAGGAGGATTGGAGGAAAATAAGTCTAGCAAGTGAGAGGGAAAAGAATCTACAATCTAAGCTTCATAATTCTCCAGAATAACTAAGTGAATCACAACTGAACAGGGAAGCGTAGAGGGAGAATATCAGAGTAAAGTTAATCTAAGGCAGGAAATATCCCGTTTTTTCCTCCATGTAAAAAGATGAAATCTATTCCCAGAAAATAAGATGTGAAGGAGAAAAGTGGGAGTAGGGGTAAGGGGAAAGGAGTCGAAATGCGAGGAGCCCGCAGACAGGAATGTGTGTCGGTTTCAGCAAAGTTCAGTCAGATGATCCCCAGTCGCCTGACTCACTTTGTAACACTTTCACTGAAGCGGGAGGGGAAAAAAAAAACCAATCCCCCCCTTTAATTCCTCTGATTACATCGCACTATGTTCATACAGCATTCTAATAGGAAGAATCTCACTGGAACGGAGATGCCCAAGTCTTGCCTGTCACCAGAGCAGCAGTGGCAACTTGCAAAGTTTGCTGCTGCCTTTGCCCCCCGTTTACTGCAGCCGACTCATTGGAGATGCTCCTTCTTCCTCTCACGCTTCACGCAGAGCCTGAGATTAAGGAGAAGCAACAGCATTCCCCCCCGAACCCCCCACCCCAAAAAATTTACACACGCCCTTTAAGAAAGACACAAAAGTAGACAGCCATTTAAAATATATGGAATTACATTGTCCCTTGGAAACCAGAAACTGTTTTCCAAAAAGGGGAAAAGGAAGGAAGGAAGGAAGGAAGGAAGGAAGGAAGGAAGGAAGGAAGGAAGGAAGGAAGGAAGGAAGGAAGGAAGGAAAGAAAGAAAGAAAGAAAGAAAGAAAGAAAGAAAGAAAGAAAGAAAGAAAGAAAGAAAGAAAGAAAGAAAGAAAGAAAAAGTTGTCTGATTTTCTCCAAAGTTTCAGTAAAAAGCTCTCTTTGATTTCTTCAGCATCTCATTTTCAATGGTAAAGAAAAGGATAAAGTTCAGTGCGTCTGATCCGAGAGGGAATAGAAAGCAAACGGGCACAATGCTGTTTATAAGGACTCACCCCCACCTCCCCACTCTGACCAACCTAAAAAAAGTAGGAAGTGGTAATGGTGTTGCTGAGGTGGGTTGAGGGGTGTGTGTGCGGAGGGGGGAGAAGTGGGGGGATATAAGAAAGAAGGATGGGGGTGGAAGAAAATCTTGCTTCCTTTCAAAGATGCTTAAATGAAAGGAAAAAAGAAAAATCGCTCCTGCTAAAACATCTATCTAGTTTCTCTCCTTCCTGAGATGAAGGGTTTTCCTGCATGTTAAGGTGAAGTTTGAATGTAGCTGAAAGAAAAAAAAAGCCCAAGCTACATAGCAAGGCAGGGAAGTTGCCTTTTTTTTTTTTAATTTCAGGTGGTCCAGACATAGAGCCGTCAGTTGGCACCTCACCCATCCCTGGTTATCTTTGCTAGTGTGAAAAATCTCTTGCAAATAGATTACTTTTAAAGTTGATTAGCTTATAGGGAAAATGCTTTACTGACTCCTAAAGCACTCAGACGGTACTTGGTATTAAGGTACCAAATTTTAAGTGAACTCCAAAGATACTCGTCTTCATCTTTTTTCTGTATACGGATGTCTTCTGGAAGTTTTGATGTGGTACTCAGAAGGTTGGGACTTTGCATCTAGACTCATTTCTTAATCTTTCACCAGTTTGGGGAAGCTGAATTTGTATGGCATATCCTTTTGCAGCAGTATGCTGCATTTCTCAACTGTATAGCCACTAGCCTGGTGACAATTTGACCCTGATGATCTATCTCTTGGGGGTAAGGTTAAAGCTGTGAATTTTAAACTTTAAATTTTCCCTTGTTACTTAAGAAAAATGAAGTGGTATTACAAAGTCTTTCTTTTCAAAAAAGAAAAAGAATAAAACAAAGTTAAAGTTCCTTGCTAAACAAATACTTATACATAAGAAACTGCTGAAAGTTTAAAAGTATCAAGAGGTTTTAAAGGAGCCTAATACTATGTTGAGAATATTTCCTATTAAAAAATGTGTCTCTCCTGAAGGTAGGGAAAAAAAAGTGTGTTGGTTCTTCTATAGCAATGCGGCATTCAACCCAAGAAATAGGAAATTCTTTCCCTCACAACAGTTTTTGGCATCTGCATTATTCCAATGCTTTTAAGGTGCATTTTCCTCTGTGTGAAAGAGAACTCTTTGTCCTTTTTTTCTCCCAACACCATGGCTTCCCAAGGTAGACACTATTTTGTGCCTGTCACATAGAAAGGGAGTGCAGGTTTGCAGTGCTCACAGACAATTGATTGTCTGCCCTAATGTGTTTCATTTACATGTTTATAACGTCAATAGTGCTGGGGTGTCCACTGTACCATTCATTCCAGCATTCCCACAAGGGTGCAATTGTCTGAATGGCCAAGTCAGACACCTTTTTGATTGCTCTTTAGTGGTTTTTTTCGAGTAAAAAGAAAAAAGATAGAAATCTGTGATGCAGAAACACTAGTTGAAAATATAAAGAATTAAATGTTGCAATTAAAGCTGATGTTAAAATGGGTGAAAATATGCTTTTTAACAAAGATGTAGAATTTAAAAAATAAAAGCAGTAACTCCATCAAGATGTTGATTGCCCTGTTTCTCACTCTCTTTATTTTTTAAAATACTTTAAGACAAAATGTGACTTGATTTTTAAATCTTTAAGAATCTAGGCATGTCCTATTTATTTGTATGTTGCTCAAATTTATAAATCACATACATGCATATATTTACATATTTCTGTTTATGCCAACAGCATCAGCTTACCACTTGGAAAATCTATTGAAAGAATATTTAGGCTGTGGGAAGTGTAAACTTTTTTTTTGAAAGTAAGCTCCAAGTATTTCTTCATCCAACATTTTAAATGAAAATGATGCTAATCACTAGACTATCTGGAAGCATTTAACTTAAATCACTGTTCTAAAATAATTTTATCTTGGGTGACAGTCATGTCATTTTGTTAGTGGTCAGCAAAGTGTAACTAGGAGTTACAAAGTAAATAAAACATTGCTTTTTGAGGTGTGCTGTATTTTTTATACTTTATGCATACATTATGTGTACCTTGAGGGAGGTGAGAGGCAATTGTGCCCATATATGTATATCTATCTTTTTACAAAGGGAATTTTATCTTCAACAATGCCTGAATGTCCCATAGTTCCTCTCTTTTATTATGCATATATGGGATAGAGATAGACACACCTGTAAAAAAAAAAAAGTGGCTCATTTCAGATCATGGTTAAAATTTATGGCTAATCTAGCTGCTAGACTTAATACAAATTGGTCTTTTTAATTGTTCTCTGTGGTCCATGAGGAAAGAACACACTAATTCTTGTGGCTTCTGATGGGAAGTAAACAGGGGGAAAAACTTTTATAATTTTGTAGTAAATTGGGGGGGGGGGGGGTCGCCGGTCTGTGAAAAGATTTTTGCCTCCCAGGGTAGACACACACAGTAGATGCACCGTTAGCTGAACCCCTGACACGGCGGTCTTTTGAATGCCTTAGGTATGATTTCACTTTCGCTCACATCAATGCTGACCTGAATGCCTTTCATATCTGATCCGCTGTGTCTCTCCCAGTAAACATCCCCTGAGGGGAGAACAAAGAAAGGAGCTCTTCTTCTTCTTAATCACAATTCAGTCCTTTCACCGCCGGCAGGCTACATTTGCATTCTGCCACAGAAAGCCAAGATGAAAAGAAAAAAAAAGAGAGAGAGAGAGGGAGAGAGAGAAAGAGGGAGAGAGAGAGAGAAAAAGAAAGGGGGGGCAGAGGGTGGAGGCTGAGTAAAATAACTTAGGTGTTTGTCGCTGTTTGTTGGGCTTCCCCTAGTTACAAGCCTTATATAGCTTATGCTCTACCAAGCCTTGGCTCTTCTGACAGGCATATAGTGTTACAAGATGGCATGCCTGTACTATTCATGGCCACTCGCTCTAACACTTGAGGTAAAAAGTGTCAGGGAAGGATCAAATTTTACTCTGAGAAGCCCGTTCTACTTAGGGTCAGGTGTGTGGACTTTCAGCTCTTGACTGCTGCCCATTATTTTGTTTTAATTACTATTATTGTTTATCCACAGTGACCTGGAAGGTGAGGGGAGTGAGGTGTGTGGGAGGGGAAAGGAAGAGCAAGAAGACAGTGAGGGAGGAGAGAGGAGGGAAACCTTGTCTCTAGATAAAGGTGGCAGCCAGAAGTGCTCATTGGATTTAGTTCTGGTCGTGGGTGTCTATATTGGGGGGTAGGGGGGAAGAGACAAGTATATCCAGCCTATCCACTACTAATTCCAAGGGCAAACTGGAAAGGTTTTCCTCTTGTTTTTGTTGTTATTATTGTTAAACTTTTCATGACAATTCATATTTTCAAGTGGGGGAAGGGAAGCTAGAGAAGGAATCCTCAAATAAGTCAAAAGGGAAGGGAAGGGGAAAACCACCAAAAAAAAATTTAGGGGGGAAAAGTTGTTCTATTTTTAAAAGCTTGAGGGCTGAGAAGTGCCACAATTTTCACACCTTCACTATAGTTTTTTTTTTCATATTTTTTAAGGATGTTTAACATTTGTGAGATGACAGCCTTTTGGTATCTCAAACTGGGTAGTTTAAAATTTTAGGGGATTTGGTGGTATTCACTTTCTCCTGTAAGAGAAAGTTTATTCATAAAGAGTTCCTGCTTACTGGGAGCTGTTTAAACCCTTCCAGGCAGACCTGTCAGATTTTACTGTGTTATTTGCCTCCATTTGCAACATGTAAAAGTAACATGCAGTTAATGGTATTGGAATGAAACCATAGTAAGAGCAGAAATCTTACGTGACAAGTTTTCAGCTGCACTATCTTTCTACCAAACTGTCAGTTTTCTAAAACCACTTTTAAGATACCAACAGTTTTTCATCCGCAATTAGATTAAACACACTAAAAACAACTTTGGGAGAGCAATCTACTAAAATAGCAGTATGAACAATCTCAAACAGGGACAGATATTTTCCAATAGCTGTTGTGGCAGATTTCACTTATAAGCAAAACTAAACGAGATGTTACTAGTTGAACAGAAACATGTGACACAGATTCCTGATTTTTTCCCAGAAGATTTATAGAACTTACAAAAAGAGATTATCTCTACACCTTCTATACATACACACACACACACACACACACACACAGAGAGACACACACAGAGACACACACACACACAGAGCAAACCTCCACCCCCACCCCCATGACCCAAGCAATGAAAGATTTAGGCAGATTTACTTCAGTAAACACCTTTGGACACTTGGGGGAAAGTAGGAGTCTGTTTGCAAAAGGAGGCTTTTGTTAAGTAAGGTGCTGGGATAATTCTTTACCAGGCAGCTGTGATATTAACCTACCCTGTAATGCTGGAAAACTGTTTAACTCTTAGAGTACCTTACACTTTCACTCAGCAGATAAGATTCAGGTTCCTGAAGAGTCTCCAGATTCTACTTCTAGCAATTTATTTCTGAAACAAGTCTGGTATCTTGTTGACATGAAAACTGTCAAAGCAATACTTTTACTTTTAAAATGTGGTTTAGTTGGGTTGGACTTAGGTACATCAATAGGCCTCCAAATTATATTTTTTATCAAATGATATTTTATTCAAGAGACAGCAAATGACCTCAAGCAGGAGGTATAAAAAAATCCATCATATATTTTAGAGAAGTTATTTTTATGTCTAGTTTGTAAAATATTGAGATAGTTTGGAGAAGAATGAAAGGCAGCTAGGAGGAATCTAGGATTCAAAATTTTCTCGTAGCTGTAAAGGACGCTAGGGGCTTGATACAAGGCTTGTGAGCTATAAAGAAGATGTGCTATAAACTTGAGAACCTGTATGAGTCCATTTTTTTTTCTGACAGTCACACTATCTCTGCATTCACATCTTTTAAAAGAAGGAAGTATTGCATATCTTTCAAAGCTTAGGAGGTCATATGAACTTCCACTTGCATGGTGTCAGGGCTGTCCGTTATCAAACTGAGAATTTACATTGCAATAATCTAGAATTATAAGAGGAAGGAGTTAATGTTATTTTTGCTGGGCATAAGAATAACTTTACAGGTGTTGCATTTTGGTTTAAATAAGATTGCCTTATTTAGTTAGAAAAAAGTGTAGGTGTCACTGTGAGAGCAGCCACAAATGTGTGAGAAAGTAAAGGGTATGAGACATGACAGAATTAAAGGTGTTTGCTATGTTGTTACACCGTGTGTCAAGCTGCAAGCTCCCTTTGTCACAGCCTCCTGGTGATTTGACAGCGCAGATCCACTTCCCTTCTAGGTGATACAGCATTTTTTAACTGGAGTTATAAATATGGTACACCCTTCCTATTGCACCCTGCCTCCCCAACCCATTGAATTCCATTAAAAAGCATCTTGCTGTAAGACATAATGAACAAACACCCTTATAGAAGGGGGTTCTGCACTCAAAAGTCCCAGAGTACCGCCAGCATTACAGTAGCTGGCATTGACTGTTGTTTGGCGAGAATGCCTTCTGCCAAATCATCCAATAATTAAGTTTTATGTTATTTGTATGAACGACCAAGCATGCAGTATTCCTTTGCAAATCAAAGGGAGGCTTAAAATTCATTTTTGGACACTCTCAGACCATGGTCAGGTCACAGTTTGGGGCCTGAATTAAACTGATCTCATTCATGATCTAATTGAGCTTGGCAAAACCTTAGTAGTAGCAGCAGCACACAAATATAAATCAAAGAGCAAAATTGAGTAAATCATATCCTTTGCTAGAAATCTATCTGAATTATTCTGTGATTGCCAACACTGAAGTTAAACTTCGTACTCAGTGCAAAGCCTTGCATTTCTCTTAGGCCCCTGATAGGAAAGCACCTCATAGGAGAACAGAAAGGAAGAGAATGATGATGTTGAGCATCTCATCAAATAACATTGGGGGGAAAACAAGAAAGTATAAGGAGATGGTCACTAATCAAAATCACAGGCATTGAAAGTGGGTACTGCATGCTGCATTATTGCAAAATTAGTAGACTTCTAAAATGGAGTGTCTAGAAGAGTAAGAAGTAAGGATAGTTACCTAAGAGGTATAAATGAAGCAAATGTTCCAAGACAGAACTCATTTAAACCTCCTTCCTTTATACAACTGAGGATTGTAATTTTCCTAATGATTCATCATTATTACAAATTTATTTATATTACTGCTCTGAGTTTGAGTTGTGGTGATGAGATTTGAAGTAGCTATTCGAGATTAGAGCATAAAATGGAAATGTTTAACTTACACACTTAAGTTACCTTTCATTTTTCACACTATGTTATTAAGACTCCATATGACTTTTCCTTAATCTAAGTATAATCCCTGGAATTAAATGTCATGTCCTACTGTAAATTACCCACTTATGAATTCTCTGTCCCCTTTTCTGGATTTCTACAAGTTATTCTAATCTGTTTTTTAAAACCCACTTTTACTACTTGGTAATTAAATTCAGAACTTTAAAACTTTTAAGTTAAACTATAATGAAATGTTTATATCATTCAATTAAATTAGTATAGAATTGGTCATTTTAGAAGACATCTTTGAAGATATTCATTAAGAAGCAAATCTTCAAAGCAGCCTACAAAATAATATCAGAAGAAATATAGCTCTTGTCAGGTGATATTTAACTCTAGCTTTTGATTCTCTGGGAAATATGTCATCAATAATGATATAATGTTCTACTTATAAAATATATTATATTCCTAGTTATTGGTTCCATTTCCTTAAGTAAAAAATGTTCTTTGCATCTCATCATGGTGATGTCAAGTCTTCATTCTTCTGCAACTAGCATAGTGCCTGGTGCACAGTAGGAACTTAAGAAATGTCTATTCATTGATTGAATGATTAACTTTATACATTTATTTTGGGAGTGGAGAGGCAAGTTTGACAAGGTGATCCTTAAGGAAAGACTTGATAACAGATCATCGGATTAAGATATCATGGCATCTCTAATCTAAAATGTATTTTTTAAACTTGTGAATATATTTCATTGATTTCAGATGGTGGGACCCAAGCCACCTTTAACAGCACTCCTACATGGCACTCATCATTTCTCAGCCAAAATTACATTTGTGTTGTTTGATGTTTGAGGAACTATATTCAAAGAAATTTTACTATTTGCTTATTCTTTCTAGAGTATATAAGTTGCTATTTTAAACAAAAGCACATTACTTCATGAGATTTAGTAGTTTTGAGGGATAAAATTTTATATATAAATAACTCAGATTTCTTTTCATTATAGACATTTTTAGGTGGAGAAATAGTCTTTCAGATAATCTGTATCCACTGAGGAACCCCCATCATCTTTGCTTTGGTGATGGATATCTGAATACTCTCACAAACATATAGCATGCACACACACAAGCTCACTTATTGAACATGTACATACACACCTATATACCTATACATTAAACAAAAACTACTGCCTTCTCACTGTAACTGCTACTCAAGTTGCCTTTAATGGAAATTTAGAGGAAAGTAGTATCAGAGGAGCTCCATCAATGGAGACTTCTAATTGGTGAGGTTTGTTTTCAAGAGAACTCTTAGTTACCAAGGATTTTCATGACTGTCTTATCATTTAGGTGTACTATTAATCTAGGGCTTAAATGTATTATTGAGAGTAATTCATTACTGTGTGTATTTGGACCACCTCCTTCCTCAATATTACTAACAGTATCATAGATTAAGTTAAATTGATTGCAACTTATTACATCTTAAAACAGTATTTTAAAATACTGTATAAAGATGGGATTTCAAAGCCATCTTTACAATATTAAAATAAAAGTTTAAGATTACACTGATCACTAAGAAGTGTGTGGAGTTTTACACTGGTACAAATAGTGTGAGGTAGCCCTGCCCTGTGAAACCCAGACCACAAATGATATGTGTCAGTAGGTTCTTTGATAGGGCTTCTGGCCACAGTGTTTTTGTGCTGTCAAACTGCGAGTCGAACAAACACCTCCTCTGGGACAGAGTGATAAATGCAGAGACAGGCTGGCTTCAGCCAGTCTCAGCAATCTCCTCAACCCACCCCTCCTTTACCCCCTACCTCCCAACTACCACTCCACCCCTCACAAACCAACAACCCTCCCCTACTCCTTTACCTGAGATTGACATTTATGCAGAGGTACCCAGGGAGTTCCAAAGTGTCAAAACTGAGTAATTATTGATACTCTCCTGTTATTATGAATCAGAACTCCAAAACTTCAAACAAAGTCCTCTCTTGGCAGGTTGTAGCTAATCTCTTCAAATCTAACCAAGCTGATCTTTAAAACTTTGAACAGCTTATAAATTTGTCCCTATTCTTGCTTAATCATTTTAAATCAAATTGCTTTCTTTCTCCCCTACACTCCTCACTACATTCACTTTGCTATACTCCTATAGGCTTATCAAACAACATAAACTAAAATTTTCCTTTAAACATGTAATCACAAAATAACTCATTTCACACTTTATAGCATTCTATTAGGACTGAAAATTTTTAAATGTACAGTCAACTTTAGTTTTTATTTTTTTTTGCTCTGACCTATTATTCTTTTAACAAAAACCTATTTACTGTTCTTTTTGGATTTTGGTTGCTGTTGAGTGGTTCTTTTTTCTCTTGACATTAAATGAGCTGCCATCCTCTACTTCTGCAATCTCGAAGAAATAGATAAACCATTATATTTTTTTCTTGCTCGTATTTTAAAGCAGTGATCCTGACAGCAGTACTATTATTGCACTTTATGTGTTAGTAGATGTTTGCTGTTGCTAGTTACAGCAACACTTATCATAAGACAGCAAGAAAAGAGTAGTCCCTGGTAATTAAAGTAATGAAATATTCATTTACTCTACCTTTTCAGTAGTCTCACAAATTAGGCTGCTACATTTAATGCCTGCACTGCCTCTGTTTTTATTATAATGGCAGCTTTCGCATCTGCAATTAGGACTAATTCTGACAGTTACAATTTCTGAGGGATGGTAAACAGTGAACGAGATGTGCAGCAGTGGTATTACACGTGAAAAGCCCTTGTCTCTTTAACCTTGTTGTTTTTTTTCTCGCAGAGGTTACCTTTTCCCGATGGTGCAAAATCGACTTGACATAACTGTTCATCAGTTTCAGGGTTTTCCCTGGAGGTATTTGCATCAAATCAGCCCAGTCAAGCTTCAAGTTGAAATTGGCAGGCCAGAAACTGACAGGGTAGGGACTGGAAAAGAGACAGCTAAAGTGCAGGCGGCAAACTGACAGCCACAGAGTGAAAGACAGAAAGAGAAAGAGAGAGAGAGACAGAGACAGAGACAGAGAGACAGAGAAGACAGAGAAGGGGGAGAGAGAGAGAGAAAAAGAGAGAGAGAGAGAGAGAGAATTTTTCAACTTGAGTGAAAAGAAAGTATCAGTTCTAAAGTCCTAGATCCTTAAAGGTAGTTGAGATTCAGAGCACCTTTACAAAGTTCCTAGGACCAAAAAGCACTAGCCCTACTCCAGTGGGTATACAGTCTAGTTTAATCTGATTGGTTACTTAAAGAGGAGTGGTCAAACCTAATTAAATCTTAGAAAAGTTCTGTGGAACCTCCAAAGCACTTACTAATGCATGAAAAAAGAAATCTAATGGCCACACAGAATTATGAAAAGAAAATAAAGTTGTTTTTTAAAGTAAGTCTAAAGAAGAATTGTAATCCTTTTAATTATCAAATTTATTTTCCTGTGATTCTTTTCTGAGGCACAATAAATGTTCACAGAACCAAAGTTCCACAGAAGCTACTAATTCAGACAGATAATTGAGTGAGAAAAGTTCTAAGAGCAACAAAAATATATTTTGGTCAACTAAAGCCAAGATGTTCCTGTGCAGAAAGAATTCTATTGGAATAAAAACAAATAATTCTATATTTATAATTACATTTTTCCTCTTGTCAGCTCATACCTCAGATCATAACGTTTCAACATTTAATTATTTTCTAGAATATATAGGAAAAGTGGCAAAATCTTGCAATAAAGACACTACAACTTTTATTTTTAACATCACAAATGCCACTTTTTTGCTTGATCGACAGAAATAAAATGCAAGAAAATGGAGTGGTTGCAAAACCTTCCTGGTTGCCTTTGCAAGGAAAAAAGCACAAAACTGTCTTCTTTTCCCTAGAGTTAGAGATTGTTGTGAGTTTAAAAAAAAGTTTACCTACTTTTTTAACCTTTTTTTGGGGGGGGAGGGGAGAGGGTCTTTACTGCATGATTAAAAATCCTTCTCACTTTCCTACCAGACTTGTGGTAAAGTAAGCCCTCGCTTTCAAACAGTCTTCTAGGTCTGTGTATGACAGGCATTGGCTGATCTGCTGATGCCCATTCGACAGGCACTGTTGAACTAAAGTGGTGTGACGGCACAGTTTTGTTAAGCTGTGAACAAAGGGCTGGAGATGCCTCACTGGCATCATCCATGTGCATATTGGCCTTGTCACAGTTTTGCTTGATTTAATGCTCTGTTTATTCCTAGATATTAGAACTTAAATTCCAAACAATATGTTTTCAAATACTACATACCAACTTTATTTTAAAAGCTTTAACTCTGAAGAACCTAGGATTCATTTGTTGGTCCAATTTCCGTGCAGCCAACATTAAAACACAGCTTTTGAGATAAATAGATTGCCACTAGCCTCTTAACTGTTGCCCATTTAAAAATGGGATTTCAGTCTAAAAAAAGTCATATTAGGGTAAAAGATTTATTTTTCTTTGATCATTTGTTGGAAGTCATTATTTATTTCAACACTGGATTTTCCTATAAGCTCCTAAGGAAAGGTTACCTTATGTGCAGGCAGTGCATTCTCAATGGACTTTTAAAATGATATGCTATTGAAATGATATTCAATCATAAAAGGAGTCATTTACAAATACCTGTAAGTGTAGTCACACTGCTACTGGTGGAAAGATGGAAATAAAGTGAGTTTATAGTAATATTGAACCACATTTAAGAAAAAGAAAGCAAGAGAAATTGGATTAAAATTTTTTAAAAAATTCAAGTTTTTCATTATAAGAACCCCTGATTCACAGTCAGTATTCCTTTAAAAAAAAAACCTTAAGATTCTGGGACCAAATTTAGATTCCAATGCCCTGTCAAATGTGCTTTGGGTTTTATCTAAGAAAGGTTTTTTTTGTTTTTTTTTTTTTGGTGGTTGTTGTTGTTGTTCTCCACCCACCCACTCCCACCAACTCCTTTTTCCTCTCTTCAGGTTTGCTGCAAGTGTTTGCTAAGAGATTAGTTAGCGAGCTTATATTGAGGAGGTAGCCATGGGAAGCAGCTCTTTGCTGGAAGGAATGTTCAGTGGGTCAGGGTGTGAAGATACAGGGAGCTGCAACCAGCAAAGGCTGGAGATCAGGTATTTCCCCCTTTGTTTCCTATCAAAGACAAACTGTTTATAGAAAGGTCTGTGGTATGACATCAAGTCCCAGAAGGAACACAGATGTTACCACTTTTGAGTTTCCCAAACAGTATTGCTCAAACAAGTTTATGAAAAAAATTAAATAACATTTTATCTTCTTTTGCCAAAGCACTCCATTTTTATCCTCAAAAGAGGCTAAAATTTGAGATCCTCGAAGATATTTTGCTTCTCTCTGATCACAAAACACAGCATCTATCTTGAGAGCTACTGTGAGGACGGTAAGAAAGGTAATAGCAGAGGGAAACCAACTACCTATGGGAAAGCATCCCTGGGCCTCAAAATTGAAACTGAAATTGAATCCACAATACCTGTCTTTATTATGCTTTCTTTCAACTATGATGGTTTTACTGATGTAAATCAGTTGCCTTTCTTTTAGTGGTTTCTTTACTATATCAAGTACTTCACACAACAAGCTGAGGTGACATAGGTAGGTGATGACTGGCCTGGCATGTTTTAATGGTAAATTTCTATATAATAGTATGAAGAATGGGACTTAAACCTACTAACAGAGACCACCAGATCCTATGTGATTCATTTTTCTTTGGAAGTATAAAAGACTTTAATGCCCAAGTCCCATAAGAGTTAATGGGAGTTGGACGCATACTTCTTCAGCAGAACCAAGAGCAGACTGGATCCATTTTATGTAGAGATGGAATAAGTTCTTACTCAGAATTCAAAATGAATCTGGGTGTACATTTTATATGTTTTGTTCTCTATTAATAATTTTAGCAAATATTTATAAAGTAGACAGACAATCCAGGAGACCATCTAGAATCGCCCACCACCTCCCAGTAGTATCTGCATCGTCTTGCCAACTCACAACATTTACAGTCATTAACTTGCTGTAAATTATGTCACCACCCTAACTATAGCAAAGGGTTGTTATGTAGACCAGTACAACTTTTTACCTTCTTAGCCAACTGTCTTGGATCCAAATCGTCTAAAGGATAGGATATAAAGGGAGCAAAGTAGAAAACCAAGAATATTTACAGTTTCCCTTTAAACATTCACAACTGCTCTTTCCTCCTCTTTGCCTTCTTCCTGAATCAGGCATAAATAATAGGAATCCATAAGATTGTGAGTTCCTTGAGGGCAGGGACTGTCTTCTGCTTTTTATTGTATCCCCAGTGCTTAGCATAGTGTCTGGCACGTAGAAGGTGCTTAATCAATATTTATTGACTGACGTGATATAACTGCCAGGTGATAAAGGTGATAAAGAATTTGAATCATCAATGGGCCAACATTCAGAACTGTCGTTACTGGATGATTTGAGAAAACGAAAAGGAGAGAACAACTTTGTGATACCAATGGAATATGCTAATTCAAGAGAACTTTTAGAGATTGTGGGGACAATATCAGAACAATGTGGTCATCCCTAAGGTATTTTAACTTACATAAGGACAAGTATTGATCTTGCCAATATATTACAGGTATAATAGGTATGTACATATATGTGTGTGTTAGTACATACCTGTAATATATAAAATATATAGGTATAATAGGTTTATGCCTTGAATATGTATGTGACACATAGGTATAATAGGTATATGCCTATAATATATATCACATATATATACCTATAATATGTATAGCTATTATACCTATAATATAATTAGGTACCAAGTTCAGAATAAACTGATCAAAGAATCATAGGATTTAAGTTGGTAGAGGTTTTAGAGATCTTCTAAGTCAAGTCCTTTATTTTACATATACTAATAATAGCTAGCATTCATATAGCACTTTAATGTTTTCAAGGAACTTTACAAATATCTCATTTGATCCTCACAACAACCCTGTGATGTAAGTGCTATTGTTATCCCCATTTTGCAGACTGGAAACTAGGACAAAAGCAGTTAAGTGACTTGACCAGGATCTCACAGCTAATCAGGTATCTGAGGTAGAATATGAACTCAGGTCTTGTTGTCTCTGGGCCCAAAGCTTTATCCACTGCATCACCTAGCTGCTTCCTATTCCTTACGTATGAGGAATCTGAGACCCAGGAAGCTGACTAAACTCGCTTAAGATTTCTCAGGTGGGGTGTGTGTGTGTGTGTGTGTGTGTGTGTGTGTGTGTGTGTGTGTGTG
>NW_020954594.1:13828706-13867412 GCF_900497805.2 Vombatus ursinus
GTGTGTGTGTGTGTGTGTGTGTGTGTGTGTGTGTGTGTGTGTGTGTGTGTGTGTGTGTGTGTGTGAGAGAGAGAGAGAGAGAGAGAGAGAGAGAGAGTTCTGGTATTCCAATGCAAGGTCCTTTGACTCCAAATCCAATGTGGTGGATCTTATGCCACGAATTGCTAGCTGTCTTTTCCCTTCTCCTCTGCCATTTGTGGTTGAATAAGAAACAAGCTCCACTTCACATAAATAAGATCTTTGAATTTCTCTGCAATGAGGTACAGCTTTAATGATCTGTATCTGCAAGCCACGAGCATGAATGCGATCTTATTGTATCATAATGTGTAGATGGAGATAGCCCACGCAACAGCACACTCGTGCATTGTGCCAGAGTGTCAGTGACAATCCTTAGATTTCCAAAGCAGCAACTCTTTATTTGTCATCATTGTTTCCTTCCATCACTTGCATGCTTCTCCTGATATTGATCTGAGTGAGTTGTGTGAGCTTTCCACTTGCCAGCCCCCAGCTCCCAGGCCTGGTACAACACAATTCATAAACTTACTACATTAGACTATCAGATCAAAACCAAGGGTTTCTACTAGTGATGGAATTGGAAAGCCTATTGTTTTTATTATCATTTCATCAGCCCCAACCGATACTAGTATGCTCAAGGAAAACATACTTCAGTTATAGTTGATTTTCAGATTCCAAAATGGGGCTGCAAAATCTGTGCATGCCTAATTATATTTTATGCTAGGCTGTGCAATACAAAATATATGCTGCAGCAATCAGTGAGTTAACAGTATCAATCAATTTGTAAACAGATGAAGTCACTCATTCCCAAACTGGTTTTCCAAAAACAATTACTAAATTACAATAGAAAAAAATTGTACAGTTACTGTATTTGTGTGCTGTGTTACAATCAACATACCAGGGAAACAAAACAATTTAATGCAGAAAAATCATCATTCATCTACATTATAATTGCTTCTTTTTCACATCTACAGGGCGGTTAATTAAAATTGTGATTAAATGCGGTCGCGCTGCCTAAGATGTCTTGCCCAAAACAGGTGGTACAGAATTTAAAAGTAAAAAAAATGTAATTAGCATTGGAAATTGAGAAATTGCCTGTAAGAATCAGTGTTAATTTCAGTCAGTGATGAGGTAATTTATAAATGAATGCAGTGGAGGCTCAGCAAATGCACAATTGCCTTCCTTCCCATTCTTAGCATTCTCAGCATGCAGGTGAAAATGTTTTCAAAATATTGAGGTAATTTGAAAATCAATCCATGCATTCTGTATCCTTTTTCTCCCATTTGTAGCAAATGCTAAACAAACGCTGCCATAGATGGCACAATATATCCATTTTTCACTTTCTGAAAGCAATGTTACACAGGGGTTAGCCTCAGAGATAGACTTTTACAACACAAAATGCCAAGGTAAAATGTTTACAAAGGCGGAAAATGAGCACCTGAGGTAATCTCTCAAATCTTCCAGTGTGATGAAAAAAAAAGACAGCTCCCATCAATAGTGACCTATAGGGAATCTTAACAGCACGGTGCACTTGTTACAGAACAGGAAAGGATATGTTAGCCAATCAGAGAAATAATGAGAGTTTTTCTTTTGAAAGTTAAGCTAGAGTATTCAAAATACGATAATGATATTTGATTTTTTTAAAAAAATTCTTAACTGTACATTTAATACCTCACCTAAGAACCACGAAAGAACATTTAACAAGATTATGATTGGGGATTTCTTCCAAGAATGAACTGTGCTTACTAATACTATCATTTCCTTCCATTTTCATAAACTTTACTCTGAACAAACAGAAGTGCAAGTTTCTAACTAAACACTGTATCTCCAGTGAGACTGCAATGAGAAAACTTCTTAGTGTCTCTATTTTAAAAAAAAACAACCCTTTTAGTACCCATCACACAGTGAATACAAAACTATCCCCAGATTTACTATTGAAATAGGATTGCTTCATTATTGCTAAACTGAAAGCAATAAAGAACTTTACTTTAAAAAATAATGATTTATATTCTTCATTTTTCTGAATGACTGAAGAAAATTTAAAGCATGTTGGCTTTTCAGAGAGGAAAACATAGGGATTGGTTGTCAGGTTGCCACAAGAGATGTGAGATTATAATCTACCTCTTAGGATTCATATTCTGTATCTTATATACTGTGCAACAATCTATTACTTTTTTAAAAAATAAGATTTTCTTAACAATTTCTTTAGTAAACTGCTGCATATCAGTCTGATATCTAGTTCTCCCACATGATATTTTCTGTCTACATTTTTGCAATCTGTGGAATAATTGGTAATTTTACTATAAAAGCATAATGTAAGTGATAACATTTTCAAAGAAAGTTGGAAGACAATCAATAATCTAGATCTAGACAAGTAATGTTTTAACTTTTTCAGATATGGAGGCACTCCCTCCTAAAATACATTCCTCATTTTCAGGAAGTAAATGAGCTACACAGTATATAGATGATGCAACAACTCTGCTTGTCATACACAATAGCATATAGTCATTTATCCCATGTTTAATTGTTGTGTCTTTTGTATTTGATATTGCAAGTTGAAATAAGAGAGGGCCTATAATGAGATGAGGCCTAAAACCTGCTGGCTAACTAACTTTGTAGTCCTCTTCCTTCACCCTCCACCTACCCCCTGATGGCTGTAATTTAGCCATTTGGTACTCTCCAACAAGTCATTTCACCTTCACTTAGAGAGGCTCTGTACCTCATCTAACTGGGCTATGCTTTCCTAGGTTCCCCCCAGGGCCAGTAGAGACAAGATCTATAGCCACATGGAACTTGGCTCAGGTTTCAGGAGCAGGGGGGTTAGGAGGAGTGGAGTTGCTATCCATGCAATAGATTTTGATGTTGCTGAACTTATAAGAGGTCACTAGGGTTAGGGAATCAGAGATGTCAACAGAACTTCCATCCCTGCCCTTTTGACAATTAGCAATAGGAGTATTCTTTCCTTTACTTCCATCTCTAGTCACCCACAAACTCAAGGTGGAAAATGAAGTTATCTACTTGTGCAACCCTGACTCTATTGTTATTAAATCATGTGTAGTTTGTTCAGTGAATTGCATACTCTTAGGATATAAATTTTCATACATTTCCTACAGCTTGGGTTCTGTTCTATACATACTTTCAACACTGTCTAGTTTCTGAATCAGGAGGCTCTTCCAACAGGTTCTTTGTGTGCTATATACTTTTATATTAATACTAGGTGTGTTTGATATTAAAAAAAAAATACACGTGATTTTCCCTTACAAACTTTTCTGCTTTCAAACCTTGGCATTTATCTTTGTGCCTCCTTGGACCATCTTGATACTAGTCTATGCAGCTCCTCTTTGGCTCTAGTGATTGGTATATACAGAGAAAATGAACATTTCCTCTTTCCTAGTCAGTGCTCCTGAGACTTTTTCGTAGGCAGATATCCCTGAGGCTGATCTGGGTTTCTTATCATGAGCAGGATTTTTCTAGTTCTAAAAAAGTTACATTTCTAGAAAGTATGTCACCAGGACCTTTAGTCTACCTCAGCTATTTTGGCAGACTTCCGTCTGGTTTTTATGAAATCTTACTAGTGCTAGGGAAAGGCCAGGAAAAAAAAAGTAATAATAACCCAGGCAATGGTAACCATTGAGAGGAAGAGATTTTGGAATGGGAACCCTGTTGTTCATGGATTTGAGAAAGTGCTAAAATGTATCGTTTTGATTGTCTTTTCTCTGTGTGAATGGTGAGAATAAGTGTTAGGCAGCAGTTTTACACAGAAAGTGTGGTATATAGGAATTTAGCTTCTTCAAAGTTCTCCCATTCTTCATCATGCCAGCTTAAAAGAAGACATGTTACTTGTTTCTTAGTATTTTGGAAAGTCATTCTGGAATATGCTATTTCTGCAAGAATTTGGAAAGAGAAAAGTTAGTGTTATAGATCTTTAAAAATAGAAATTGAACATTTGACACACTGGATTTTAGCTGACCTTCAAAAACACTGGCCTTGATTTGATTCATTCAATCAAGGTATTTCTGAGTCTTATGCAGAAGCAAATGAAAATAACCCTTTTGGTGACTTCTCTTCTTAGTTCTTTTTTCAGGTTAACTCTTCCATTGCCTGACTTCTTCATCCTCAGCCTTCAGTATTCTTCACACTGCCTTATCTCTGCTATCCCAAGGCAAGCCCCAAACCTGCTAACATTTTGTAACAACTATGTGACAAATTGTTGTGCTTTTATTCATGCCGGACATCTTTGCCAGGCTTGCTTGTTGTGTTTTCTATTTGCCTGTGTCATGGGACCAAAGGTGCCTGCCTTTGCACAGCATGTCAAATCTGGTTAACATGCAGCCATTTATCTTTTAAACCACTCTGGAACAATGACAGTGCTACGCAGGCCTGCAAAGCTTCACACACACAGCATAGGTCTTCGTGCCATCTATTCTGTATGTGGGGAGCTCATTGGGCAATACACAAGATGTTTCATAATTTGGGGAATCTTTTAGAGACAAACTATGTAGTATAAGTGCAGTGGAACCAAAATGCCGAGTGCCCAGCAAAGTGTAGAAAATCAGATACAGCCCAGCCTGAAAGAATGAAGCAACAATTCAGATTTCAATCCAGAGCATACACAACACAGTACTTTGCTCACACAGAGTTCACACATAGGCAAAAGCACATCATTACTGTTGTGGTTTATATGGGGTGGGGGGGGTATATTTGCCTAAAATCATATAGTTTATAATGTGTGTTGTGAATATATTTGCAGTCACTAGTTCCTGATGCATTTTTGTGCTGATATATCTGTGCATACATGAACATATGAATGTATTTCTGTGGGTTTGCATACATTAGTGTAGATATGACATGTGAAAAAGACCTCTTAGATCACTGAGGCAGTTCTATCAATGTAATGCAAGCACTGGTTATAAAACTCTTTCCCAATTTTCTAAGGTTGTTTCCACAGTGCAACAAGAGTTGTGTCTAGAGAAGTATATGTGTATATGTATGTGTATGTGTGTATGTTTATATGTGTATGAAAAGGAGAATCAAAGTCAGAATATAATGTACTGCAAGAAAAATTGTTAAGCCCTCTTCCCCTACAAAATTGTGCAGCAAAGTTTATAACCTTATTCACTCTGGGTTGCTCTTATTTTTATTTTCAGTTGTTCAAAGACTATCTTGGTGATGATTTGCAATTAAATAAAGTGATAATTAACAAATGAGAAAAGATGGAAAATATGAAAAGCTATAGACCTTCATGGAATAGCTAAAATATAATGGAGAAATCACTCCCTGGTGCAAGTGGAGTACTGAAGATAGCAAAACTCTGTGATTTAAAATGAATTGCTATGTAGTGTAATAATTATAAATATCATTCACTGGGGTTACTTGGAGGAACAGGCACAGTATGCTAGCTTTCTTTTCTTTCTTTCTATTTTTTTTTTTTGAGTAAAGGACCCCGGAGATTGCCTTTCACTTTGAAAACAATCTCTAATATCAGGAAAATGCGCTGTTTGTTTATGCGTACATAATGCAAGTTTGTTCGCCCGGGAACTGCAGCAAATGGGAGAAGTATGCATGGATTTCACAGGTAACAGGATTACGTGGGCACATAATTGATCCATTTGGAGAAAAAAAATGACAGTGCTCTAAAGATGCCTAGGCTTTGGAGATGGAGTTTATGAAACAGGCATTTGTAAATTCAAAGGAATCAATATGTCAATTTTATTACATCTCAAGACCAGCTGGGCATTAAAGAAACAGTACCCTGTTTTATTTTTAAAAATCGCAGCTGCATGTTCTTAACATTGTATACCTTTCTTTAAAAGGCTTAGACTTTTAGTAAATGTAATTAGAAATGTTCATCTTTTCAGAAAATGATTTACATTGGCCCAAAAGAACAATGGTTTTATCTTCTGTCAGTTTTCATCTTAACCACTTGGCTAAAATGTCTACTATTTTAATTGTACCATATATAGAACATACTAATAGTTACACATAGTAAATAGAACAATGAGTATTTACATCTCAAGAAGCTGAATAAAATCAAAGAACCATTCATTCTTTCCTTTTGCTTATTAAACACACACACACACACACACACTCCAAAGTTTCCTCTTATTATTAATACAGGAATGCCACATTGACTCTCAAAAGGAAGCTTAGGGATGTCCCATCAAGTCTGGCATATATCTTGAAAAAAATGCCATGGTTTCAGTGGAATTATTTACAATTCAAAGAATACTAAGTTAGTAAACTTAAAGTTCTCTGTTGGGGTTTAGACAAGTCCATAAGTATTTCATGACATAGGTAGTTACGGGGGAAAAGGGAAGTTGGTTTAGGATAAATATTTTTCTAAGCTAAAAATATCAAATTTCCTGGCCAAAAGGTCCAATTTTGAATGCATCATCAATTGCTTTATATGTGGTAAAGCAATACCTAATTTACCCTCTCAAATTGTTTTTAATAGCAAAATTTAGACCGAAAGCTCCATGAAGGTAGAAACAATGCTTTATCTACATCTTCATATCTCTCCTAAAATCAAATGCCTCTGGGCACAGCTGGTGGGTGTTTAATAAATGTTTGTTAATGAATGAATGAATTCTTCTAGATGCCCCATATCCTCCCCAATTCAAAAATTGTTTGAGATCCAATAGAATGTTAGCTCCTTGAGAGCAAGAACTGTTCCATTTTTGTCTTTGTATCTCTAATGCCTACTAGAGTTCTTTGTACACAGTAGGGGCTTATTAAATGTTTTGAATTGAATTGAACTAAATCTGAATTCTATTATGACAAATTGAAATAAAGTCTTCAGTCCCTTCCCATCTATTTATCTTTTTGTCATTTATTAAGTACTTACTAATGTCTGGTATATTGTGTCAAGTGCTAGAGGAGAAATGAAGATAAATAGGACTTTGTACCTACCTTCAAGGAGCTTAAAATCTGGTAGGAGAGATAAGATATGCATGGACAAAAGCAATTTCAAAACAAATGAGAATTGGCTAAATGAATAAGAAAAGTACAAAATGCCATGACTACAAGTGATTACTACCAGTAAGGGGGATTCAGGGGCATGGAAGAGGTAAAAGAATGAGTAGATTTTCAACAAGGGAATATGAGGAGGGGAAGAGCAAAGTTTGAAAAGGGGAAAGTGTAGTCCAATAAGATACTCAGGTAAGGTGAGTGGTCCAATATTTGAGAAAATAGTTTACAATTAGGTTGTAATGCTTGAAAATAGCTAGGATGGAAAGAAGGCTACCAGGAACCCAAGGCCAATGACTGCTTCTGTGCCTCAGTGCTTCCTTAGAAAGGAGAAACAATTACCCTTGATTGGCTAGGTAAGGGGCAGGGGAGGGGAAAGAAGAGCAGATCTTTTTTCCTCTCTCAGAAGCCATTAAAATGGAAAATAATCTAATAGCTTAAATGACCAGAGGTATTCTTCCTCCTCTGAATTTTCAGAAAGGCACACCTGTGCCCCTCTCTAAACCTCCTAACTGCCTTTCAACCTTTGACCCCTCCCCCAAGGAAAGGATTTGACAAATCTGTTTCTTTTGGACAACCTTCCTAAATGCTCCTATTGCCTTCTTTAAAACTCCAATGGTGGAATATCCCTGGCTCAAAGGTTAGGTTTAGTCTACTCACACACAAGGGGTTCTGGATCAGATGTGGTCAGAATGAATATCTTCTAAATGAACGGTACCATTCCCAAATATAATACACATTTTTTATGTCTCTAACCTTCTTGCTACTCTCACATCTCTACAATCAGCTTTGCCAACTATCTTGTATAACTAATTCCTCAATCCCTTCTGAGATGCTTTTGTTGTTGTCTGTTATAATCAAATGGGTCTTCCTTGGTTATGCTCCTGATGCACTCTCAGATAGTTGTTCATCCATTCAACAACAATTGTGGAGTGACCCACAATGTGGGTATCTTATTTTGGATGACTTTTTTTTTGTGAGTCAACCCTTCTCTATTTAATGAAGAGGGCATGCAAGAACCCCCTAGGTGCTTAGTGTCTCTTGACCTTCCTTCCTAGCAACTTCTGCCTAATTTATGGCTTCTTTGCTCCCACCATCCTTTTTTTTTTCCTTTTAGCAAACTTCTTTGACTATTTCTGCAAGCTTCTCCAGGCTTCTCCAACCACTTTCCATGTTTGGATGTCTCAGATTGCTTCTTCTCAGATTGCTTCTCCTCCTTCATGTTCCTCTGAAGATATTTGGACAGAAGGAATTCTAAGATCCCTTGACTTTAAACACACCTCTGCCGTGTATCTATGTGAATTGGCTGGTTAATAGAGCAAAATAAAATACTTCACTTGACTCTGCTTAAATATGCCAGAAATGAATTTAAAATGTAAGAATTCAGAATGTAAAAAAGGTAGTCCAAATATAGTACTACATAATGAGGCTTACTGCTAGAGGACTGTTGGTTGTTTGTAAGGCAGATTATAGTCATAGCTTCAATTCTAATGAAGATCATTTTAAAACATGCACTGAATTGTGAATTTAAAATTCCCATGTTCTCCATAAGCGTCTGGAGGGGGGGCATGCAAATAGCAGAAGTGAATTAATTACTGTTTTAAGATGGTACAGCAAGTGTGAAGCAAAACTTTATTCTTGAACTTACACTTCTCTTCCAAAGATTCTCTAAGCAATTTCATGAAATTTTCTTCAGATACTATAGGTACTTATGTAAAAGGAAAGTTGCAATTTTCTAGACTTGGATTAAATGTCTCATAAAAGCTCACACCTCCACCCACCCCCACATACATATACATATACATATGTGTGTGTGTATATGTATATACACACATACATACATTTTTTCTTTTCATCATTCACCTCTCCATACAGAATGAAATTTTAAAATGCCTCCATAAAATAGATATTGGAAATCTGATTAAAACCTTTATATATGTCCTCAAATACAACTTCTACCTTTGCCCCTCATGTTATTGCAATATAGAGGGTTTACCATTCTCCTTCTTTCTAAAATTAAGTCAAATGTTGAGAAAATCCTTAGGGTATTCCTTATCTTTTAGGGATATTGTGTTGGATCATTTTTATCCTGGAATAATTTTTGTACTACTTAAGGAAAAAAAAACCACTCAGAGCTGAAGGAGAAGTACAGCTGTTGCTAAGATCACTTGATGGTTCCTCCATCAAACTCATACAGTTCCTTCAGAGTCTTGACAATCTCCATGGAAGAGTAAGAGACGCTGCCAATACCCGCAGATCATTGGCATGATAGACCATAACAGCTTCTTCTGAGCCGTTACGGTCTATCGTGTCAATGCGTACTTAGGGAGTCCTCAATGCATGGATCATTGACACAGCACTACATAACGGCTCCTTAGAAGCCATTATTGGGTATCAAGTCAATGCATACTCAGGGAGCCTTTAATGCACAGGCCTGCACAAGCAGATTCATTCTGAATACTAAAATTCCTTAGGAAAATTAGTCACCACACATGTGTGATAGCTGTTTTCCATTTTGAATGTGTGAGCCATTTAGGGGGAAAAGAAAAGAAATTGGTAAATACCAGAGGATTCTGAATAGTCTTCCCTTTAAAAACCTGGTTGTAAGCTGTATGGTGGAAAAGTATATCCAAAAAATACAAATGTCTGACTTTTTCCCTTCTATAACCCCATTTTATTGTGTAGAAATTGTTAGAAAACTGTGTGTTCCTATTCAAAGACTTTTTTTTAAGCTAAGGATCAGTCCAGAAAACTATTTTTTTTCCAATGGTTGAGATGTTAGCCCAGAAAAGAGGGAGCTATAATGGAAATGATGACAGGCATTTTAATGATAAAATAACAGTAGCCGATATCATTATAATAATTTAACAGCATTGTACATGTCAAAAATAACATGTTTTATTATGATCTCTGCAAGATGTTTTATTCAGTTACTATTACAGACTTTTAATAAATAACTTCTTGAGAAAGAAATGATTTTCAAGGATCAATATTATGTCATTTAGTTAACTGATTTTCATTTGGATTTTCTGATGCAGTCTCTTCTGCATCCAAATACTAAAATTTACTATTCCTGTAGGGGTGGGCAACTTTGAAAATGTTTACTAACCAATTAATCTTTCCAATGCCCTTTTGAGGTAAGTATCTGTTCATAATTAAAAAACTAAGGTAGGAGCTTGAATTACCTGAAAAGGCCACGTGAGGAGTTATATCACATGGGGAGTTGAGTCAGGATTGGAACCCAAGTTTTTTCTACATCTTGCCCAAACACCGTGCTTCCCCCAACAGTGGTAGCCTTGAGCAAGACATTAGGGTTTAAGAGAACCTCTGTTTCTCTCTGAAAAGGAATGCCCACCATTTCTGACCCTGCTGAGAAGATTTCACTGCTCCATGTCAAAATGGTGCTAGTTTGCTGTTGTTGATATTTTTCCTTTTGTGTTCTGCTTACTGACTGACATCTGCTATCATGCTAAGCAGGTGTTCCTATGTAAACGAACGTGCCCTGTTTGTGTTTCGCCATCCTCGCTACTGCGCACCCAAATGAGCAGCGTGATTAAGAATCCTGTAAATTTTTGAAAGGAAACGGATGGCTGCCCTACTAGAACATAATTACACCGTTCCAACATCCGTAGCTCACTGCTGCAGCCGAGCTGGAGAACAGCAGAAATTAATAATATATAATAGCATCATTCTCGTAATTTATAAATGAAATAAAGTAGAAAGGAGATTCTGCTGATATGCGTTTTCTACTTAATTCTAAAAGACAAAGTATAGATTAGAATTTTACTGGGGTGAAACCTGGCCAGCAATATCACACTAGTTGCAAGTATAGGGCTTGATTCATGAGAGGAGCGATTTTTGCTTAGGGAAAAGAGCTAATATCTTTTATTAGACTAGAGGAAAAAATGAATACACAAGGCCCTCTAAAGGCAACACCAGATAAAGGGGGTTTAGGAAATCTCAGTGGATTGTGTACCCACTGTTTGTTAAAAGGTATTATTACATCAAGACCTTAATGTGTGCTGCATTTTTTCTTTGACTAAAATAACACACTACCATAGGTCAACCCCTCTGAGAAAAGAGGGGATTAATCATTTAAAGATGTTGCCTAACATAAAATTTCTGTTAAATGGTAGTTATGTTTTTAAAAACAATATTTGAGCACCCTGAATGTGCCAGTAAGGGTCCTATTACAAATCATCATTAAACTCAGTCTTCGGAGTTGACACTTTTAAATGCACTTCTCAACCATGCTGTAGAAATGATACAACTTTCTGAAGAGTAAAATAGTTTTTTTTATTAAGAATAGCCAATCCAACTTCCCAACCTACCCCCTTGCTATTGAATATGACTGTTTAAGGCAAAAATTTTTCTCCATTACTATACCTTAGTAGCTGTCAAACAAATGGCTCAAGTCGATTGTTTTGGGTTGTTGCCCCCACTACTAGTGGGATAAAATCAAATAGGCAAATGACCAGAAGAACAATAATAATATTTATTTATATGTCATTTATGCAAATTTATGTGGTATGCTACTATTACACCCAAAAAACAGTCTATGGGACAAAAAAGTCAACATGAATTTTCTTGCCTTACTTGTCCTTAGTGAACATGAGAATAGTGTTTGCCATTCAAAAGAAGCATGTCTTTGTAACATATGCATTTATTTTAATGATATCCATTTCAAGGCCCCCACAAAGGTATTTTGGTTTGGTCAGAAAAAAGTGAATTCACTTAATAGATTTATTTCATTAACAGGTATTTATTTAAGTGGGTTCCACTGTATTTAAATCTTCAAACAGTTTCCATTACTTCCTCAGCTCACTTGCTTCATGTTGACTAATTTTAATAAGCCTAAGGTGCCTAGGGTCTTATTGAATGTGCAGTTTGATCAATATGGTTAAATTAAAATAGTGCAAAATATAAGCAAATGTACTCTAACAACTCAGTGAAAAATGTGTTATGTACTAAACATTGATTGGTGCTCCATAGACATCAATTTGTTGTTAGGTATGTTAGCTTGGCCTAGAAACTGCCTCTTTCTCCAGACACACCCACCTAATCCAACAACGAGTTAGTTCTACTATGAGCTCAGGCAACAATACAGTTGCAGGCATACACACAAGGAGAAAGTTAATGGAGTTTTAATGTGAACATCTCCAGTTTTAGCTTCAATGGAAAGTGTCATTTCTGTCTATATGATGAGCTCTATAAAAAAAAAAAACAACAACAACAAGAACCAAACTTTACCTTTTGCTAAGTTACTTTGAATTTGGAGGACCCAGCCAACCAGACTCCATTCTAAGAAACTAGATCCCCAAGTCTTTGCATGAAATGATTTTTTTGTAGACTATGATAGAATCATAGAGCTGGAAGGAACATTAGAAGTTATATAGTCATAGGGTCATAAACTCAGAGCTGAAAAGGACCTTAGAGTTGATCTAGTCCAGTATCTTCATTTTACAGATTAGGAAACTGAGGCCCAAAGATGTTAAATAACTTGCCCAGGGTCACATAGAGGTAGGGATAGGAATTGAACCTGTGATTTCACTGGTAAAGAGAATATTCTGGTGAAGGAATTTTCTCTACCTGGGTCATTTGCAAGTTCTCTACAATTTAAAGTCTCAAGAGAGCTGCCTAGAAATCTGAAAGGTCATATGACTTGAACCAGCATCTCCCAGTCTGTCTCTGTCAAATGTGGTATTTGAACCCAGATCTTTCTGACCTCAAGACTGGCTCATGATCCACTACACCATGATGCTTCTCATGACTATGATTATGCTAATTTTTAAATATAGTACTGAAAAAGACGCCATCAGCATTGCACTGAGAATTCTATATAACATATCTCTAGCCAATTTATTGCTCCTCTACATCGAAATTTATCTAACCAGATAACGTAGTAATTTTTAGTTGTGTGAATTTATTTTATAATAAATGACTGTTAGATCTTAGGATAGTTAACTCAGCCTCTTACACTTTCTTCTGTATTCTGTTTCCTTGTCCTTTCTTCTCTACCTTCTCATGAAATATAATCAGATTGTCATACTTTAATGTCCAATATCAGTTTTTGAAGTGTTCTAAAAATACTACAATGATTCTGAGCTAATCATAAACGTCTATCACACAAAATGGTTTCTGATATCTGTTTTCAGCATTTTCTCCTACCTGTTATATGATCTTTATGTCTATCTTTAATCTCCTTGGTAAGTGATATCCACCATCACAGTACTGCCTTTCCTTGATATCATCACTTCCTATATGTCCAAAAAAAATTTTGCTTCAAGCAGAAGTCGATCTTATCAAAGGTGAATCAGTGGTAAGAATAATAGCAGAATAAAAGGGAGAATATTTATACACATGCATATATATGTGTATATATATAATATATATACACATATATATGCATGGAGAGAGAGAGAATCTTGAAATTGATGAAGTCACATGAAGAGAAATTAAATCTGTGGAGATGAAGCCAAATAATAGAATCCCTTCTTGAGTTTAAACAGAACAAATAGAGTAATAGGCAGAAAAAAAGCACTTGAAATTTCCTTTTAAATTCAAATTGATATGCTTTTACTCCTTATCCTTTAATAGTTCAGACACAAATATCATGGCAAAATAAAATCATTTTTGAGTTGTCATAAAACTTTCTGAAATCAGTAGGCCAGCATAAGTTCAGGAGAACTGATTTTTTATTTGTAGCTGGGCCAAGAAAAATGCTTAGGATTTTGTTTAGTTCTGTGTATGTTAATCTTGATTTTTTCCAGTGTTTTGTGTGTTTAGAGTTTTTAATATCAAAGGTAGTGCTCTTTGTAAACAAGTGTAAGTTTACAGAGGCAGCTTCACTTACACTCTTTCCTTGTAATCAGATGTGAAAATTACACCCTCCCTTTTGGATACATGATAATTACACATTTCAACATACAAAGAATTGTCTCTGTTTCAGTTGTTGGAATGAAAAAGCTGAGACATTCAGTAAAATATATTATTATATTAAAGATCATTTCCATAATTGTTTTTGGTAGTTTGTAATCAAAAACATGATCAAGGTATTTTGAGATTTAAGAAGAAAGAATACATGTGGGAACAGGGAAAGGATAAAATTAATTGTCAATATGTACTTATATAACTAAGTTTTTATTTGATAAAACTGCTACAAAGATAAATATGCAATAATCTCTCTTTTTAATAAAATAGTTGTATGGTGCTTTCTAATCCTCTGATTTATCTGTTTTATATGAGACAGATATTTAAAATGTAGAATAAAAAAAGGTTAAGGCTATGTTTTTGTAATGTGGTAAATGAAGTTGGGGAAGGAAGGGGTGAGAATGTAGAAAGTGTAGGGGGAAAGAGATGGACAAACAATATAGGGATCAGAACACTAAGTTTTACTCCCAAAAAATCTTTCAGGAAAAATTCATTTTTTTTCCAGAATCAATTGAATTTTCTTTGCTTCCCATTCCAGAAGTTGTGCAGATTGAGGGGTGGAAGGTAAAAGTAAGCCTTCAGCTTTTCTCTGTCACCTGGTTTTAGTGAATACTATTTAAACCATATGGAAGAGATAAATGAAGTGTTGTGGAAGGTAGACTGATACAAAGTTAAAGAACTCAGGTATTTTGACAAATCAAGTTAATTTAATGAAACCAAGATAAAAAAAATATATTTTTCTAGGTTTGCTCTATTTAAGTGAGACTAAAAGGCATACATTGTATTCTTTGTTTCTTTTTTTTTACTTCTAAGTAAGAAAAGAAATAGATATGTGCAGGAAGTATATAGATAAGTAGATGGCATCATGGAGGAGTAGACATAAAGAAGATGATAACCCCAATCTTCAGTTCTCTAGGCATCATCATGTGTTTTCAACTCTTTAGCTAATTTATAATCCACTGTTTCAGTACTCCAAAGATCCATAATTTTATTGGTGCAGGAAGTCCCTTCACTGATGCAGATCACATTGCATCTATGCTTAGTAAATTGTCTTCACGAGCTGCTGTGGCCAAAAAAAAAAAAAAAAAACAATTCATCTCCTTAGTAGCCAGCCTACTTCTGAAGAGGCTCTCCAAGCTAAGGTAGGCAGGACCTTGGTTAACAGATATGCATTCATCTCTTACCCTATCTTCAAGACCTTTCCAGTTTGGTAGCTCCTGCCAGCAAGAGTTTCTTTCAGTGGCATAGCCTTCAAACTTGGGGTCACCAGCACGCCAAAATAGAATATTGCCATAGGACTTCATTGAAGGCAGCCAAATGATAAAATGGAGTAATTAAGATAGTCCAATTCATGCTGCTCAAATCTAATAAGGAATCAAAGAGCACGGAATATTTTTAGGGTTAGAGAACCATCACAACCCAGGTTTTTAAACATTTAAAATTTTGCAATAATATCTTATACATTTATCTGTTTTTCCTTTTTCTTCTAACTTTCATTAAATATGTACCTGATTCACTTAACATTTGATTCCTCAAAATGTTATTTTTTGAACTGTTAATTCTCCAGAAATTTTAGAGGCATTTTTAATGTTTGGATAGTTTTATATTTTTAGTCCAGTATTTTTAGTCCTATATTTTTAGTGAGACTTTTGCCTCACTTTGTCATTACTGCTATTGAGTGGGACAGATGTTTAGTTTTCTACTAAACAGTTCTATATGTTTATTAATATTAATAATAACAATAATATCAACAACCACCACCGTATAGGAATAGAATGAGGTACATAAGATCTCCGTCATCCTATCTACTCCTAGAGTTGTCCTGAACATTTCTTTGGTTAGACCACAGAAGATAAGCTCACATCCCAATACTTTAATTCAATTGCAAAAAGCAGTTATTTTACTTACTTGTGCAATAGTGCATAGCACATTAGACTATAAACATTTTCAAATTTGTTATAAGGATTTTCTTTTTTTTTCCTTCACGATGTGTCAGCAGAGGGGGGTAGAAGAAAAAGGGAACAGGCAGGTGAGAAAGTAAATGCTTTTAGTTGAAAAGATTTTAATTTTAAAAATAATAATAGCAAGATAGTAACTTGTCCCAAGACCATTTCTACCTGAACTCCATCAAAAAAGATGAGAATGACACAATGTGGTGGTGGTAGTGGTGGTGGTGATGATGATAATGATGATGATGATGATGATGATGATGATGATGATGATGATAGTAACTCACAAGGCTTTACAAGGCACTGCCCTGTGAGGTAAGTAAAATAATAACAATGACATTGATAGGCCTTTAAGGTTTTGGTGTTTCAGCACCATAAAAGCCAATCAGTGTGAATTGATTCATTAACACCATGGATCATCAACATGGTGAAGCTACCTATCTAGGACCTGATGTGTTTTGATGACTCAGTGATGGATGCCTTTTATGTAGGAGACTCAGTTTTATATTATTGCTACTGTCAGGCCAAATGTCCCAGAAAATATCCCACTTTAATTTTCTCTTCTATTTACTAGTGCCAAGTAAGGGAGGCGGGGGTATCTCCACAATTAACATTATTCCAATGGTAAATCACCACTAGCAGTGGGAAGAGGGAAGGGGTGAGGAATCTATCATGAGGTGAATGGCAACACAAACAGGAGAATTACCAGTAAAGGTGGTAGTAGAAAGAGCAGAACAATGAAGCTATATAACAATGGCAGAAGGACCTGTGGTTGGAGGAAAACTTATGTGAGACTGGCCATTTTTCCTGCCTTGGATCTTTCCTCTGATCACTTTATCAGTAAAGAAGAGTAGGGCCTGATTTCTATGCTTTTAATTGTGACTTACTGTTTCCATATAGAAAAGTTTTTTTCAGACCTGTTATTTAGTTCAAAATGTTTTCAGTCCCTTTCCCCATACACACAGCACCAATTTACTAATCAACACATCAAACAAGCAAAATAAAACAGGGTGCTTTTTAGGTAAATAAATAAATAAATAAAACCAGTCCTCATTTTTAATCAACCATATTCATGACTCCAATGATAGAGGGTGAGACATCCCAGAACATGGCTACAGGCATCCAATGTATGCTAGTCTTCTTGCTGGGAATTTTAAGGTCTGTTAAGATGTTGTCTACCACTTTCAATGTGGTGACAGGAAAAGACTTTTGGCATTAGATTTTTGTCTACATGTCAACTCTATAAAAGATATTTGGTAATTAACCAATTAATTTGACCATTTTTACGTCCAAATCAGTTAATTCAGGCTGTCAACTCAAGTATCAAAAGCTTAATGTGCTTCTATTATAGAATTAACCCTTAGTATTCCCCAGAATATTTTGTAGTCTGTACCAGGGATTCCATATTACCATTAACTGTCTTGAAACATTATTATGCAGTCTCTCCACTACATGTCTCTCTCCTGCCCTCAATCATCCAGTTAGATTTAAGGGTCACATAAGAGTGAGTAGACCATGTTGAATCTCTCTACATGATGACAAACAAAAGGTTTAGATCAAAAACTTCCTTTACAATGAGAAAGAGTACATTCTTTTAAAAGAAATGTTTCATGGAAAGTTTTGTTAGTTACATCCAGTTGAGATGCAATTATTTTTATTATTTCTATTATTATTATTTTGCCTCACACTTATTTTTTCATTGGAGTAGAGATGTTTCTCTTGAGGAAAATCTTTCTCCCAATGCAGTAAATAGTATGAAACACAGAGACTTAAGAGTAACCTGAGGGCGCTGAGATGTTTAGTGACTTGCTCAGGGTCACTGAACCAGTATGGGTCAGAAGAAGGACTTGAATTCAGGTGTTCCAGACTCTGAGGTAGCTCTCTATACACTACCTCCTGCTGCCTTTAATTATTATTATTCGGTTTCCCATTTTCTTCATAAACATTAACTTGCCCTCATGGCATGCTGACATGACTTCAGTGGGTTCTATGTTGAAAAGGAAACTTGTTATAAAATCATGGCATAGGGGACAAAGCCAGGGAGAGAAACTGAGTATTTAGGGGGAAAAAGGAATAGATTTCCAATTTCCAAAGGGAATAGAATTCCAATTTCCAAAGGGAATAAAAAATTGAGATAGATTTAGGAAGAGAGATCAAAGAGTATTGTGAGTAAATATATAGAGGAACATTGTATCAGACGACTGAAAAGAAATCTAAGAAGTGAAACCAGTAGAGAAAGAGGTAGAAGAAATGAGAAATTATAAAAGAAGCAGCAACTAGGAAGTTTATAGCGTAATAGCACCAAGCAAGAAATCAGGGCAAAGTCTGAGGAAGAACTCTGCAAATACGGGGAAAAAATCACAGGAAGCAAGAAGAAATCACAATAATAGAGATTAAAATGTTAGGAAGAAAATAATTAATAGGAGGCATGAATAGAAAGACAAAAGTTTAAAAAGGAAGGAAGGAAGGAAAAGGGGAGAGAAAGAGGTAGGGAAAGTGGGAAGGAGAAAAGGAAGGAGGAAAGGAAGGAAAGGAGGGAGTGTTGAAGGGAAGAAGAGGGGAAGGAAGGAAGAAAAACTGACAAAGGGAAATTTTGTAGGAGTAAAGTGGTATGAATAAGAGATATTACAGAAAAAAGAAGACTGGAAACCGGGAAGTTGGGTGGGTGAGAAACCAGAGTGGGTAGAGAGGTTACCAAATGAATTGAGACAGGAAAGATTATGAGGGAGGCTGTAGCAACCTGAATGGAAATAGAAAAGGAAGCCACTAATGATAGAACCAGCAACAGAAATCTCAAGCTGTGTTGGGAGGAGAAAGCGAAGAATGAGGTTACAGAGGAAGAAGAGTACAGGGACTGGAACTATGTAGGAAGTGTAAGAAGAGAAGAAAATTGAAGTTGTAAACACAGAATGGGAAAGGTGGCTGTGAAGGGTAAGGAGTGTAGAGCAAGAATGAAAAACAACATGTTAATATGCAATTCAGTTATATGATCAGCACTTTCCCTTTCACTTTAGCTGAAAAGTCTATCATTAATTCTTCTTTTCATGTGACAATATTGTTTGAAATAAATTCAAAGATAAAAAAAGCTCTTAGTAGAGAATTAATTTTAAAAGTATTACAATATGTGATGTGAAAGGTTTTAAAACTCAGGAGGGTCTTCTTTCTATCTGATTGATTGAGTGAATGGTGAGGGGAAAGTACTATTTGTATGTTCAAGGTAATACTTATCTTGGAGTTTGTTCTCTTAGGCTCAGCAAATTTGTTATTCCTATAAAAGGAGACATACAAAGAACATGGACTCTGGAAAAAGAGGATCTGGGATCAAAATTTGCCTTGGTGTGACCTTAGGCAAGTCAGTTAACATCAGTTTCTTCACCTATAAAATGAAGACATTGGACTAGATGAACTCTGAGATTCCTTCCTGCTCTAGAAGTACCGTCCTTTAAATATGGTACAAACACATCCCCAGACCCTCTTTTCATAGTTTATGCTAAAGACCTCTAAACTGCTTAAGACCAAAACTTGATACACAGATTTTCAATTCAAAGGTTGTTCCCCCCCCAGCCCCCAACCTAGTACATTACTTTTTGCAGTCAATTTGTTTAAAGCTCTTCAATTTACAACTTAATATTACATATATTCTTGTACCTAGATTTTTTCTTCTGAACCATGTTAACAGTGTAAATCCCTAGAAAGTACATTGATACATAGGAAACTAACTCAACATATTGGTGAATAATATTGAAGATAGATATGGGGGAAGACAGAGGGAGTTGAGAGGGAGGAGAAAGAGATAGATAGATAGATGGATGCATGATAGAATTTTCAAGCATCTATACTTCTGTTGTGAATAAGGAAGCATTCCTTTCAACATTATAGGATACAGGAAGTATTTGATAATATTTTAGAACCTATTATGATTCCCAAACTTCTTAATTTTAAGTCACTCAGCTGTTATCTTTCTTGCTCCCTAGACTAAAGTTTTGGGGGTTTTTTTCTCCATGACATTTGCTGCTATGTAGAAAGGTGAAATTTTATTGGCTCCAAGTACTTTTTCATCTTCTAGAGACTCCTGGCAGCCCTGCTAGTGCACATATTGATGTAGCCTGTAGCTGCAGAGATGAGGAATGCCTACATTGCTTATTTCTACAACAATAAAGACAGGAAAATGTAGAACCAGTTAGTTATTATACCTGGGGATTTTCCCCTAGGTGATAGATATATAGAGCAATGGAATTTCCAATTTGGAGACAGTTCATTTTCCTAGAAAGTTTTTTTTTTTTTTAATTTTAAGCAACAATACCTCCTCTACCACCAACACAAATGGAATAATGATTCAATTTGCATACATTTTGTCTACTATGCCTTTAAAAATAAAAAAACTATTATTATGCTCATTATGAATTTATTTTATTCATTGTTTACTATGCTGGACTGACATGATATGATTTGTGCTTTGCGGGGTCACAACAAGCTACTAGCAGGACAATTTGCTGAATCAAGAGGGTGATTGTGTCTGGTGCCAGTCAGTCGCAATTAGGGCCAGGATCAGGGAGGCCCAGAGCTTGTGGATCGTCTTGGGCAAGCTTCATAGAAATCAGCTCACCTGAAACTAATTGTCACAACAGAGACCTTATGCAAATGAGCCCTGGGGTTAGCGTGGGAAAAGAAAAACTGTCGCAAAGATAGGTGACCCGCTGAGCAGGGGGTCTGTTGCTGGGGAAATCTTTGTTCAATGAGTTAAAAAATGTTTTCATTGTTCAAAACCCAAGAAAACGTAGCATATACTTTCACTTAGGAAAGCGTGGCAAGCACACTCATCTAAAATTCCAATGAAGTGGAAGCCAGCTTTTGAGTGTGTAATAAATTGGAAGTCTTTATACTTTATAAGATCTACAGAAGGAAAATAATTTTCCTTTGCAAGATCCTTTAAAGTTTAGGTGTTATAAATCACATGACAGCTTACCTTTAAAACTCTCCTGACTTCTAAGTCTCTATCTAACCTGGTAGATCCTCATTGGAACCTCACAGATATTTCTACTTGAATTTCAATGGCTCCCTTCAAAACAAATTGTGAAGGATGTTTATGCACTTGATGGAAAGGTTCCATTTTTTTCAATGAAAAAATATATTCTCACATCTTGGATCTCAAGGTGAAAAATGTGAACCTAGGGAGTCCTTTTCCTCATGCTGAGGGCATGTCAGTTAACTGATAGCCATTTCTCAAATTGTTTCTCTGATGTTGAAAAGTAAATGATAGACTAATAATATTTAGATAGGAGTCAGTAATGTTGTTCGAGTGCTGGTAGCCTGTTGAAATTCAAAAAGATAAAAGTGGAAATCTATGATTCCCCTTGGTTCTTTATTCAAATCAGAACATATTCATTAATGGAAATTGTTTTAGGCAAGTGGGGTTACAACATAACTTCTGTGAAACAACTTTTAAAATCTTTAGCTTGTCCAAAACTATGTTTGGACAAAGCCCCAACTGGAATTTCCTCAGTAAAGTCCAAAAGAGGCTTTTGAAACTGATTATCATGGGTATAAAAAATGATAAAAGCAGAAGTGTCATAGTTAGGATTTTATATGTATCTCTGAAACAAAGTTCCCTCCCTAGTTCCTCAGCTAGTTTTCAGCTTTTCAATAATTTTTTCCTGCAAGTATTCCAACACCATATCTATAACCTTTAACCAAATTAGCCAATAGCAAATTAAATACATCATATTTGCATAGGAATATTAATGGAATTAAATGAAACCAAATGTAATATTAACTTCTTACAGAATATGTTGTTTGCATTATTTTCAAAGTTAAAAAAAATGAGTAAAAGATAACTATAGAGACAAAACAAGATGAGATCCCTGAATCACATCTTTTAGTGACAAACTTTATTGGGCAAATTACTAGAGCCAACCAAGTCTCTTCATTGTGTCTCCTAAGGGATGGAGGTTTGGACTCTTATCTGATAAGCGAATTGTGAAATTAACTTGTTAATCACCAAAGAACATAGAGTAAGTGTGTCTTAAAAGTAGTGCAGTTTAATAAAAAAAAAATTTGTTTTGGTTTTTTGTGGGGTTTTTTTCATCTCTTTTGTCCCTTTGCCACTGTCTGAAATAATTTTCACAAATAGGAGACATTTCACAGTGGGTATGAAGTGCTCAGCTTTCACTCATCAAACTTTAATCGGAACTGCATTTTAGTTTTTGAATAAAGAACACTTAAAAAATTTAGATGCAAATTATTTTGCATTATTCATGTTCTAAGTGTTCTTGTAGATTTAAACACTTCTGAGGCCACCTTGATGCAAGTAATTACCTAGGCCCTCACTGCTGCGTCATGAATAAGGTATTTTGTACAAGGAAAGTATGCACCCGATGAGCTTTTAAAGTGGCTTTACACCGAACTTGTGTATTGGTTCTTGTGCATGAGTGATCTGAACATGCGTCGCAATCTGTCTCAGGTGGGAAATCCTGGCTGAGCATCCATGGGTGACGGAATGAAGCTGAGGAGTCGCAGCACACACTCTTTCTTTGTCTCTTAAGAGTCTCAAAGTGATTCTCCTTGATTCTCATGGCTTGTGTGAGAATCTAAGAACGTAAGAGATTTTGGCAGGGCCAAAAAAGGAAGCAATTTTTGCTTAACTCTTCCATCACTGCAAGCCCTTTCAAGATGTCCATTTTAAGGACCACCTCCGATCAATCACTTAAGGCTTCCACGTAAGATAATATGTCTCTCCATTTTTATGTAGCGCAGTACATCTGTCTCCCCATCTGTCAGCCCTTGCCCCCCTCAGATATCAGAGCTAGGTACTACCTAAACAATATTTTTTCACACAATGGAACTGACTCCAAACTCCAAAGAAACTCCAGGCGGCTTACATTGAAAAAGAAACTGTCTAAATAGCATAAATCTAAAAAATGTATCCATGAAAATGGGCTTCAAAGGGTTAAATGTAATTGGCCGGGGCTTGTAGTTGGCGTTTGTTACAAAGTGCCCATGCTTTTCGTTTCCAACTCCATTGCTTTGAAGAATTACAGGAATTTTATGATGTGCTATTGGAGTTATACTGGCAGGGATTGCAGAAAAGGGGTTAAAGTTGGTTTATGGTAGAAAAAATTATGCAGAAACCAATAAAAATAAACACACTCAAGTAGACTAAACTTGCTGGGCTTTTAGTTTTAGTTTAACAAAGGAAGTTTAGAGGAAAGTAAATGTTGCAGCTTTTAGAAAATTAGTTGACACTCATACTTGATCATCTTTACTACACAGCGGTATAATTAATATTTAAACATTCTAATAATGCAGCTTGCTTTGCATGCACTTTTCAGCCTCACAACAGTATATTTTATCTGGAATTGTGCTAGCATTTTCTTGGGTACTGCCCATTTTTATATGGTTAAATTTAAAATAAAATACTGCTTTCTCTCTTATAGCCAGAAAAACATCAATAGGACAGTGAACAGGTTTCATACATCTACCAGACAGTTTATTATTAAAACCAATATTTATCTGAGGCAATAGATAATATATAAGGTTTTTGCTTCATTGTCCCAGTGATAATTGCAAAACACCCAGTGTAGGTTCAGTTTGAAAGTAGTGTCTAGATGATGTCCATTTTACCTCCTGCTATCTTGATTGAGTAAGAGAACTTTTAATATTTAGATCCAACATAAAATTAGTAGCTGATCCACTGGTGTATGAAAGACTACACCTCTGACATTTGTTCATTCACAAGACAATTTAATAATGATGGCAAGAAAATAAGTGTGTTTTTTAAACGTATGAAGTGTTTACGTGAGCATTGTCTGGATTAAGATTTCTGTATGCCTAGCAACTTACTAAAACAATAAAACTAATTTTTAAAAAGGTAGAGAAATGACCTAAATTGAAAAAGATAGAGCAAGTTTATTTATATATGAGAACTTTCATCCCATTCAAGTCTCAGGACTGTAGGTGGTAGGGAAAAAGTTGTTTCAGGTGCTGTTCTCAGCTTAAGCCCTTTGAAGAACGCAAGGTGTCCGTTAGTCTTGATCTTATAATTTGAATCATGAGAAACATCGTTTCCCTTCCTCACTTCAGCTACCTCTGACTGCAGCCATAATTTGCATGTACATGTTTACCCTTCATGCTTTATAAGTGAGTAGGTAGGCTAAGCTGAAAAATATATATATGTACATAGATATAGATATAGATATAAATATTTCAGGCTCTGCCCATGCCAACCCCTTGAAGGCCAATTCACCATGCATACTTCCCTGAGGGTGTCATGCCATTTGGTTACAGATAAGGACATCCTAGATCACTGCCTACCTCAACATCAGTGCTTACTGAAATTCTAACACTTAGTATCTCATTCCTTAACTGGAGATGCAGTCTGTATAAATGAAATCAAGTGAAAAATGAGGGATGTAATAACAGTTATCTTTATTTGAAGGGCTATCATATCAGAGGGGAATTAGGCTAGTGCATCTGGGGTCCAGAACCATGAGTAATGAGTGCAAATTACAAAGAGAGAAGTTAGTCTTGATGAAAGGGAAAACTTCCTAACAATATACAAAAATAGAATAGGCTGCATGCAGATGTGTTCAAGTGAAAGCTGATGGCCACTTGTTGGGAAGGATGTGTAGGGAATTCTAGGAGATTCTTTTTCAGGTATGAGTTGAACTAAGACAGTCACTGAGAACCCTTACAATTCTGAAGTTAGATGGTTCTGTGAAAGAGCATTTCAATGCATTGCACAGTGTCTTAGAGTCAAAAAGAAAAGATTTGCAATAGAATAAATAGTAAATATGACTATTAAAACAAAATAGCAAAATACAAAATAACTTCCAGGTAAGGGGAAAAAAACTTATTAAGAGTCCCATTAAACAAGTATCCAGAGACAGGTATACACCAGCTTTCTCTCTTTTTTTTCCCTCTCAGGTGAAAAAGAAATAAAACACCTCAGCTTCTTGGATATAATAATTTCCATTTCAGATGTTCCCAAACAGCTAGATAGTTTGGTGCCTTTGCACTTTTTTTTCTTTAGGAAGTTACATACGCCTGTCCCATAAGTAATTAAAAGAAAATGAACAGTTTTAACCATCCTATTACTGAGGTAGAAAAGAAGAGAGACATTGAGCCCCGAACTGCTGTATCACTTGTGCCTTTACAAGGTACCTAAAATAAACAAAATTGAAAGCATTTCCACAAGCTCAACTCCATCCACAGAGGATTTTTTTTTTCAAAAAAGAAATGGCCTGCTAATGGAGTAGAATCCAGAGGCGTTTGCTAGAGGCAGTTTAGTACAATGGGTGGAGAGTTGGTTTTTAAATCAAGAAACCCAGGATTCAAGGCCTGCCTCTAACACGTACTGATTTTGAGACCCTGGAAAAGACTTAACCTCCCAGTGCCCCTAGGTAACTATCTCAGACTCTAAGTTGTAGAGAAGGTATGAAACTGTATTAGGGGAGAGGTCTCACCTGGAAATTTCTTCTCCCCAATGAAATCACAAGTTTATTTTGTATCTCCTCCCCCACCCCCCAATACTTAAGTATGATAAAGGCCAGGCAACCAAGCAAGTACTTTTTAATGGAAAATATGTATATGTGTATATCAAAAACTCATTTCAATGTCTGCTTCGTGCCTACAATAGGAGAACAAGAATAGGAGAAAAACAATAACCCCAAAGACTGTGGAACATGAGTGGTAGTTACATTCATCCTTATTTTATCGGCTCAAAAGGTTACATGAGAAATTATTTTCTGCCCAAACATATGGATTCAGGGGTCCATCTTGCTTTTCAGGTGGCAGTTATGTACTAACATCTTAGTGAGCGTGAGAGACTGCCAAAGATGTCTATCAATCAAAAGCTATAGATGAGCCCACTGTGGTGAAATCTGAGAAGGTTTATAACAAGTAGGTAATAGTTTCAGGCCTCTTTGAGAGAGAACATAAACTAAAACTTCATGCTGGGACAGAACATGGCAGGACATAGGAGGCCAAGAGGGGAAAAAAACCTTACTCTGTTTCTACAAAGGACCTCCCACACTTTAAAAATGCCATTTGGTCACTGTTAGATGTTTGGTGGTTTCTCCAGGCCTTCCATTTTTAAAGTGCAATTTGTAGTGCTTCCTTTAATTTTGATGAATATTCAAATATGTTCATCCATAACATACCCTCTTCAGTGTTGATTCTTAGGAAAACTTGCGTTCATTAAGTTTCTCTGTGCCTTTTCAATAACACGTTAAAATCTTTCTTTTTCACCAAACAAGGCAGTTGTAATTTCATCTTCTTCAAATGCAAGTTCAGGGTAGTGAAGGCACAAATTAGATTCTTAATTTAAAATTCACCAATTTTGTGAAGTGAGACTAAAAAAACTAAGCCTTCAGTGAAGTCTTTAAGCCTCAGACTAATATAAGGATTCAAAACAGTGTTGTTTTGTTTGGTTTTTCTCACAGGAAAGTATTGCCCATGAATACACACAGTCTCAGGCATATTATCAGAGTCAGAGTGACTGTGACTTGGTATAGCTTTTAGTTTCTATCATGAATAGCTATCCTCTTTAAGATTAATACAATTCATTTCTGACCAGTGATTAAAAAGTTGAGATTATTGAAATAGACCTCTCTTGACAGAGAATTTCTTTTATCTTCATGTAGATTAGGTAATTTAAGTAATAAGGATTTTATTTGAGCATAGGATGTTTGCAAAAGATTTTGATTTTCTTGCTTGGAAACCTGGTCAGGGGATTAACCTGCAAGGAGAAAAATGGGAGCATTTTCCTATCACATGGCAGCTGTCATTTGTGGAGCAGGGAATGCAGGGATTGTTTTTGAGGTAGAATTTCAATCCTGATTGGCTGGAATAAGTGTTACTAAAATGAAGGTGAAGAAGAGTTCGTGTCATTAACATTCTTCAATTTTAGAACACATCAGGAGGTAGATAAGGTGGTAGCATATTCTATCCACCTCCCTGGCCATAGGAGGACCAAGCCTGGAATGTCTGAAATGTGTTTCTATTTTTGTCACACCTATGTGTGGCCATCCATCTGGTCTTAATCAATCAGTCTCATCCCAGAGCTTTGCTGTTCTCCCAGCTGAAATAATATACTTCTTCATCAGCTCTCAGCCTCAAGGAGGGTTACTGCTCCAATTCCCCAGACTGGGCATATTAACAAGGCTTACATATTTGTAAACATAGGTAAACCTGGCAGGGAGACTTAGGGGACAAAAGCATTTTGAAACATGAATCTTTTTTGAGTAAACCCCTTTAATATATGTGTATATACATATGCTTAACAATATTATTTAGGAAAACAGTGAAGTACTAGCTTTATATGTAGGTAAAAAAAATAGAAGAATGGCTTAGAAAGATGAAGAAATCAATATTCCACCTCCTAAGAAGTACCTGTGTGATGCCAAAAAAGCAAGAGTTTTTTTTTTTTGGTTCAAGCCATGATTGAGTAATGTGCATGTGTATTTGTGTTCATACATGCACATTGATGTGCACTTGTATGCATGTGCAGTTGTGGTGAGCTCTATGGTACAAATGAAATATATCCACAAAGAAGCTGGAATTTTCATGGACAGCCTTGACTTTAAAACTGAAACAGTATTAGGTCTCATCTCCACTCTTTCCAAGGAGAAATGACAATGTTCTAGCCCATTGCTATTCTTACCAGCCCTTATTCCACATACCATTTCCCTGACATTGCTTATTTTCACATTCTGTTACCTGTCCTTGCTCACCTGATTCATCAACCCACTTGAAAAATCCTCACTTTATTCCCCAACTACCTGGATTATTGTGTGCTCTCAGCAAGGCCAAGGTCCCTTTCTGTCAGAACAGTTCCTTCCAGTCTCACATAGCATTCTTTCTATATTAACATGCTTTACAAATGGATAGCCTGTTTGCAAATTAAATGCAGCTTGACCAAGTAAGAGCTACTCATCTCTTCTAACTATCTAGTTTCTTAGTATGATGGGAATTGCCTCCTTCCTTATCACTGACCCAAGCAAGAACCTTCAACTCAGTTTTGATCCATCATCATCTTTTGCTCCACACATCTAGTCTGTTGCCAACTCTTGCCCCTTTTTCTTTGCCAACATGCCCTAAATCTGTCCCTTCCTTTTCATTTCTCCAGCTAGTGACTTAATCCAGGTTTTGGCCATGTCCCACTTGGATTCTTGCAGCCCTCCCAGTTCTAGTACTGCCCCACCCAGCCTCTCGTTGATGTAATGCAATTGCTAAAGTTTTCTTTTCTGTTCATTGTTTTTACCAAGCTCCCTACTTCCTCAGGACTCTCAGGTGGCTTTCCTCTTACACTCTGGATCAGCTACCAGATCCTCAGCCTCTAATTTAAATCTCCTTACCAGGCTGGCCCAGATAAATTTCATTTGTCTCCTCTTCTTTCTAAACCCACTTCTCTGTAATTCTTGGATGCTAATTTACACAGCATTCCTTTATCCAGGTTTGTCATGAAAGACTTCTTCCAGGTCCTTTTCCATCACATTTACCATCTAATTAGTCTTCAAGCAGAGCCTGAAATCCCATCTCTTCCATGAAGCCCTCCTTGATTAAATTGTGAACTCTCACATCTAAACATCATTTCCAAATCATCCTTTCACTCTTTTCACCACTATTTGTTCTTATTACCTTTTCTGTGCATTATGATGCATCACTAAATGAATGTGCTTTATTATTCACTTTTCCCTTATTTTTTGTATATCTTTTATGTGGTCCTATCAGTGGTGTCTGTCTTAGAAGTAAATGCCATATTTGTTTAGCTTGCTTAATGAAAAAAAAACCAATATATTATCCAAAACAGATAAACACTTACTGTTTTATTCAATTCAGCAAACATTATTAAGCTCCTACTATGTTCAAAGTGCTGTGTGAGGTGCTAGAGCTACAAAGATGAACAAAAAAATGACATAATTCTTACCTTAAACAAGCTTACAAGTTTGATGGCTGGGGCAATGGGGATGGGAGGAGGGTATATGTGATGCTTACGTAAATAAGTATGATAAAGATGATCCTGGACAAAGGACAATTCAAAATGCTATCAGGAAGTGGGAGGAGAAAGAAAAATCACTTTAAGCTAGAAGGAATCAAGATGGTAGGGGTAATGATGGTGATGATGAAGATAAGCTCAAGCTAAATCACCTACTTTGTTGGGTGAATGCCAGTTGTCAAGATACTTTTCCAAAGACTTTGCTCATTTTTTCTCTTCTGAAACTAGTTTTTTTCCATAGTATAACTACAAATTTGGTGTAAGGAAAAAAATGTTATAATATGAACAGATTTTCTTTTTCAGAAAGCAAGGGAATTTAAGAAGTGCCACATAAATTGACCCTCAGGAGATAAAGGAAATAAGAGCTCTATTTGGTTAATAATTTGCATGTAAGTGGATAATTCTTTCATGCTATTAAAATATCCCTAAGACTGGACACTGAAAATGCAAATAATTTACATCTATCTTATAGATACGACAGAATTTGTCTGAAAATTCTTTTAAAAATCTAATTCAATGTAATTTCAAGGGAATATTGAAAACTGGGGTACATTTACATGGCTATAATGACATTTATTAATTTTGGAAGATTCTTTTGAAGTATTCATGTAGATGACCTCTCCATTCATCAGGTGTTGCTTGCAGAGAAGCCACTGGGCATACCTCACAACCTAGGAGGTAGCTTACAAGTGGGGGATTTCTTTTCAGCAAGCCACACCATTACTTTTCTCTAACAGCTTATGCAAAAGTTTTGTGGGGGAGGGAAAAGCCCTAGCGAGAAAAAAAAAAAAAAGGAGTGTGCATAACAATAACTACCTCTGTCCCCTCAGTTTTTGTTCTTTTCATGTCATGGAACTTTTTAGCTGCGCTGCCTGGGTAACTGCTCTGGAAGGTTGGAATATCTCTTGTTGAAGGAGGTTTGTGATTGAGGGCCCTCTGACACAACCTTTTGTTGCATTGAGGTGTTTGATCCTCTTTCCCTTTCTTCTAAAACCAATCCCATCCCTTTAAAAAATGGATAACCAGCACTTCTTTTACTTATTGTCAGCTTTTGGAAAGTTGCTGTGGGGGTTTGTAGAAGTTTAACTAGTTAACCCTTTACATACTGATATGTTTTTGATAAATGTCTTTTTTCCTCCCCCTTGTTTTTTTAAATGTGGTGGATTTTAAAAGGTACTCCAGGTACATAAATCTTTTACCCATACCACAACAAGTAAGACACAGCACTGGGGATATGAAAGTAAGTGTTTACTTTAAGTGTCTTGAATCTGCAGGAAGATTCATAGTTTATAATAGTGGATGTCCTTATTTTTCCCCCAGAACTTGTGAGAGGTATGAGTCTCCCATTAGTTCAGTTTGGTCTGATACACTCATTTTCTTTCTCCAGAAGAGCAACCCTTAGTAATAAGTAAATGTAAAGGGTTACACTTCAGAACTGGGTGGTGTAATCTTTGGGTAACAAAGAAGAGCTCCTTAGGATGAAAATTGCAATGATCTTCTCCGTAAGAGCCTAGTGATTAAACACTGGAATATTTTTTCCCCCAAAAAAGAAGGGACACAACCCAAGCTATAGGAAAGAAAAGCAGCTTAAATGGATTATTTAACAAAAAGCAACTTATGGCTCCTAGATAGTGACCTACATTCCTCACACAATGATGATGTTTTACAGTGGTGATAGGGTTAATAACCTAACATCATTCATGTAGTGTTTTTTGAAAATTGAATTTTACTGCTACAAAGTAAATGTAACAGCCCTCTGGAGACAATATTACAGGCACTTTATTGTTTGCTAAGCTGATGTCATCTTTCTACAGACTGACTTTAAAACAAAGGCAGAACATTTATTACAAATATCACTGTGTGAAAGGAAATCTACTGAAATATTGTTTAGAAGGTGAGCTGATAAAAAAAAGTATTAATACTTGGCTTTGATCATCTTACACTGTAAAGCTATGACTCCAAAATGCTTCTCATGTGATCTCTATTCAAAGCAAAACCTGATCCTGGAAGTTCCCATACACTTCTTAATATTATGTGCTCTCAAACTGGATATCTATCTGCTTGAGCTTAGTGCATGATTTCAATTCTTCTCAGTAGTCTAAAGTTCCCTAAACTTAACAAAGTTGATAAAATTTTGAGGGACATTTTAAAATTGTGTTTCTTGGTAATGCTATGTATAGGATATAAAAAGCATGTGATATGGGTGATTGTTGTGTAGGTTCTCTGATGAACTCCCTTAGTTCACCTATAAGTGGTGGCTTTGAAAATTGGAGATTCAAATGAACCATTTAAAACATCACTGAGCAAGGGATCCTGGATCACAGATTCCTTGCTTTTCAGAGACTTTTGGTTTCTGTATCAGATGCACGTGTGATATAGCGTGAAGTTGTTTGTGGACCACAGAGAAGCTTTTTTGAGCTTCATTTCCACCCTGTACCCCTTGAAAATTTATCCAATGAGCAAACATATCTGATTTGTCCTTTACAAGACACAAGTAATTTGCTTGTACATCAGTTACCTTTCTAGAAAAGTTAAATGGAGGGAAGGGGAGATTTTTTAAAAATAATTTTCCACTTAGCCAAAGAGTATATTAATGTTCATTTTGAAGTAATAATAATAATGAAGAAATATTATTTGGCTTTCTGCACTTTTGAAACAGCTGGTGAAGGTATGACATACAAATAACAAAAAAAAGAAAGATAAAAATAGATTAATGGTGTTCTAAGGAAAAAATGATTAGCAGTTCTGCATTTGTCTCTGAAGGCTGGTTGAAAGAAAAACATGAGTCAAGGAAATGAAGTTAGAAAGAGCTATGATATGACTTACAGTAGTTCCATCAGGACCGTCCCCTTTGGAGTGTGAATGCACTTGAAGTTGAAGACTATTGGTGATAACAGCAGAATTTATACTTCCAACTTCTTGTTAAGTATTCAATATTGACTAATAGCATTTGTATCAATCAATATAATATTTACTGATTACTACTGCACTCAAGTCACTGTGGGGGATTAAAAAAAGTACAAGACGTGGACCTGTCTTTAAATTTTTTAAAATACTGCCACTGTGATTAAGCCAAAAGCTATACTGTAACTATTCCTGTTTGAGGTACTCACTATAAAATGTTGAGCTTGCCGGCAGTTATTTCAGAATACTTACCTATCTGTTTTATGAGCATGTTTCCAAAGCAGAAATATATCATAGGGATAGGTACTAGATCTGTGCCTTCATTACGTTGGGGAACTCTCAGATAAAGAAACTCCTTCCACCTAAGTGGTTCAGCACCTTTTCAACAACTTAGAATCTTGAGGGATTTTTCTAGAGCACTTGAAATGAGTGACCTGCCCAGGGTCATATAGCTAATAGATGTCAGGGGTGGGATTTGAACCTCTGTCTTCATGACTCCAAGGCCTATCCATGTCTCTCTATCCATATCTATTTAGTTCTCGTTAACAAGCAATAAACCTTGCATATTTTTCTTCCTGAGTTTCTTATAATGTTTACCCTCTGCCTCTCACATGGGAGATATCCTAGACAGCCTACCAGAGAAATTTTGAGTTCTTTTTCTAAGTGAATTTGTCTGCCACAATAATTATGTCCTAAGTTGTATGTTAATGTAAACAAAAAGAGAACCCAGATTGTCCTAAGCAAGAGTCAGTGGCCTATACTAGCTCATCTGAATTTCAGCAGCATAAACCAGTTCCTGCCCTCATCCTCCCCAACTTTGTTACATTTACAACGTGCTTTCATCTGAGAGTCAGTACGTTCACATACATACACTTCCCTGGAGCAAGTCAATTCACACACTCTACTCTCCATCCCAGATGAAAGGTCAAGGGTACTCTGCTTAAAAAAAATGTGTAATCTCTGAAATTTAATCCCAGCCAGACAAATTCAATTTATGCATAGAGGGTTCATTTTTGTTCAAAATCTCCAAACACTGGTTATAAAATAACTAAAATTCCTTATAATTTGTGGCAAGCTCAGAAAAGAGGCTAGACACTACCAACTTTTTTTGTTGTTGTTGCAGCATTTCTGCCTAGTAAAGAAAGTAACTTTCAAATATCAAGACCAAACTGCATATCACTTTTCAATGTGACAAGTGGGACTGCTCCAACTTGTGTAAGGCCTGATTTCCTTACCTTCACTGATTAGAAGCAACTTTCTTCCATAGCTCTGGGCTCCTTTTCCTTTGATGTCTTTCCTTTCCTTTTTCTCCTGGCAGGCCTCTTTTCGTTCCTTTTGCACCAGTCACTGGTGAAGCAGATTCAATTCAATTCAATTTAATTCAACTAACATTTATTAAGTGCTCTATATCTCCTAACTACTAGGTACTCTTCTTTTCCATTTACTAGACTTCTCTCTCCATCTCTAAGTTAACCCTTTTTGAAGTCTCTATTACCTATAGGGTAATTTTTGTGCTCTCTCTCTGTCTCTGTCTGTCTCTCTCTCTCTGTCACTCTCTCTCTGTCTCTCTCTCTCTCTCTTTCTCCCCCACCACTTTAGTTTTTTTCTTCCCCAATCTCATCAGTTACATTTGCTGTCCATGTCAATGTCTATGTAAAATGGTAATGTACTTGACATAATTTCATTTGTTTGTTAAGTATTCTTTTGACACATTCTCCTGACTTTGGGTTTGTAAGGAAAGGGACCAAACAAGAGCAAGCTATATCAAAGTGATTCTTCTCTGACCAATCAGGCAATCTAAAATGGGAAATTGAAAATCAGTGATAATCAAAAGGATTTAGTTCTGGTTAACAAGCTATAAACCTTGCATATTTTTGTTCCTGAGTTTCTTATAGTGTTAACCCTTGCTGTGAAATATGGATGGACAGATGGATAAATGAGCAAATGGATGGATGGATGAGTGAACTAATAGATAAATAGTTACTCTTCTAAATTCCCATAATTTAAACAAAAGCAGCAAAACTGTCTTCTCCATTCCTTTCTGTAGTCTGTGCCATTCTTTTCTAGCAAATTTTGGAGTCACACATGCTTTATGCAGCTCAGAAAGAAGTAGGGACACGTACATTTAATAGTAATACTTACCTTCCTTAAGTGGAAAAATGTTGAAACCACCTGCCAGGTTATGTAATTCAAATTTTTTATTATTTTAGTTTTACTATAATTCAAAGACTAGATTTTTTGTTTTTTTGTTAACAATGGATATAATCACACATCTGAACATAAGAATTAGTTTTATGCAGTTCCATAGAAAACCAAAATCTTGAGGAACACTTTCAAAACAACCAGAGAAAAATAAACCATTCCTTATGTCAGTCTTGTTAGAGAGGGATTAAGAAACTGGCAATTATTTTGGCGACCTTAATTGTTGCTCTGCAGGAAAATATGTAATTAGAGCACGTTCCCAGGCCTGCACACCTGCAGCACATCCTACAGTATAATGTCAGCTTTCAGTGCTTGCTGGTGCCAGGTTCTATCACAACTAGTCACAGTGATGCTCTGAGAACATTTCGGACTCATGTAATGTGGCTTCTGTGTATGAAAGAAGCAGGCATTTACACTGCCTTACAATGGAGTGCATTACTGCAACACTGGTTTCATTATTTTCTGACGCCTACCTTCAGGACTGCTCTGGTTTACTCAGTTTGAGGTTTTATTGTTACGGTATAATAGTCCTGTACATTTCTGAAATTCCCTTATTATTCAGCTTATTAATACAGTACTGACTTGATTATCAGGCTGCAGTTGTGAAGAGGAAGATTCAGTGTGTTAGCAAAGTCAGAAGCCGGGTAAATTCTTGGTATAATGAAAACAATTGTTTAACATGTTGTGTATAGAAAGATGGGCTATAGTGGATCTCTATATGCTCACATATTAGGATGCACTATATAGAATGCATACTTGGGGAAAGATTCATTATGTATATCAGAAAGATGTTTTAGTCAATTTGAAAGTGGGGGACAAGTAGATGTTCTTGTGACTCTCATCGCCTGATCTCTTTTTTTTCCTCCTGGAGAAGCTTTTATTTAAAAAAAGTAAAAGGAAAAGGAAAGAGGAAAAAACTGAAAGGTTAGAAAAAAAAACTAGTTAAAATGTCAAAATAGCACATAAATGCCTTTTTTTCAAGCTAGATCCAGTAATCTGGCATGCTGATAGTTAACAGACTTTCCCCCCCCCTAAGGGAGATACACTGTATTTTGCTATCTGACATGTTGTCATATATAAAGAAATCAATTGGTAATTAAATGATGCACCTTGTGAAGATGACAAAAGGCATTTGGTTGCAAAAAGAGAACTGGGTTTTGAGGGGTTTGTAATGAAGGCCTAATGACTATTCATAAGAGATTTTCAGTCCGTTGATCCACTTGACTGGAAAGTTCTGCCCTGGAGAGTTGGTGCTGTCAGTTTCTCTCACCTCAGAAAGCCGCCGCAATCGACGGTGTAGAGGATGAGCGAGAAATTATCTAGTTGTTGCTCCAGGCCTGTCTTGGGTCACATGCAGAAGGCACACATCTGGCTTCCTGTAGGTGCCACCTCAGGACATAAACTTTGACTAATTTTTAAAGTATAAATATGTAAGAGTGACACTGAATAAGTTACCTTTTATTCATATTTTCTTTTTATTCCCGAACACATCAAAGATGTTTAGTGAAACTACCATTGGATTTATTGCTATTCTCGTTTTGGCCAGTACTGTTGACTAGCGCCATGCCAAGGTTCTGATTGTTTTCACAAACTTCTCTTCCTACTTGAAACTCATTGACCATCTTTTTAGAAATAAAACTAAAGTCACTCTGTATGATGATCAACTGACTCTTCTATCAGAGTATTTGTCAAGTTCCTACAATGTACCAGTTACTGATAGGCAGTTGAATATTTTATACTTAACATGTGTGTGTATGGGTCTTAAGATCAAGTTTGTGGAGCTGATGAGCACCATCTTTCTTATAACTGTCTCAAAGTCATTCTCTGTGAAAAGGCTAACTGCGAGGTGTTGTAGCAGGGTATATCACTCTTGATCTGCACATTCTAATTTTATCTTTTATGACAAAAAAAACAAATGGAGACAGCGTCTGGGTTTTCTTTTCTAAGGGTTGGGAACAAGGTTTAAACAAGTCTTCTCTCCTGGTCTTAATTTTAGAAAATGTGCCTAGAATTATAGAACATGATTGATCAAAAGTAGCTAAAACTGAAACATGACTCTTTAGAATCAAAGTATGGGTCATAGGATGATGAGATGGGGGACTAAAAGAGATATTAGGAACCATCTAGTCCTTTCATTTTATAGATGAGAAAATAGAATCAAAGAGTTTAGTTGACTTGCCCAAAGTTACACAGTTATAAGCAGGCTGACTTTAGAAACCAGATCTCTCAACTCCCTACTTCCTCCTCTACCATTTGTAGTAGCCTGTGAATTCTGGGTTCCATGAATGACATGGAATTTCCTTCTATCTCTTATTATTACAATTGGCAAAAGCCAGATTGACCAAGGAAAAGATCTTCTAAAAAGTGCAGTGCAGTGGAAAGGTAACTGGCTGTAGAGTCAGGGACTCTGAGTTTAAATTCTACTATTCTCACTTATTTGTATGGCCTTAGGTAACTCAATGTCTTTGAGCCTCAGTTTCCTCATCTGTCACATGACGATGATTGGACTAGATGGTTTCTAAAGTTCCTTTCAGTTCCAAATCCAGGATCTATGATCCTGGAACCAGTGTAATTGCTTGCCCAGTAGAAATCTAGTCTAAAGGTGGCAGCCAATGATCTTTATACATATTTGCTCTTGAAAAGTGATCCTCCATGTTATCTTATCAAGTAGTTCACCTAATCAAAGGTAAACATATATATCACTTCATTAAGGCTTGTTTTATGACCACTTTAAAACAATGTTTGGAGTGGGAAAAAAGCTGTCAAAGTCATTGTTTGAGACATCTGCAATCTAAGACTATATGGCAAATTTCAGAGGTTTCAATCTGTTAGTAATAGAGCAGAAAATAAGCATATTTGAGAAGGCTTCACTGGTGCTTCCTACTTATATATTGTGGTTTACTAAATTTTAGCTAATGTCTTTGCCAGACCTGACAAGGTGGACCAAATGAATGGACAGATGCCAAAAAAACAATTATGTTTATTAATGTACATTGATTGCTTGTTTAGGTTATTAAGCAAATTAAAAAATACATTAGTATTTTAATCTTTTTATAGCTAGGCTAATGACTACTTGTAATAAAGTGTCTAGTAAGAGAACATTCTATAATACCTATAAGGCCCAACTATGCTATCAAACCAGTCAACTTTGATTAAAATGATTATATTATAGGAAAGGATGTTTTCTTCTCTAAATAAGAGCGTATGTTATATTTAAGTACATAAAGACATTGACTTGATTATTTAATTCTTGTAGTGTAGGCTATCCAACTAAATAGAAAATCCCATATCCATTTAACTTCAACAGAAACAAATTATCAATCAGTCGAAAGGTATTTATTAAATACTTAATATGTACCAGTCACTGTGCAAAGAGCTAGGGTTACAAAGAAAAAACAAAAACAATCCCTTTCTTCAAGGAGCTTACAATCTAATGAATTATTCCAATAGTCCCATTAACTCTAGCTGTAACTGTTTTGGTGGAATTACAAATGTACAAATAAAACATTATTTTAAAAAAACCCACTTTAAGGATAAATAGGTTAAGAATGCTAAATTTCAAACCAGGAATCATATCACCCCCAAAAAATTGTATTATGGGGATATTACCAATTGACAAATGAAAGGAAATTAACACCACTACTTTCATTTTTTGTGTGGTCTGAGTAACTACTCCTTTTTATTCTTTCTATAAACTTTCATTTTTTTCCAACTAATGGTATTACCACCTACACAAAATGCATTTATTTTTTTCTATACTCTCTGACATGAACTTCAGCTGAATTGATGAACACATTTTTCCCTTTTTTCCTCACCCCATTTCCTTTAAGTCACTGATAGGAAATACCATAATATTTACCAGTAATGGTATATACACTATTAGCTTTTCTCTTGTAACTTATTTGGTTTTCCCTTTGAACATAGAACATAGAGATACTCAGAGGGGTTTTTCTCCAAACTGTTTGCTGTGGAATTTGAATGCAACATTGGGCTTTTCGTTCTGAAAACATAGGCAGAGAGTGTTGATGTCAAATAATGTATATGATTAAAAAAATCAATTCTAAATTCACAAAATGCCCTTATTATGTTTTCATACTGCTCTTCCAGAAACTCTACCAATACAATACCCCTATAAACCTATCTGGGTCCTGCCAAGTCCTATTGGAACTAATGGGGCCTGACAGTTCTTCAGTTAAAAATTATACATGAGGGTCACTTTCCCTTAAATTATCTATTGTATGCCAGCTGTTCACAACTGCAATGGCTTCACTTTCTTTGCATTGCCAGAAATGTCTAGCTGTCTCACAATGTCTCTGTGAATGGCAAAGTGGCACACCTCATCTTCTACCTTGATGGGAATCACGTTTGGGGCAGAATTTTCTATTTCCATTATTTCTTTGGTTCTGGAAAATGTTTAGATTGTTCATTTTGCTCATTTCATGTCAAAGCCCTTGAAATAAATCATAATTTCTCATTTGCTGCACAACTTTATTCTATTTTTATGCTTTTGAATGACGCAGCTTTAAGAGCCCATGAGTGGCATTTCCGTGCTGTGAGCACTATCAGAGGCAACCTCAGACAGATAAAACTCCTTGTCCTTTTTGTTGGGGAGGGGCAAAAGGGTCATCATCAAGGGCCTTATTTTCTTTTCTCATCTGTTAAAACTAAAATCAATAAAGCCTTCAAAGAAATAAAAGAGAGAAAGAAAGAAAGAAAGAAAGAAAGAAAGAAAGAAAGAAAGAAAGA